>NC_136065.1:780469285-780952723 GCF_964261635.1 Lissotriton helveticus | reverse complement strand
GTGAGAGGGAGTGAGTGAGGAGGGAGTGAGTGAGAGGAGTGAGTGAGAGGGAGTGAGTGAGTGGGAGGGAGTGAGTGGGAGGGAGTGAGTGGGAAGGAGTGAGTGAGACGGAGAGGGAGTGAGTGAGAGGGAGTGAGTGAGAGGGAGTGAGAGGGAGGAAGTGAGTGAGAGTGAGTGGGAGGGAGTGAGTGAGAGGGAGGGAGTGAGAGGGAGGGAGGGAGTAAGTGGGAGTGAGTGAGAGGGAGTGAGTGAGTGAGAGGGAGGGAGTGAGTGGGAGGGAGAGAGTGAGTGAGAGGGAGGGAATGAGAGGGAGGGAGTGAGAGGGAGTGAGTGAGTGGGAGTGAGTGAGTGGGAGTGAGTGAGAGGGAGTGAGTGAGAGGGAGTGAGTGAGTGAGAGGGAGGGAGTGAAAGGGAGTGGGTGAGTGAGAGGGAGTGTGAGTGAGAGGGAGTGAGTGAGAGGGAGTGAGTGAGAGGGAGTGAGTGAGAGGGAGTGAGTGAGAGGGAGTGAGTGAGAGGGAGTGAGTGAGATGGAGTGAGTGAGATGGAGTGAGTGAGATGGAGTGAGTGGGAGTGAGTGAGTGGGAGTGAGTGAGTGGGAGGGAGTGAGTGAGTGAGGGAGTGAGTGAGAGGAGGGAGTGAGTGAGAGGGAGGGAGGGAGTGAGAGTGAGTGAGAGAGAGGGAGTGAGAGGGAGTGAGAGGGAGGGAGTGAGAGGAGGGAGTGAGAGGGAGGGAGGGAGTGAGAGGGAGTGGGTGAGTGAGAGGGAGGGAGTGAGTGAGAGGGAGTGAGTGAGAGGGAGTGAGTGAGAGGGAGTGAGTGAGAGGGAGTGAGTGAGAGGGAGTGAGTGAGAGGGAGTGAGTGAGATGGAGTGAGTGAGATGGAGTGAGTGAGTGGGAGTGAGTGAGTGGGAGTGAGTGAGTGGGAGGGAGTGAGTGAGTGAGGGAGTGAGTGAGAGGGAGGGAGTGAGTGAGAGGGAGGGAGTGAGTGAGAGGGAGTGAGTGAGAGGGAAGGAGTGGGAGGGAGGGAGGGAGTGAGAGGGAGGGACTGCGAGGGAGTGAGAGGGAGTGAGTGAGAGTGAGAGGGAGTGACTGCGAGGGAGTGAGAGGGATGGAGTGAGTGAGAGGGATGGAGTGAGTGAGAGGGATGGAGTGAGTGAGAGGGAGGGAGGGAGTGAGTGAGAGGGATGGAGTGAGTGAGAGGGAGGGAGTGAGAGGGAGTGAGTGAGAGGGAGTGAGTGAGAGGGAGTGAGTGAGTGAGAGGGAGTGAGTGAGTGAGAGGGAGTGAGTGAGAGGGAGTGAGTGAGGGAGAGAGAGTGGGAATGAGTGAGTGAGAGTGAGTGAGTGAGAATGAGTGTGTGAGAGTGAGTGAGAGAGAGTGAGTGAGAGAGTGAGTGAGAGAGTGAGTGAAAGTGAGTGAGAGTGAGTGAGAGTAAGAGTGAGTCGGAGGGAGAGAGGGAGGGAGTGAGTAAGTGGGAGGGAGGGAGTGAGAAGGAAGGAGTGAGAGGGAGGGAGTGAGTGAGTGAGTGGGAGGGAGTGAGAGGGATGGAGTGAGAGGGAGGGAGTGAGTGAGAGTGAGTGAGTGAGAGTGAGTGAGTGAGAGTGAGTGAGTGAGAGTGAGCGAGTGAGTGAGTGCGTGAGAGTGAGTGAGTGAGTGAGAGGGAGTGAGTGAGAGGGAGTGAGTGAGAGGGAGTGAGTGAGAGGGAGTGAGTGAGAGGGAGTGAGTGAGTGGGAGGGAGTGAGTGGGAGGGAGTGAGTGGGAAGGAGTGAGTGAGACGGAGAGGGAGTGAGTGAGAGGGAGTGAGAGGGAGGAAGTGAGTGAGAGTGAGTGGGAGGGAGTGAGTGAGAGGGAGGGAGGGAGTAAGTGGGAGGGAGTGAGAGGGAGTGAGTGAGTGAGAGGGAGGGAGCGAGTGGGAGGGAGAGAGTGAGTGAGGGGGAGGGAATGAGAGGGAAGGAGTGAGAGGGAGTGAGTGAGTGGGAGTGAGTGAGTGGGAGTGAGTGAGAGGGAGTGAGTGAGAGGGAGTGAGTGAGAGGGAGTGAGTGAGAGGGAGTGAGTGAGAGGGAGTGAGTGAGAGAGAGGGAGGGAGCGAGTGAGTGAGTGAGAGGGAGGGAGTGAGTGAGAGGGAGGGAGTGAGTGAGAGTGAGAGTGAGTGAGAGGGAGGGAGTGAGTGAGAGAGTGGGAGGGAGGGAGTGAGAGGGAGGGAGGGAATGGGAGGGAGGGAGGGAGAGGGAAGGAGGGGGGGAGTGAGAGGGATGGAGTGAGTGAGAGGGAGTGAGTGAGAGGGAGTGAGAGAGAGGGAGTGAGAGGGAGTGAGTGAGTGAGAGGGAGTGAGTGAGAGGGAGGGAGTGAGTGGGAGGGAGGGAGTGAGTGGGAGGGAGGGAGTGAGAGTGAGTGAGAGAGAGGGAGTGAGAGGGACTGAGAGGGAGGGAGTGAGAGGGAGGGAGTGAGAGGGAGGGAGTGAGAGGGAGTGGGTGAGTGAGAGGGAGTGAGTGAGTGAGAGGGAGTGAGTGAGAGGGAGTGAGTGAGAGGGAGTGAGTGAGAGGGAGTGAGTGAGAGGGAGTGAGTGAGATGGAGTGAGTGAGATGGAGTGAGTGAGATGGAGTGAGTGAGTGGGAGTGAGTGAGTGGGAGTGAGTGAGTGGGAGGGAGGGAGTGAGTGAGTGAGGGAGTGAGTGAGAGGGAGGGAGTAAGTGAGTAAGTGAGAGGGAGTGAGTGGGAGAGGGAGTGAGTGAGTGGGAGAAGGAGTGAGTGAGACGGAGAGTGAGGGAGACAGACAGGGAGGGAGAGGGAGTGAGACGGAGATAGAAAGGGAGGGATAGGGAGGCAGACGGAGAGGGAGGGAAAGGGAAGGAGAGGGGCGGAAAGGGAGGGAGACGGAAAGGGAGGGAGACGGAGAGGGAGTGAAAGGGAGGGAAGTGAGGGAGACTGATAGTGAGTGAGATGGAGGGAAAGGGAGGGAGACTGATGGGGAATGACATGGAGGGAAAGGGAGGGAGACTGATGGGGAGTGAGATGGAGGGAAAGGGAGGGAAATGGAGGGAGACGGAGGGAAAGGGAGGGAAATGGAGGGAGAGGGAGGGAAAGGGAGGGAGACAGAGAGGGAGTGAGAGGGAGGGAGATGGAGAGGGAATGAAAGGGAGGGAGACGGAGAAGGAGTGAGAGGGAGGGAGGGAGAGGGAGGGAAAGGGAGGGAGACGGAGAGGGAGTGAGAGGGAGGGAAAGGAAGGGAAATGCAGGGAGAGGGAGGGAAAGGGAGTGAAAGAGAGTGAGACGGAGAGTGAGTGAGAGGGAGGGAAAGGGAGGGAGACGGAGAGGGAGGGAGAGAGAGAGGGAGGGAGAGAGAGAGGGAGTGAGAGAGAGGGAGTGAGACAGTCAGAGTGAGACAGAGGAAGACTAGAGAGAGTGAGGGAGACCGAGCGAGAGAGAGAGATGTGTGTATGCTGGGACGGCTCAGTGGACGAAGGCGTCCGCTGCAGGGACCTGTGATCAACCTCATGGTCAGTTTTATGTTGTTGCTATAGCCCCGCCCCCTCCCCCACTGACCCCGCCCCCCACCGATGCGGCCCTCGGACACAAACCAAACTGTAAATTTGGCCCCCGTGAGAAAGTTTGTGAGTACCCATGGTCTAGAATGACTAGTTCACATTTTATATGAGCTCTTGTCAGCCAGTACCAAATAAAAGTTACCACAGAGTGGCAAAAGGGAAAGGAAAAAGAGGTAGCGTGGGTGGAAGTGAAATAAAACCAGCAAACATATGCAGTCCCATCGACTGCTTCATCGAAAAGGAAAGAGAGTCCTCTTAATTATGAAGTGGAAGGATAGGGCCAGGGCTGGCTTTAGGGCGGTGCGACTTTAGCAGCCACACCTGGAACTGAGTTCGCAGTAGAGTGCTGTATTTAGAAATACAACTTACGGGTTTAAAAAACGGGTTTTTACCTGCTGCAAAGTTGCCTGCATATCTAGGAGTTTTCATGCAACATTATAAATGTCGATATTACACTGACGATTAATGTTTCTGCTGGAGAAAGATTGAAGTTTTGTCCAGTGGTAGTTTTCACTCTTCATACGGCACCACAGAGCATTAATATGCCTGCTGCACAGAAAGTGTACCACGCAGATTATTGATCTGTATTTTATATGCATAGCTCAGTGGGTTACTGCTTTTGTCAGAAAGATCCTTTTGTTATTTGAAGTTCATAAGTTACAATCCTAATATAGCACAGTGACCTATACACTGTCATCAAAGAGCTGCGTGCAACTGCATGGTAAAGGTTAGACCATTATGTTTTTCCCCTTGTCTTTCATTATCTTAATGGTCCTAAAAAGGTATTTTGGGATATAAATACATTCTTATTAATAAAGTCAACCCCAACCACTGTGGTACATTGTAAATCCTAACTTTGTGCTTCACTAGACCAAACACATTTAAAATATACTGCCTACTATTATGGACTATGTGATTCCTACACAATCCTCATTGCCTTATGCAACATTTCCCATAGACTGATTTACACATGTATGATTCATTGTATTTGTATAATGCAGCATTCTGACACACTACACTGGTATGTAGTGTGCGTTATAAAACAAATGTAATGCATTTGAAAGAGGGGTTATGAAGAGATGATGGGCACGGTTGGAGAGTGGTCGGAGGGAAACTTTGGTGAAGGAGGTAATCATGGCGGGGCAAAATAGATTGTTGGACAGGCAGCCACCGGCGCTAAAGCCGGCTCTGGATACATCTCATCTAATTGGAACAAAGGGAGACTGCAATGCTCCTGGGCAGAAATAACACAAGAATTTAATGGGGTAACAAGTGACCCCACAGCCCCCACAGTTCAGGGGACACTGAGCTCTAGAGGGCCCCCTCATGCACTATGCACAGGCAGCATCTGAGAGTTCCAGGCTGGGTCCAGAGCCTGGGGGCCCCCTCCACGAACTTTGCAGTGGGCCCGCTCAAGTTTCGTTAAGCCACTGCAAGAATTGGGAGGAAAGCCATTGATCAGAATCAAGATAGACAACAAAGCCATACAATCATACGCAAGATGCAGACTGTGAGAAGTTGGCCTGGCATATGCTGTCCACTATTCTAGTGGGCACATTGCACCAGTCCAAACGACCCTTATTGATGGTAGGTTTAAAAACAACCTACATAGAAAGCTATCCTAATGGTAGCTGTGGAGAGCAGCCTTCAGGCTAAGTCTTGAAGGAATGTAAAGCAGCTTGTTTTATCAGTCTACAATCTCATGAATGACCAAATGAAAGGAGAACCACACCAGGTATATATCTAAAATATATGTATTTAGTCTAAACACATCCCTCTAGTCTCTTTAAGAGGCTAGAGGCAAAAGTACATTCAGTAAACTTAATTAGCACACAGTAAATTAGCACAATATACGTTGAGACCTAGGGGCTTACCAAACCATATATTAAGAAAGTGGTGTAAGGACCACGACTGACATAGATACAAGGCCGAGAGCCTTTAGAACCGCGGGGGCCACCAGGAATCACCCAAGGTTGAGACACAGGGGACCCACGGGGACGCGTGCAGGGTCTAAACACAGCCGCAAATCACCGTTAACTTCTATGGGGAAAGTCCAGTTTGGAAATTTACAGTTTAAGGACACTTAGAAGAGGACTTGGAGCAAACCCCTTTAGAACTAGGAGGTTCTAGAGTCAACATCCACGGGAGCACCGGAGTACTCAAGTTACCTCACCCAGGGAAGCCGGGTGCATAGGTGTCTTTTCGTGTCGGGTTTCGTCATCGATTTAAATGGCGAGCTACTGTAAAGTTCTGCTGGTGACCAAATGGAAAGTGTCTGGGTGGATCCAAGGGTGGATCGGAGATGTGAAGAACCTGAAAGCAGAGGGGACAGAGTCTGGGTCACTTGTCAGTGACCAGGAAGGCAATGAGCGGATGCCCACCGATGTCGGGTGTTTTCAGGTGAAGGAGGTGAAGCTTGACTCTTCAGCCACGGGGACCAGGAGGTGTTGATGATGCCCAGGTGCTGCATTCGTGCTGGCCCATGAAGGATGTCGAGTGCTACGTGTCGGTTTCCGGGTTAGACCCAACAAGCCTTGGCAACAGCAACCCAAGCAGAAAGCAGAGTTTGGCTTCGGTGCAGACCAGCAAGGTCTGATGGACTCACCCCTTGGTGGGGAGTCAGGAAATGTCTAGATCAACCAGGGAAGACAAAATGAGAGAAGAGTTACCTTTGTTGGGACCTACTAGTCGACGGACCAGGGATCGCAAAGGGCCCTCAAGCAGAAATGCTAGAAGCGGGCTCACGGAACACTCGTGGAGTGTAGGCCCACAATCTTTGGTGCAGATGGTGCTCGGGACTTGGACTACAAGTAGCTCAATGCACAACTTCGGAAAAGCTTAGGAAGTAGGTGCACTAGCAAATGTGCATGGTGTCCAGGAGATCCGGTCCCACATCACTCGTGAGGGCTGCGGGTCTCAGCTTCACTAGGATCTTGTGTCAGCCTCTGAAAAGTCTAGAAGTTTGTGTCCAGAGTCATAAATACTTCGGGGTCTAGCGGGAGCCTCAGAAATGCAGACCGGCAAGATGCTACTTTGGTGCCTGCTTGAGCAGGGGAGTCACTCCTTGACCCCAAGGGCGATTCTTCTATCCTAACGTCGTGTAAAATGTTGAAGTTCCAGGATATATATTACAGAATTTTGTCCAGGTGCAATCTGAAGTCCTAAGGACTGGGGTCCAATACTTATACTAAGAGAGGGGGTTGGACATACTCTGGGGACCCACCTATGGGAGGGTCTGGGAAGAGGAGTGACTACACCCATTCCCTTTGGCCAGTTTCGTGCCAGAGCAGGGGCTGAGTGCCCCTGCAACCGGTTTGAACTGGGATATGCACAGGGACACCAGGTGTGCACCCAGCACTGTCTAAAAACCATTCTCTGAATGCACAAAACCAGCCCCAATACACTAAAGCCTGTCTGGGAGGGGGTTACACCTCCCTGTGACAGGAAACCCATTGTCCAGGCCTCCCCTGCTGGAGTTTCGTCCAGCAGCAGAAAGTCAGACCCGTGTCTGGGGCTGCAGCATTCATTTGGTGATGCCAGGGCTCTTTTAAACTATTACCGGTTAGGTCAGTGTGTATATGTCTCTCCCTCTAGAAGGGTGGAATTCTATCCCCGCCACCAGGACTGGCGGGGGTAGGATTCCAAAGTGTTTGACACCAAACACGACATGTTTCCATGCAGCCATTCCAAAGTTATTTTAAGAAAACAGTGGTTCCTGTGGAAAGATACTTAATATTTATTAATAATATAAACAGCGAAAGTCGCATGTATATGCAGGGATTGGGTGGGATGTCAGACAGAAAGAGACTCAGATGCACTGATTAAGGTTGTCCAATGATTGTATTGAAAAACAATATTATTTCAGAAAACTTCTACAACAAATATTTGCAATTGTGTACTGTGTCCCAAGTGAAATTATGAACCAAGGCATATGAATACATTTGTGAATCAATATGTGCAAGGTTTCCAATAAACTTTGTTATATACAAAAAGCGACCAGTTTCTTTTTTTCAAAATACATAACATCTATTTCGCTGTTTATATTATAAATAAATATTAAGTATCTTTCCACAAGAACCACTGTTTTCTTAAAATACTTAAATCACCCTGGTTCTGTTGTGAGTAGGGTCCCCTTGTCTTTCTTTTCACCATTCCAAAGTTAGCATTTATAATGCACTTAAGAGTATATGGTCTGGCTGCATCCCAGAACAGCTTCAGAGAATAGATTCCGAAAGCTGCAGTGGGGTCCTGTTCATGCATGGGCATCCTCTCACAAAAAACCAAGCACTCTGCCTTCAGGATTGATATTGCCTGCCATAGGAGTGACTTATAGGTTTAAATGTGTCATTGATTAAAGGTAGATATAGGTAACCTATTTCTTAGTAAGGGGTGCATGCACCACCTTACCCAGGCTGCAGTAGCAGACCTATGGTTCCATTTTGGAAGGCTTCCCAGGGGTGGCATAATACATGTTTCAGCCCCTAGTAGTCCTCTGGGGTACCTATGCCCTTAGTACCTAAGGTACCGTATATTAGGGACTCACAAGGGTAACCCAGTAACCAATCTGGAATGTACCTAAAGTACATGCAATCATTTTAGAGAGGAATCAGCTAGGCTGGGGTCCTGAATAGCAGGATCCCAACCAAACTAAGTAAAAAACCATCAAAACACCAGAAAAAAGTGGGGGCAGCCATGTAGTCAGATTCCACCTTCCTACACGGACCCCAAGCGGACTCTGCGTACAAGAAATGAACTGGAGACAATGAGCCTGGCAAAAAGACAAAAAACTCAGTGTTCTTCTCCAGCTGTGGAAGCATCTCTTTAGGAATATGAAAGCCCTCTTGTTTGCTGTTATATGTAGGTCTGTGCAGAGAAGAGATATAGTGCCAGACTTATTGCACCATAGGGGACCATCATTTTTTTATTTCTGTATGTTCTTTTAAATCACAAATGCAAGTGGGACTTCAGTGTCTGCATCCGGAAACTGAAAGTTACATATATTTTCGGCTGTTGATATGGATAAACTGCTAGTTCCATGAGGGATGTTTAAGATGGCATTGAACCATGCCTTGTAGACATGATTAATGCATTTTCTCCTGCAGTTCCTCCTTAAAATCACGCAAGAACATAGTTCTCATGTATGCAATAGAAACTTTACTAGCACTTAAACATATTGCCTAATTCAGAACTTAAAATAATATCCAATCCAACCTTACCAAATCATTATATTCGAGGGTTACAGTGGGCACTTTGCTCCCAGCAACTTGTATCCCCTAATGGCCTAGAAATCAATTCCTCACAACCTATTGTTTACTGAAATAAAATATTGACTTCTGTTTTTTTACCCACTTTTAAACACGCCCAGCATGAAATGAATGAATTATCCAGCGTTTCTGAACATGACCATAAGAAGCCATTTGATTGCTTTTCATATAAACAAACCAGATACATCTTCTCTGTTGGTTTTTGCTCTGCTCTCGAAATATATGGTTCTCCTCGTGAACTAAACCAAAATAACTGTCTTTTGTTTCCCGAGTTATTCATATCTTTTTAAAGGCAGCGCATAAAAACATGTGGCGTCATTTAGTTATCTACTGTCTTCATTTAATCAATGATTCTATCGATTACAAAGAGCGCAACATTATGGCAGGATTTTTTACCAATCCATGTTATTGTGCTTTTTGTATTCGACTGTAATTGGCTTAAACGCCGTTTTTTTAATTCTTGTTAAATGATGTAACATATTATGGATAAGTATCTCGAAAAAACATTTTGTTGTGAATTATAAAAATGAGTCAGTAACATTTTGAAATCTCCAACATACTAGAAACATCTAATACTTGATGAATACAAGCTTCCTGTATCTGAATAGAGCAAATAATGAAACCTAGGAAGTGTCAAGACTACCTCTTTCAAGGTTAATGTCCCTCTAACATAAGATCCTCTGCTACAAGACCTCAGAAAGTCAAGAATCTGGGCATACTCCAAGACACAAACTTGTAACTGAGCAAGCAAATCAATGGTTGGGTTCAGTGGGCCAATACAAAACTACTCATGGTCCTAAAAGTCCTACCACTTTAAACCGTTCACCATATTACACTGTCAGAGGGAGTCAAAGCTATTTCAATGTTAACTATACTAGGGGGATATCAACAAGGGGCCGCGGTAATCATCGCGAATCGCGCTTAGCGCGATTTGCATTATCGTCGTATATAGCCTGTTCACATCGCTGTGTTAGCGGCGCATTTACAACGATTTGCTAACAGGCGATGTTAACCCCTCCCATGCGCCCGTGATTTTGCGGAAGTGCGGCACATCCGCAAAACGGGCAGGGCCGCGTCGGCCATTGGCCGACGGCAGCACCAGCGAGGTAGCGTTGCCGTCAGCCAATGGCCGACGGCAGCATGGAAGGGGTTAAACCTTCAAAATACAATGATTTAAAGCAATATCGCCTGAAAACCAGCGAAGTCAGCATTGCGCAGAGTAAAATGTTGATAATAGGGAGCAGTGGATGTAACCTTACAATCCACCTCCCATTATGCACATGGCTAAGTGGCAACATTTCCAGACGTTAGTTTTCGGCGATGTCAGCGGTTAGCGCGGCTTTTTTCATCAGTGCGTGTTGTCTGGGCCAGCTTGTTGATACTGCGATGTGCGGTTAGCGATCAATTTCCCTGTTCTTTCCTGAAGATACACCTACTTTGCATCTCATTAGCGATGCAAAGCGAGGCATTACTAAAAAGGCAGCAAACATGCGGTAATGCATGTTTGCGCTGCCTTGTTAATAGGGCGATGGCATTATCACCGCTTTAGTGGCAAAAAGTGCTGCTAAAGCAGAGATAAAGCACTTGATAATATGCCCCTCAGTACCCATAAAATCTTTACTGACACTACAAAAATGTCAAAATCAGCCAGAAAGGGCACACTATAACCTGCATCATCCTCACCATGAAAGCACTCCACTGGCTGCCAGTGGCTTAAAGGATCAAACCCGAGGTGCTTTTCTTATCCAGATGCTTTAGTATTGAAGACATGTTGCATTTGTATTCCATACCGAGAAAAGTCGTTTCCCCTACTTACCCTCATCATGAGAATGTCATCAACTTCTTTGCAGTCGATCCCTCCACAGCCTTTGATTGGCAGGAACACAGTAGCCAAATAATGGGAGTACAGCAAAATCTTGAATACCCTGGGTCCTTATCTCAGACTGGCACCAAACAACCGAAGATGCAGCAAAGACATTGAAGCTGAACAAATCAGGAGGTCCCCTTTCTGAATACTTTTCTTCGGCCAGTGACTGAAAAATGTCACGTAAGGATTCTCTACCTATCCCGCTGGACTCTAACGATCAATTACTTTATTATTCTGTTTGTCTTGTCATTCTGTATACTTCAGTGGTCTAAAGTTATCCTGATACGGCACATCACTTGACAAAGTCCTAAATAAATATAGTAGTGTCCAACAAGCCAGGACAGAAGATATCTCGCAAAACAGTAAAAATCAGTAGTTTGAGAAATGTGCGCAGCTTGACCCCTGCCAGTGTCTTTGCACTAGGACCAGAAACATAAAGAAAGCAGCAAGAAGGGGTTCATGTTTTGATTGGGTTTGGGTCCAAACTTCAGTACGGGTGAGTGAAATAAAGCACAGCTTCTCTCCCACGATGAGTGACTCAGTGAAACAAATATCGCTTATTGCTGAAGCATCTTTTAGCACAGGTAACGATAAGAATGCTGAAAATAGCTAAGTAGAAAAAAAAGGTAATAACTTCAGTAAAACGCAGTGATTTCCATTGGTCTATTACCAAACCATTCAAGTGGTATCTATACAGAGTAATGGACGAAAACCTATCAAAACACACTTTAGCAGACAATCGACACTTTTTTTCAAGGATAATGGTGCGGCGCTCTCACTGCCATCTACAAGAGTTATGTCCTTGCTTGGCCATTTCTCCCAAAAATACAAACATTTTAGGCAAAGTGCCTGGAATTGACTCCTGCTGTCACTCATGTTAGATAATAGCCTGCCAACTCGTGTTGTGATTTCGTAAACTATGAAAGCAAGTCTGAAAACGGTGTACCCTCCTCGCTGGGCAAGTCCATTGTTCTCTTTGTTGCTTTCTCTCTACATTAGTTTATACCTCTTTAAATGGCCAATTGGCACAATAATCACCTTGGAAGAACGAGCACTTTCAACCAGACTGTATGTCAGGATGGATTGATTTTAATGTTACCTTAAGGGGCTGCACTTTCCGGGATAAAACTGGAAAGTAGAAAATGCCACAACGGTCATATTTGGAACGATCGATTTAAATAGCACAATCCATAACATTTTAGCGAATTTAGAACAATTCAGCAACAATAATAGACACAAACGCACGATAGCCTTTAGCAATTAGTAGTTTGATTTTTCGGTTGTGTCAGAGTTTAGAAAGAAGATTAATTTGTATTTTGTCAAATGTGTATGATAAAAGTCTGTTCTATTAATTGGCATTTAGAACTGCAGTATTGAGCTCCAGTGCATTATCAAACAGGGCTATCAATTTTTCAGAAGGCCGGTACTGGCACCAGTGTATGCCTGGGTCAGGTATTCTCTGAAGCTTTCACAGACAACGTAGCAATATCGAAGGTCAGTCTGTGGGTGCTCCACACTAAACAGAAACTGTGGCCCTCGGTCTATGATGGAAAGGGGACCTCCAAATACCCCATTACTCTCTAGGTTACTTGATGGAGCAGTGAAGGCCTTGCTCAAATGAGGTGATGTGAAGGGGTACAAGACGGCATAATTATCACAGTTGTGAAAGCTATGTAAAGGATTTTGCATACATAGTGCATGTGTGCGCACTGCTGAGAACTACGGTCATGTTTTCTTTGCTTTGTAAATTATTTTAATGCCCTTTACTTGATGTTTGCAATTTTACTATTGGTGTGTTCTCTAGGGCTGAACTCCACCTGCGGCACTGCCTGTACTGATTGGGTGGCCTACCTTAATCAGTTGCAAGGTCAGGCGGAGCCTGTTGTGCCTCCGGCCATTTTAGGCGGGTCGCAGCGCAGACGCGCAGCGGACGTGTGCGGCGGGCTTGTGCCAAAGGCAAGCCCGTCACCACCTGTCCGCGCCTGGACGTCGTCAGGTGCCAGGCACTCTGCCCGTTTGAACACGACTAGTCAGGTCTATTCTCCCAAGGAACTTCTCTCCCTGAGAACAACTTGGAACCCTTGCCTCAACTAAGTCATGGACCCAACTGATCACTTGTCTCACTGTAAATACTGCGATATCATCGGAATGGTTGGCCATGCTTCAAAGCCCTCTCCCCAGGCTTTTAAAATACTCAGTCTGTACTGCCGCTCTTTAGTTAAACACTGCCAATGTGTTTGATTTGATCCAGACTGAAGGAATAAAGACTTTGAATAGAGAGGACGGCAGAGGAGGAGGCATATCGATCATCTTTAAAACCATCTATGCATGTAGTTGGACTAATAAGCCAATCACAGACTGTGAAGGTGGATTCTTCATAATCTTTGTAAACCACAAACTGGCACTGAATAGAGAAATTGTCAGGGTCTATGTAGCGCTGGACAATGTAAGTAAAAACCAATGGGTACAATATTTCAAGTCAACGCTAGGTAATTTGGGACGACCTGAACTTTTGGCCACCCCAGAAAAGATAGTGAAAGAGGACCTGGCATGGGTTATAGTACAATTTTTAAACATGCTGTCTGCAGAGAAAGAGGTGCTGGTGATTATGAAACCTACGGTGAAAGCCCATTTCCTGTTAAAGACAGTTCCACGGATAGAACCGTACCTGACAATTGTCACAAAACCTTCTCACTGATTTCTTCCAACCAGGTTCCGTTTCAATCTCATTCATTGTCTTTTAGCAGATGTACATGGGTGGAGTAGGGTAAACAATTTAGGCCCTTGTACATGTGACAACTTTTCAACACAGGATACCATACATTTTATAATGTTTTGTGAGCATTTTAGCTCCATGAGGAGAAAGATTTTAAGTCCTATTTTAAAGGGGATAGGTTTTGTGCAACTTAGACCTGCCTTATTATATTTGCAGCTGTTAAATAACCCTTGGGAGATTATTAATGTTGCCAATATTTGGGTGGCAGCAGTGAGACATAGGAAGAAAGGGTGCTAATTTGTTTTATTTGTTGATTGATTTCATATATTGATATAACTGTTTCCATTGCCTGATCAATGAATTATAAGTCAACTCTTTTTACCGGTATTCTTTTACTGTTTGTATGTGGTATATTTTATTGAACCCAAAATGTATTAACATGATTTTATGTACTTTTCGTATGAAAATTGTTGTTTGTGGTGTACTTTTATGGCTTTTGCTAGCCGAATAAAGTGGTTTAAAGTATAGTCACAATTTTATCCTGACAGGACTGCTTATCTATCGCCCTCCTGGACCCTCCAAAAAGGTCAGGGAATCACTTGCCAACTCTATTACCATTCTGGCAACTAAATACGCAAACTTTATTATCTTGGGGGATCTTAACCTCCATCTAGAGGATGGACAAAATGCGAGATTACCACTTTTTGGTAGATCTCACAGCATGTCAATTACTACAATATGTTCCCAGCTCTACACACTCCTCTGGACATCTTTTAGATCCAGTATTTTCTAACATAACTGCCTTCAGTGCCCTCCCTCCCATCCCCATGGCCTGGGCAGATCACTTTCTTCTTTCCATAGTACTCCTCGGTGAAACTCCACCTCCACGTATGCACCCTGAGCTCCTTTTAAAATGGCCTTGGCATAAGTTAAACGGAATCTCCTGGCAGATACTCTTTGCTCCCAAACGATGTCGAGGCAGCTAACAGCTGCGTTCATAAAATGACTCTTACAGTCCCTTGATAAACATATCTCTGCTAAATTTACACCTCGCCATAGAACTCATACGAGCCCTTGATTTAATGAGAACCTAAGCCAGATGAAGAAAAATTGCAAAGTTCTCGAAAAAGCTTAGAGATGCAAATACGATCCTGCTCTTAAAACACAATATCACTCTGCCATTAAGACCTGTCATAAATCCATGCTGTAAAAATCTGAAATAATTTATGGATCCCTCCCCCTATTGTAAATATGCCTAAAATCAAGCTGTATGCAGACAATATAATTTTATATCTTAAAGCTGAAGAATCTTGCATACAGAAGGCAATGGAGGAAATGCAGAAATTTACAAGGGTATGTGGGTATAAAATCAATCTGGCAAAAACAGAGGTCATCACGTTTAATTCAGCTCCGTCTGATCTTCCCGCATTAATATATACACAAAGGCCACACCCTATTAGATACTTAGGCATTTATGTCACAAATAACTATGACAAACTCTTTTCCTTGAATTATACCACCATGTCATGAAAAGTTAAAAAATTATTGGGAAAGTGGACCTTACTGGATTTCTCACGGAGAGGCCGAGTGTCTATGGTCAAGATGTCAGTGTTCCCGCTATGTCAATTTCTTTTTAGTAATCTCCCTATGAAAATTCCAAAATGTTCAAAGAATTGGATGGAATGATTAGGATATTTGTATGGAACGACAAGCACCTCAGAGTCAAGTTGCCCACATTACAGTTGGATGTAACATCTGGGGGATTAGCGTTGCCACATTTTCCTACTCATTATCAGGCTTACCTGCTTAACCTACTCTCACAATTAGGTGAAGAAAATTCTGTCTTTGATAATTACTTTCTAATACAAATGGTGAAAGAAAGCACTATAAAACTCCCCATTTTCCTGCAATCTGCAAAACTACCTAAAAAACAGATATAAGACTATTTCTGCATTGGTAACCAGGATTACGCTTTTTTTTAATTCAAGATATATTCCAGCGTATCATGCTTATACCCCCATACGAGATTGTGCAGCTGAAGGTTTAATGATGTCAAAAGAACTCTGTCAAGAGTGGCAAGAATTAGGCTTCGGCCTTCTCAGTGATTTTTATTATCATCAAACATTAATCAAATGGGATTCGATAAGGCTAGAGTTTGGTAATTTAAATACTGCTTTTTTCTAAGTTATCTTCAGCTTGCGAAATTTCTCGAAAATACCTATACTATTCTGAGTGAAACAGTGCTTCCAATAATTAAGAAAATATCAAACAAGGTCACGGGTGTGGGAGTTTGGTATCAACTTCTACATCAGCAAGCTCATAATGAAGAGATTTTTGTGAAGTAACTTCAGAAAATTCACTTAGAGACAGGCTGTACATTCAATATTAAAGAATGGCAACAATTAAGCAAATTTTCAATTAAAGCAATGCGAGGAGCAAATTATAAAAGAATGAATTTTCTATAAAGATGGCTAGCATACTACACGCCGCAGAGACTGCATAAAATGTTTCCTACCTGCTCAAATCAATGTTTTAGATGGGATGAATGGGATGAAGGAGGATGGGTTCATACATTTTATGGTTGTAGTAAACTGCAGCAATTTTGGAAGGATGTTTTTGTTATGATATCTCAGTTTCTGTCATCCATTATTGTCCCATCACCAAGGCTGGTTTTATTTGGTATCTCGCCAGAGATTAAATGCTTTACTAAATATCAACAGTATTTTGTAATAATTTCTATAGCTGTTGCCAGATCATTGGTGCTGCAAAACTGGAAAACCAATACACAACCAGGATTAATCAATGGATCAGTAAAATGTGTAGGACTTATAGATTTGAGGAGGCATCCGCAGAACGTATAGGAGCTACAGTAAGATTTAAAACTATCTGGCAGAAATTTGGTGATGCGGAGTTAGATTAGGATTGAGAAAATTGCAGTAGTTGGTAACAAATTATGGGACAATATTTAGTAATATTAATGCTGACTGCCGCACCTGCACTTTACGGAGTTCCTTGACATTTGTACTGACTAACAGCTATTCATAGCTGCACATGCACTTTATAAAATGCTAGCTGTCTGAATTGTTTTTTTTTCTTAGTTGCACAGGCACTTTAGAAGGGGAGGAGCAGAAGAAGGGGGAGAAGAAAGGAGGAAGGAGGAAAGGAAAGGAGGGGTGGATGTATTATGTACTATGTAGAAATAAGGTACCTTGGAATATAAGCTGCTATAGAATTCTGTTTTAATGTATCCTTCTAAAATGCTTTTTCTTAACCTCTTGATGTTAATCAAGAATATTATTGTTATTGTATACATTATGGTGTAATGGACAGTGCTTTTTCTTCCTGCTCTTAATAAAAATATTTAAACAAAAAAATCAATTTGGAAATCATGCGCTGAATATATCACTGGAAAAATTAAAAATAGTAATAATCTGGCTAAAAGTATCTTTTCCCTGCTAAGAGATATTAGAAATCCCCCTTCAGCAAGGGCATCCACTACTCTTTCCAACTCTAAATGTGAGACTCTAGCCACTTTCTTTGTTAAGAAAATTGAGTACATGAACAAATCTTTTCCGCCTACTATCAACAGTGAAGAGCGCACTGACTATACCAGCTGCTCGAGCACTCTTCTATCTTCCTTTCCGCCACTATCATGTGAAATGTTAAGGACTCTGCCATAACATTAAATCAGGTTCTCCAGCTGATCCTTTTAAAGGTCACCAGTTTCTACAATTTCTACCCCCACTCCTACCTACGCTCTGTGAATTGATAAACCTGTCCCTAACATCTGGAGTAGTTCCTACCCCATGGAAACACGCCAAGGTGATCCCTCTGCTAAAAAAGCCTACCTTGGATGTCTCAAAACCAGAAAGCTGTCGCCCGATCTCACTACTCTCTTTTGTGGCCAAAGTCACAGAGTCTTATATTAACTCTATCCTGACTAAATTTATTGAAGCCAATAACATTCTCGCCCCAGTGCAGAATGGCTTTAGACCTGGCCACAGTACTGAATCTGCTCTGCTAGCAGTGATCGAACAACTTTGGAGTTCTGTAGATGAAGGCCATGCCTCGGCATTGATTCTCTTAGATCTTAGCACTGCCTTTGATACAGTATCTCTGAAAATCTTGGTGCAACATTTGCAAGATATAAGCCTAGGAGATACCGCCCTCAATTGGCTCGCATCTTTTCTATCAGGCAGATCATGTCAGGTAATTTCTCCTCCCTAGAGCTCCCTGAAAAAGCTTATACGCTATGGGGTTCCTCAGGGCTTGGCCCTGAGCCCGACATTATTGAATATCTATGTTCAACCCCTGGTGGAAATTGCAATGGTCTCATATGCTGATGATCCTCAGCTTGTGATCTCGCCATCCAACACCTTTGACCAGCACATTACCAAGTTCCAAAATGATATGTTGGCTATCGCGGAATGGATGACTGCCAACTGTCTTCAATTAAATGCAGATAAATCTGAGATCCTCCTGGTAGAAAGGGATACCCATCTTTGGAGAAATCAATGGTGGCCTGCCACGCTGGGAGTTTTTCCCATCCCCAAAGATACTGTTAAAAATCTGGGTGTGTGGTTAGCAAGTGCACTTACCTTTCAGGCTCAGACAAAATCAGTGGCTGACAACTTCTTTGGATTCTTGCGTGTCTGAAGCCGCTGCTTGGGTTTTTTAATACTGAAACCGGCCAGACGATCATCCAGTCTACTATCCTTTCAAGATTGGACTACTGTAATTCTCTGTACCTTGGTGCCAATAAGGCGGGCATTAATCGCTGACAGAGGGTGCAAAATGCCGCTGCCCTTTTCCCCTTTGCCCTCCCGAAATCTTGTTCCACTTCCAAATACATACGGAAGCTACACTGGTTCCCGATTGAAAAGAGAATTTAATTTAAATCTGTGTGCCTCGCCCACAGAATTTTCTACACCCAAGCTCCACTCATTCTAGCTAATCTTCTTGTCCCCTATGTACAGGAATGTGCCCTCCGCTCCTCGAATCAATACCTGATTTGCACTCTCCGTGTCAAAAGAGCTCGGCGGGAAACCTGGCTCTTTCTGGATTAATCTTCCGTCACTCCCCATTTCT
This sequence comes from Lissotriton helveticus, assembly GCF_964261635.1. Taxonomy (NCBI): domain Eukaryota; kingdom Metazoa; phylum Chordata; class Amphibia; order Caudata; family Salamandridae; genus Lissotriton; species Lissotriton helveticus. Next base: position 780,934,249 of record NC_136065.1, on the reverse strand, counting down.
TGGTCAGTACCTGTGGATCTAGCACTGGGACTTCCCATCGTTGGGGCAGCAATTCGCTCTACAAATCCCATAACATAACATATCCGGCTACAGTTATCAATTTAAGTGAAACACTACTTTGGTTTTTACTCTAAATATATTTAACAGACTCATTATTGCACCTCTCTAGTGAAGGGTGGCGTCTCAATCACTCCACGACAAATCTAATTTTTGGATCTTTACCAACTTTGTCTCCGTATCCAAATCTGCACCAAAGCTGGGAAAGAAATTTCAGTTGGGAATGTAAAAGAATGTGCTAAAATCTGGTGCAGTTCAGTTAAACGGTTCAAAAGTTCTGAGGTGTTTCCCTTTTTTTTTGTCACCAATGAAATGATATTTTCAATAGAAATGTCTTCTCTACTTGGATATATGAAATTACTGTAATCATTGAATGGAGGGCTATCAAATTATTAACGTCACTATGGTTATTTGATGCCTCATCTTGATTTGATGACTATCTTTACAGCAGTTTTGGAGTTATAAGGCAAGGGAATCCAGCTAATCGATGTGTTCCCAGAAGTCTGCAAACAGCTTTCCTTTTTTAAAGTTCCAAACTTTTACAAACTATGTTTAAAATATGTGAGCATTAGTGATATAGAACACATCAGAAATTGTGAGCTTAGACTGAAGTAGCAAATAGCACACAGATTACACTTAAGACAAGTCACACAGTCAACATACTTCATACACATGCCTGACTTCATGTACACTCAGATTTAAACAGACAATGCACATACTCAAAAACAAAAACAACAAAATACACACTGTCAGGTGATCCAAATTGTTCTCTTCTGTCTACATACTCCTGACTGCCCCCTTTTGAAATAAACACTCTTAATACTCCTGTCACAAACCCATAAAAAGGTCCCCTTCTGACTATACTCCAACTGATATGCACGCCCGTCATGCAAGATGGATAAACACACTCCACGATGCCTGGTACACACTCCCAACTTTTGATACACACTCTTTACTAGACTGAAACTAATGTAAATCTCTGATGCGCATGATGAATGAAGACATTTTATAACCCCCATACACTCCACACAAAACACATTCACACTCCATATGACACAGACACCTGCGCCTTACTCCATACACCTTACTTTATACACTTTACTCTACACACCTTGGAAAGAGATACATTTGTAAAAGACACACTCCTGACTCGATATAGACTTCAATTGGGGACATGTTAAGGTGATTTATTGTGCGCCACATGACACAAATGCAGCTCTACCACTAGACATGATACACAAATGTGATATATTTCTAGGAAACATACAATTCACGATATTAAATACAGATACCTGTTCGACATATATGATTAATAGATACACTCCACAACATCCAATAAACACGCTACAAGAAATACACCCCCCCAACTGATGCACTCCACCTAATATACTATTGAACACTCTCTTGAAAGCCACACTTAAACCACACACCCAGACTTACATAGATGCTCAACACAACTGATAGTTAAATCCACTTCACACAAAACACACATGGTCTTTGCAATACAGGCACCAACTCCTAACGCCCTACTCCTAACTCCACACACACTTTAAGGAATTTTACGTTTCTTGAATTTTTATAACTTAGGGGTCGATTACGATATCGGGCAGAAAGTCTCCTGCCGACATTAGGAATTTCCTCGTCCGTTTCTGAACACTTCTGATCAACTCGGTTTGTTTGCAATCCGCCCGACAGATTACGATGTTCGCGTTCGGATTCTAAACCGTATGGTCTTTCCGAATTGGTTATGAATGGCTCTCGGAGCATTCGTGTCTGTTGGACCCGCATCGTAGAGACCTACGGATAGCCATCTGACCGAGCAATGTCAGTTTCGGGTGCTCGGTGTCCGAGCGATGTCGATTTCCAACAGCCTTTTCGAGTCGGCCTGTCCGAGACAAAAACGCTGTCGGAAAGTGACAATGGGAACCCCTAGCAGGGCGCCCATCACCCTGCAGCCTCTGGTTGGGGGCAGACGGGTTACCCAATAGACCCCCTTGTACAACCCTATACTGTGTGGTAGGCAGCATGGGGTGCCCGCGAACACCATCCATAATGCACCCAGACAAGCCCAATTTACCAGTAGTCTGCCTTGTTGTTCCAACAATGTAATAACTTCATAATACCACCTTAAGAACAATTCTAAACATAATAACTAACTTTCTAAAGCACACCTTGTTTTAAACTTTCTTAACTATAACGGTGGTGAGTTTTAAGGTTGGCGTAATTCAAAGGTGCTGAAGGGAGCGCCTTAACTATACAATTTCATGCCTCGTTAGTTTTTGCTGCAAGGCCACTGTTAACAAATGAGTACTTATTAACTGCATCTCTTCTCTCAATATTACCATTTATGCACCAACAGGGCCCATCTGACAAAAATTGGCAGTCTGTTCTCAACCATCTCTCCATTACAAATTACCCAAGGAGAGCCCCACTTGCTGAACTCTAGCAAGACGGTACATCATTGACTGTTTTGATTGCTCTTAATGGGATTGAACATAAAATGGTGAAACAATGAAAACGCTGCATGCCCACAGAGTACATTCTAAAACAGAATCTGACTCCTGAGCTTTAATGGTAAACTTTCCTGACTCTCGTGAGCAACTGAGACAGAACATATTATTGTAAACTATGAAGGGGTCTTTAGATGATAAAAAGGGCATATTTATAATTTCCCTAACTTCAGCTTTATGTTGAATGTATCAGCATTAGATTGTCATCAACCCCAGACTGCTGTGTCTAAGTGGCTGGCGTAAAAGCAGGTTGTATGACGGAACAACAAATGCCATTACCACGCATACCTTAACAATGCAGTCTAAACCACGAATATGTCTTAACACTGCATGCCTTTATCACGCATACCAGTACCACGCAGACTCATAGACATAAATTGCTACTTTCATTTCCATGCTTACCTTTGCCACGAATACCGTTACAAAGCAGCTTTATTGTACTAAATAAATGTGTTTCTGCACACAAAATGTTCACAAAATAGGTTATTGATTTTTTTTTAAAGATGACCTCAAAAATCTATGTTGCCACTAAATATTGTCAGCAAAATATAATACATCTATAACTTAAAACAAATTATCTAAACGAGGGGGCAGATGCTGGACAGTGACAGGGCAAATTTACTATTCTAACTCCAATGGAGGTGTAACCTCAAGGGAGGTGCTAGACAGTGACAGTGGGTAAACTTACTCTTGTAACTTCTCTGGGTGTGTCCTTGAGGACAGGTGCTAGACAGGGACTGGGGCAAATTTACTATTCTATCTCTGCTAGGGGCATCCCTCAGGGCAGGTGCGGAACAATGACTGGGGCAAATTTACTATTCTAACTTTTCTGGGGGTGTCCCTCAGGGGAGGTGCTGGACAGTGATGGGGCAAATCTATTATTCTAACTACGCTTGGGGTGTTCCTCAGGGCAGGTGTGGGGCAGTGACAGACCCAAAATTACTATTCTAACCCCAATGGGGACATCACTCAGCGCAGGTGTTGAACAGTGACAGGGGGCAGATTTACTATTCTAACTTCACAAGGGGCATACCACAGGGCATGTGCTGGACAGTGACAGAGTGGGTGAATAACATACAAGAGAAATAAAAGAAAAACATGCAGCATTTTTATTTTCCCAAAGAGCTAAACAAAAAGTACAAACGCAGAGAAAAGCCAGAACATTCATACCTTAACAAACAAAAATCATCAGGAGACAACACTGTATTTAAAGTAAGTCAACATAAAAAAGATGACGCTAACAAACCAAAGCTGAACAATACCAAAGGGTATAAAACTAATAACATAGTTCATGTATTTTTCCCCCACAAACAGAACATCTCCAACAGTGAAAGTCCAAAACCACCTGCAACCCATAATAAAGTCAGAATTCCAAAATTGCAGACCTCCTCCTAGAGTACCAAGACAGACCATACTACAGATAAATAGATATCACCTTTCCATTTCTCCTTCTGTAACAAAATTATTTTTTTCCTAGCAAACAATGCAACTTCACATTTTCATCAAGGTATCTAAACTGTTCATTTTCTCCACTGGAAACCAAACTTAATAAAACCCAATTGCATTTTCTCCAAAGAGTAAAAGTAACAGAGTGCAGCAATGAAAACAGTGCATAAAAAACACAGTAACTTACTTTTTCTTAACAATCAACAACAATGGCTGCAGGTAGTCAAGCTATGAATGTCAAATCTAGAAGGGAAACCGACTGCTGAAATATCTTGGCTGCCTTTAATGTAAGGATAGGTTGACTGAGCCCAAGAGTCATTGGAGGTGTGTACAAACTTTTACATCCCATTGCACAGGCAGAGAGGTTACTCTAGGTGACTGTGTTGAAAGCACCTCCTAGCAAAACCCCTCTGCCTCTGCAAGGGAGATAGAAGTAAGATCAAATATACAATAAATAAGATATCTTACATACACCTCCAATTAACCATGTGGTGCAGTTTTGAGGGAGGTATCACAAAACATTCCCATGCTTGTGGCTAGTAGTATGCCCACAATTCTATGTCTGGACCCGGTGGCGAGGATTAGGCAGTTTGCTCTTCACTTTTTATTCCCAGAAGCCTTTAACATCAAAGATTTAAACCACAAACTACATTTCCCATAATCACTTAGGAAAAAGCAAACAAAGTCCATAGAAATCTGGAAGCGGTGCCATGCCACAGCAGCACCGGGAAGTCTCTATCCTCCTCTTTCTTTGCTGCTCCTGCAGCCGACAGATAAGTGACTTTCTTTCGATCTTGTAATCCTTGTGAGTTTATGCGGTTTCAGCATGGAGAGTTAACAGAGGGATGAAATCCCTGCTGTTAGCCCTCTGCACTGCTTAACAGTTGTGCCTAATTGGTTTCCTGCCTTTCAGCGAGGCCACGGGAACCTTATTCGCTCCTACGCAGCCGCTACTCTGGTGCACAGTGCAGTCAGCTGACCACTAGGGGGCCCATGCACAGCATCAGAACGCCATCTGCACATCACAATCTCCCATGGTCAGCGTGTCTGCTCTGCTCATTGTCAATTGTAAAGCGAAGCACGACCTTCCTGCAGTAGTGTACGTGGGGAGTCTATTCGCTTGTTTTGCACACTTGTTTCCTCAAATTCAAAGCCACCGCCTAAAGATTGACACCCACGGAGCAGGCAAGATCAAACCTGTGCAGAGGTAGCTCAGTGAGACAAGTGACCAGGTGGAGAAATCAACCTCAGTTGAATGAGAGGTTTGTCACAAGGCCTTAAGGTCTTATCAATACACCAGTCTCACAAGCTTTCCCCCTTTTTTACTGCCTCACATACATTTAGATATATCTATATAGAGATCTTGACAGGACTAACCATCCTTATGGAGTAATTTGAGGATACTGAAGTATATATTTGAGGAGGAGGAAGAATCTTACCACCCTATTGATGACCAATTTTGTCAAGATATGGCTGACTCCATATTTAGAGTGGTATCATGTGTGGTGGCACGCTTGGAGAGGAAGATTCTAGCACTGCAGGCTCAATGCCAACAACACTTCAGGGAGAGGGAGGAGCCTTCTAGGCCCCAGGCCCCTGCACCTCCAGGGCAGCACCTCTCCCTTAATGATGGTAAACAGAAGTGCACAAACAAGTCAGGGGTAGGTCACAACATTTTTGACTGTCTTAAAATTGCGTTTATGGATTCGCAGTCCCCTCCCTCAGAATCTATACCAAGTACTTCCAGGGCTGCCCATCCTTCCCCTGTACCCACAGATCCCAGGGTTGTGGATGACTCTCCCAATACCTCAGGCAGGGATGGAAACTCCAGTAGACCATGGGGCCCATCTGCCTCCCCTAGTTCAATGAGCCTGAGAAACACACTCAGATTCAGATATGTTGGACCTGGGCAAATTGTTTCACCCGCGTTCTGCGGAGTGGTGTATGACCCCTAAGGTGGCCTCTACATGGCTGCCAGGCTGTGTAAGCCCCTAGATAAGGAGATGAGGAGCTGTTTGAGAGCTGAATATTATAGGCCGGTTTTAGAAGGTAATGTAACTCTCATGCCGGAGGTAGACTCCAAGACTCTAGCAAAATGTATGTGTAATCCCAAGAAAGGCATAGACAGGCCTATGTGCTTCTGCCAGGGCAAGCTTCTTGGTGTAGCTGGTCCTTTCACCAAAATACTGGATCTAGTGGAGGACGATAAGGCATCAGGTTACTTGATTTCCCCAGAGGCACTGTTTTTTTTTAAAAAAACAATTTATATTGCGCGACTAAACCCGAAGGCATCAAGGCGCCTATCAAAAGATCATAAAAGGCAAAGCACAACTACAAATATGTCCGCACAAAGAGACGTGTTTTCAGAGCATTTCTGAATAACTGAAGAGTAGAATGGGACCTTAGTTCCAGTGGGAGGGCGTTCCACCACTTAGGTGCCAGGATGGAAAAGGCTTTACCACCCCATTTGGCTCTCCGAATGCGGGGAACTGATAGAAGGAGTCTGTTAGAGGAACGCAGGTTCCTAGAGGGACTGTAACGGGACAAAATGGATCCAATTCCAGTAGGGCTGCTTTTTGCTAAGGCCCTGTAGGTCATGCACATGGTCTTAAAAAATATGCGGTCCTCTATGGGAAGCCAGTGAAGCTGTTTTCTGGCAGAGGTAGCAGAAGTGCGCCGGGGTAAATCCAGAACAAACCTGGCCGCTGCATTCTGGACCACCTGCAAGCGCTGCAGCAGACTTTTATTCAGTCCCGCATACAGCGCATTGCAGTAGTCCAGACGAGAGCCAATAAGGGCAATAGCAAGTTGTTTCCTTGCCTGCTGTTAGAGATAGTGCCTAATCTTCCTCAGTATGTGAATGATACCCCAACAGGTAGAAATGGTTCTGTTAACCTGTTGAGACATACTGAGGGTGGAATCGATCACGACCCCAAGATTTTTGGCAGAAGAAGCAGGAACAGGACAGGCTCCCAATGAGTCTGGCCACCAGTCAGCTGACCATCCCTCCTCCTTTCCTCCAAACACCATCACCTCCGTCTTCTCCCCATTCAGTTTCAATGAATTGTAGATCATCCATTGACCGACTGCCTCCATACAAGATCTAAAATTGGAGGCAGTCGAAGTAGCTGACTGGGAGAGACGAGGATCTGCGTGTCATCCGCATATGAGACTACCTCCATCCCAAAAGATCTAATCAGTCTGGCAAGAGGGGTCACATATATGTTAAAAAGGGTCGGACTTAACGCCGATCCCTGAGGGACCCCACAATGCACAGACAGGGATGGAGATAGGAATTTTCCCAGCTTCACTCTTTGCTCTCGTTGATCGAGGAAAGAGGTGAGTAGCCTCAAGGCCGCCCCCTGAACCCCAATCTCCCTCAGGCGAGATGTTAAGACTGAGGGAGAAAGGGTGTCGAAGGCAGCTGTAAGGTCTAAAAGGATCAGGAGGGAGGTCTGTCCCCCATCAACTCGAGTGCGGATGTTATCTAGCACTATGGTGAGGGCTGACTTGGTGCTATGTTCCCTCCTGAAACCATGCTGGGAATGGTCCAGGCAGCCCGTACTTTCCACAAAGGCGGCGAGATGTTTATTCAGATGTGTTTCTAACATCTTCGCAGGGGCCGGGAGCAGTGAAATGGGGCGAAAGTTCTTTAAAACCCCAGGGTCAAGAGAGGGTTTCTTGAGTAAAGGTTTTACTACTGCATTTTTCCATTGAGGAGGAAAAATGCCATCCCTCAATGCCATGTTCATGATGTCAACAAGGGGTGGCAGGAGAGATTCACTACACTGCTTAAGAATCTTGAGAGGGCAAGCATCTAGAGGGGAGCCGGATTTGGTTTTATTAAGGAGAGTCTCTAGATCTTGTAGAGAGAGAGGAGGAAAGGATTCCAAACATCCCGGGAAGGATTTCTCCCTAAGAACAGGATCTAAATCCACAGGGAGTGGGGGCTCAGTGGTGAAAGATCTCTGCAGCTCCAAGGACGTATAAATATCCGAAATTTTTGTTTGGAAAAAGGAGGCTATACTATTACAGAGCTCCTGTGAAGCAATGACAGGGTCCGGGGTCTGGAGGGTTATAAGGGAGTCCACTATCCTAAAAAGCTCTTTTGGAGAGGAGAGTGAGGTGGTGAGGGCCGTAAAGTATTCTTGTTTGACCCTTATTACTTCCATCTTATATTTCCTTATCAGGATCTTATGGGCCTCCTTATCCCTTAAATCCCAGCTAGTATGCCATAGACGCTCCCGTCTCTTAACTTCCTGTCTAAGGAGTCTTAAATGCTCCGAAAACCACGGGGCTGATGGCCTTTTCCTAGCTGAGTAACGCCACCGAATAGGAGCCAGTTCTTCCAGTGCTTCGGTAACAGTCTTTTCATACTGTGAGACCGCCGACTGAATGTTGTCCTCCTGAGATATGGACAAACTCGATGTCCAAGGAGCGAAGGAGCCTTTTTTGATATTCTTAAAATTCCTGCATAATTCCATTTTACTCGGAATTTTTTCAGTCCTATCAAAGGTCGGACAGGACACATCGAATGAGACGGCCAGGTGATCTGACCAAGAGAGAGACAAGAGGTCCCCTATCGTCAGCCTCCCATCATTGGAGAAAATCCCATCGAGCGTATGACCCGCTCGATGGGTAGCCCCTTTCACCAATTGAATAAGTCCACATGCTGACATAACATCCAGCAAGGAGAGAGTATCATGGTTCTCCAACAACTCCAGATGATAATTAAAATCTCCCAGGACAGTTAGATTTTCATGACCAAAATAAGGTTCCAGGACATGAAGCAACTGTTGTCCAAAGTCCACTGTCTAGCTGCAGATGTAGATTGCTCCTGATCAAATTAGACCCAAAGTTAGGGGAACTAGCTACGACAGAGGTAGGTCCTGTACCCCAGGGGAACCTATTGGGGACTCATTTATTAAAGAACTGAGTAACTTTGTGAACACTTTCAGCTCGTTAGACAAGGCCCATACCTCTGTCAAGCACATTTTCACACCTCATGTTTTTGGGGGAGCTGGTCATGGCGCTGGGCCCTCTACCGGCCGAACCTTCCATCAGGCCTCCTCCAGGACAACAGAGTCCCGTCGGAAACAGTGGCAGGATATCATCTTCGGGGTGGCAGAGGGGGCTCCAGCTCCAGAGGCAATGATGCATTCAATTACTCACAAGGTCAGGGTGCAGAATTCAGAGGGCTTTAAAATTTGTGTCTGTTCTGAGCAAATTGCACAAAACTGTGAGGCCTAATCGTCGGATGTCCGGCTCCTTCAGAATGTTTGGGGTCCCAGATAGAATTCTGTGGGGTTCCCTCACAACCACGCCATCCAGTTCCCCTGATTTTCCCTTGGGATCAGTCCAAGTTGGTGCATTCAAAAATTATAATCACAACAACCTGGTCCTTGACTCCATAGGCTATTCTTTCTACAACATCCTTTGTTGACTCGTTGGTGTGGTTACACATAACCTTTCACCCACTTGAAAAAGTTACAACAAGGTGTGCCTATCATTAAAACATCCTCGCAAATTCTCTGTGTGTCTGCGTCTACATCTATAGTGTCTACTGTCAGTCAAACCTCATGCAACCCCGTGCAAAAGAAAATACATCGGATCACATCCGAAAAATAATCAGAAAAGATCAAAGAAAAGTGTGTGGGTGGTGGGTAGGAACCTCACGGGAGCAACCACCAGGGAACTGCTGACCGGTTCTCGTCAGTATGTTCCTTTTCTCATCATCGGCTCCTTCCCACCAAAAAACAAAACAACAAGAAGATAGGAAACAATATATGTAAATTAAATCCCAATCAACTTAGAGGTGTGTATCCCTATAGCACTCCTGTGCATCTACCCCCTTGGTATCAACACTGCTACTCAGTGAGATCCACTACGTTAAAAAATGAAGATAGATAGCCCTAGCTGATTGAACAACTTTATTCCATGCTGGGTATCTACTCCCATTAAAACCAAAACCTTGCCGTTGTGCTTCGTTTTGTATTATAAGAAGCTTCTTAGATACCCAGCATGGAATAAAGTTGTTCAATCAGCTAGGGCTATCTATCTTCATTTTTTAACGTAGTGGATCTCACTGAGTAGCAGTGTTGATACCAAGGGGGTAGATGCACAGGAGTGCTATAGGGATACACACCTCTAAGTTGATTGGGATTTAATTTACATATATTGTTTCCTATCTTCTTGTTGTTTTGTTTTTTGGTGGGAAGGAGCCGATGATGAGAAAAGGAACATACTGACGAGAACCGGTCAGCAGTTCCCTGGTGGTTGCTCCCGTGAGGTTCCTACCCACCACCCACACATTTTTCTTTGATCTTTTCTGATTATTTTTCGGATGTGATCCGATGTATTTTCTTTTGAACGGGGTTGCATGAGGTTTGACTGACAGTAGACACTATAGATGTAGACGCAGACACACAGAGAATTTGCGAGGATGTTTTAATGATAGGCACACCTTGTTGTAACTTTTTCAAGTGGGTGAAAGGTTATGTGTAACCACACCAACGAGTCAACAAAGGATGTTGTAGAAAGAATAGCCTATGGAGTCAAGGACCAGGTTGTTGTGATTATAATGTTATGAGTGGAGGGTACCTGTGTTCTAAGTTTTCCCTCTAAGCTCCTTTTGTGAGAGAAGCATCCAAAAATTACCCATCTTTGAAGAAAAGGGTGACCCGCACAAATACACTGCAACCCAGGGGATTTCTAAGCAATCCCTTTCTGGTAGGGAAGTGAGACGGGTCAACAGCTGGTGATAAATCTCAAGGAGTTCAATGAGTGGCTGGTCTGCCATCACTTCAAGATGGAAGGCACCCATCTCCTCATGGATCTTTTGCAAGTTTCAGATTGGATGGTTCACTTGGACCTCAAGGACGCCTGCCTAACAATCCCCATATTTCCTTCCGACAGGTGTTTTTTTATAATTTATATGCAGATGCCAAATATTTGAATTCACCTCTCTTCATTTTGGTTTGTCTTTTGCTCCTTGGTGTTTCACCAAAGTAATCAAACCGGTGGTGGGGCATCTCAGGGCCCAAGGGGTGAGGTTAATCATCTACTTGGATGATATCTTACTCATGAATTACTGTCCCATACATTTGAGAGAGCAACTACAGATGATCATCAACCTGTTAGAAGGTATGTGTTTTGTCAACAACAGAGGTAAATCCTCCCTCATCTCGATACAATGTTTACAATTCCTGGGGTTACTCGTGGACTCAGTGAAGGCTACCCTAAGTCTCCCATCTCGCAAGTTTACCAAAATCAAACATGAACTCATTAACACGTTGTCCAGATCACAAAGTTTATTACGTTACTTGCCATGGATAGTTAGACTGCTTTCACCCACCCATTCAGGTCATATTCCTGGGCCCCTCCATTACCAGGCACTGCACCATCTAAAGATATCTCATCTGCAACAGGGCCTATCCCTCTTAGTCAGTCCCACATTCAGGGGAGGTGAGAGACAAATTGCAATGGTGGGTTTCCCACATGGAGGCTTGGAATGGTCGGACGATTTTGGGCTCCCAACCAGACCTGGTGATAGAATCAGATGCTAGATGTTTAGGTTGGGGAGCTTGCGTCAGTGAATTTGTCACAGGTGGAAACTGGTCCTCCACGGAACAAGACCTACACTTAAACTGCCGGTCACTAATGGTGGGCTCATTCGTAATCAAATGCTGGACCAAGGACAAGGCTTAATGCTCTTTTCTTTTCAAGATGAGCACTGTAGCCGCAGTTCAGTATGTCAACCAGGAACAAGATTAAAGGCTTTTTCTTATGTATCTCGTACTCTATGGACTTATTGGCTAGCTCATCAGATTTCAGTGTCAGTAGAACATCGGCCTTGGAAGGCCAAACATGTGGCAGATTGGCACTCCCAACATTGCACTGGGAAGTTATATCTGCAGGTATTTTAACAAATGCAGGACAGGTGAGAACAATTCTCCATCGAACTTTCAGCCGGTTGGGGAGCCTGCTACAGTGAATTTGTCAAGGTGGAAACTGGTCCTCCACGGAACAAGACCTACACTTAAACTGCCAGTAACTAATGGTGGGCTCATTGTAATCAAATGCTGGACCAAAGACAAGGCTTAATTCTCTTTTCTTTTCAAGATGGGCAATGTAGCCTCAGTTCAGTATGTCAACCAGGAACAAGATTGAAGGCTTTTTCTTATGTATCTCGTACTCTATGGACTTATTGGCTAGCTCATCAGATTTCAGTGTCAGCAGAACATCTGCCGGGGAAGGCCAAACAAGTGGCAGATTGGCACTCCTGACATTGCGTTGGGAAGTTACATCTGCAGGTGTTTCAACAAATTCAGGACAGGCAGCGTCAATTCTCCATCGATCTTTCAGCTGGACAGATACTGCAGTTGGAGGCCAAATCCAAATGCAGTGGCAATAGACGCAATTCTCTAAGGCTGTAACATGGAGGTGGGGTATGCCTTTTGCAATGATAATGCTTCTGTGCTATCTTTCCATAATGCTCAAAGTACAAAGAGTGACTCAAGAATCGTATAAATATCTGGTGTATCCAGATGTTCCAAAATTGTGTGTGGTTAGGACCATGAAAGCATGTGAAACAATCACAGAGGATATCCGTCCTCATGGGGAGAGACAATTGCTGATTGCACTCACTAAACCTCATAAAGCGGTTTTCTCCCCCACGATTGCTATATGGGTCTGATGAGCGATGCAGGAGGCTGCAGTTATACTTCCAAATTTGGTGCTCATTCTGAGAGACACCATGGTGTTTAAGACAGGGGTGGCTCCTCCATAATGGCGGAGGAGCATTGCCCCACTCATCAGAGCCAGTCAAAGGAAAATAACATGATAAAGAAACAATAGCATTTTATTTTTCTTTGACTGTATTTGACATGTATGGAAGGGTGGGGCCGGTCCAGGCCATGACAAGCAGGTGGTGGCACGTAGAAGTGTGTCTGTATGTTTGGCCGGCCGTCCTAGGCCAGCCAAACATACATGCGCTCTTCTATTTCTCCAATCCTGCTGTGAACGCACCTGTGTTCACAGCCAGGTTGGAGAAATGCCTCAGGTTCACAGGCAGTGTCTGAGTGGCAGAGCAGGCCGCTCAGGCCAATCATGATGCTGCTCTCCCAGCAGAGCGGTGTCTGAATAAGCTGAGCAGCCTCTGCCTTCCCAGAGACTGCTGGGAGAGCTCTGAGGAGGGAGGTGTCTGTCGGCTGGGTCGGAGGCTACAGGGGCAAAGGTACATTTTTAAAAATTATTATTTTTCATCTGGCCCCTGCAACTTCGCCCGCCCTCCCCCCCTCACCTCTGTGCTGTGGTGGCCACAACTGGTTGAAGGCTTTTTCCTTGGGAAAGATATTGGAGGAAATTCTCAATGCAGCAGACTGGTTGTCCGATTCTACTTTTAAAAAGTCTTATTTTAAATCAATCTCCAATATGGCTTCTATAGTGATACAAAAGCTTAAAAATAGCCTAATCCTCATCTACGGGGTCCTGGCATAGAATGGAAAATATCCTAGATATTGTAATGGAAAGTTTCAATTCCATTTAGGGAAATGTAGGCGAGGATTAGCCCACCCAACTCATGATTACGGTCTTTGGTACTACTATTGGTTATGGTATATGTGTTGTACATGTTACATTATAAATATGTTTCGTGTATATGATACTTTTCTTATGTTTGGTTTACATGCAAGTTTAACCCACTGTCTCGGATGCTTGATGGTAAACTGAGTTTCTAATCGTTGGAAAGCGGGTGTCTCATACTTATTCTTTTTTTTCACAGGAGAGGAAAATTCTAAGCAGGAATAATGTTCATGATGCAAGACTGCTGTGTTCGCAGGAAGAAAGAGGGGGATAGAGAGTCCTCTGGGCTGGTGTGATGATGGCGCTGCTTCCTGATTGGATGGACTTTGTGTATTTCTTTCCCAAGCGCTTATGGAAAATGTAGTTTAAGGTTTAAATCTTTGATGTTAAAGGCAGCTGGGAATAAAAAGTGAAGAGAAAGAGACCTAATCCTCGCCTCCGTGGTGTCCTTAATAGAATTGAAACTTTCTGTTACGATACCTAGGAAACGTTTCATTTCCAAACTTAGAAGGATGACCCAGAGACAAAAACAGGAAGTAATCCCCAACGTGTGACACCACAGACTTTTTTTATATTAATATTCCCTCATAACTAACTATTACTTTCACTAAGGAATCATTCCCACTGCATGACACTGAAAACCCTAAAAAAATAATATTAATTTTTGGCACATCCCATAACCTGTTATAACTTGAGAATAAGTGATGTTTGGATGATGGGTGGCACTTTTACACCCACACTCGATTCATTCACCCAAATATACACTATTCAGGCTAAAATAAATCGTACAAATGTACCATTAGTATACAGTTTACTACCTGACAAACAATCCTCAACATATACTGAATTTTTGAATGTGATAAAAACCAAAACCTTAAATGAAAGTCCTATGTAAGTGATAATTGACTTTGCATTAATAATTATTCTCACCATTTGCAAAATGTACCCCACCACCAAAATTCAGAGATATATTTTCCACCTTTCACAGGCATAATGGCGTAAAATTAGAATAACATCCTTAGTTGAGGATTACATGTCAGACAATAAATTGCAATTTGAATTAGGAAAATGTACTACCTTATGCTTGGTACCTCCTGATTGTGTAGATGAGTTCTGCACATCAATTACCAAATCTGATTATTTCACACAAAACGAGGAGAAATTGACACCCTTGCTAAATAATTTTGAGGACACATGGATTGGCCATCTGTCGGGTCACCGGTGGAAGCCAAGGTTCCATATTGACTGGTGGAACTGCTATGTGACATGCTTAGAGGGAGGTGCAAAGACTAACAATGCCTTTGATGGATGGCACAATTCCTTCAACAAATCTATTGGCAAACACCACCCACACCTATTTCATTTCCTGGAAATTTTGAAAAAGGATCAAATTTCCATGAAATGAGAATTGCACAATCTTTTACAGGTAGTCCGAACCCTGGGTATCTCAAAAAAGCAAACATTTTGTCAGAAAGACAATTGGTAAAGATTTTTCTTTGATGAGTGCATCAGACTACCTAGAAAATATTGAATAGGGCCTCATTTTGATGGCAGTTGGTGGCGGTCCCACTGCTGACAACTCTTCGGTCAGACTGCTCAATTTTAATGCTGGCGGTCATACCACAGCAGTCGTAATCCAGACCACTGCCTCTGCCAGGATCCCAGATCCCGATGGGACAGCGGTCGAAATTGCAGCCCTGAATAGAGGCGGTGCCAAGCCAGGCACCTCTGTCGGGCTGTGGATATCCCTTTCTGACAGCCTGTTCATGGCGGGCACAACGAACAGACGGACTCCATGATTCTTCAAAGAACTTAGTTTTCTTTCTTTCCACATTTTATTTTTTCAGTGAACGCCACAGATTTCTGTGGCATAACAGCAATTAATACAACAACCAATGCGTTTCAGCATATGCCTTCAACTGGTTCTCACGGTCATCACGATGAGCAGCATAGCTATAACAATCCTACTTTCATTTCAATGACCTTCAAACCCTAGAGCGCCAACATTGCAAACATCCAATCAGCACAAACGATCCTCCATTGATTTTGTTAACGTGACAAAAAAAATTGAAAAACCATATAAAACTATTTTGTATCTCTCTAATTTTAGTATTCTTGTATAAACTTTTTCTTCAAGTGCATTTTTATATCAAGTATTTCATGTATTACTATGTGCAAAAGAGTGCCCAAATATTCTCAACCAAATCATCTTAAGAACTGCGAGACTCCACTGATCCACATTTAGGTTCATGTATTATGGAAAAAATTCAGATTGTAATTATCACAGATAACTATCACATGTAAGACCACATGACGTTATCAAACATATTCCCTTTAAATTCTCAAGGGTCATAAGTACATTTAGATTCAATTTACCCTCTTCACTTTCTTAGATTGGTTGTTAATCCAATCAAAGTGCATACTGCTTATAAAGTTCACCCTGCTCACTCTACTAATTCTACTGATTTTATTCTTGGGTTCACCCATACAACATATGTGATGTCATCAATCCTCACTCGAGCTGAAATAGAGACAGTTTCTCACCTTTATTTTTTTTTTGTAACAATTTTATTAATTTTAAACTTGTCACATTCAGGATAGCATTAATATATATTCCATTTCAGAAAAAGAATAATAAATAGTCATTTTTCGTGCACAGCGTTGCAGTCCAACATTACAGTTCTTTGGACCCCTTTTTTGACATTTCCATTTTGTTGGTGAGATAAATAATTCTCCTCGTTATGCATTCCAGGCATCCCATTTTTTGTCCCACTTTTTAGGACAGCCCCCTAGATTTGTAGACCTCTTTTTCAGCAAACAGACATTTGTCCATTTCTGCCACCCATCCTATTGTCAGTGGTCGGTCAACTGCCCCCCATGTCATAGCAATTGCCCTTTTCACCAATGTGTATCCCAGGGTGGCTAATTGTTGCTCTATAAGACAGTTTCTAAGTCCTCTTGTGGGTTTTTATCTTCCTAAATTTTTATACAATAATCCTATATGTATATTAATCTAAAAAGTGCATAATGCTCATAAAGTGCATGTTGCTAATATGTAACCAAATTCTCATAGGGTCTTTCGTCAAAACATTTCAAAAGTGTATTCAGTTCCAAATATTATAAAAACCAAAGCATACAAAATGGCGTATATATTCACAGCAAAGCACATTGTGCTTATAAAGTGCATAAGTACTGAGTCAAAGACCCCATCAACACAATTCTTCTATATAATATAGGAGAATGCACAAAGGTGGCATAACTCTTCCTTCAGAAAGTGCATGGTGCTTATAAAGTGCACATTAACCTAATCATAAGGACCCCAGCAACCCGAATCTCATGTGCAGTACCAGGGAATATGCTATTCATAATGAAAGATATTCAATGCATAATTCTCTTGTACTCCATAAAAGATTCATAGTATCACATAAATATCAACCCATAGCATCCTACATCTCCAGATTAAAGTATGGAGGTCCAGCAAAATTCATGAGAATTCAACAATGTCACTTTCAATATCCAAATTATAGAGGTACATATAGTTTGGCAATAGTGTTGTGACCCCAAGCTATCTCTGTTCATATTCTTGCCTCCCTAGTTCTTATACTATTAATTCCACAATAACTAAAAATGTATGATAATCGATTGTGAAACCATTCAAAGTGACACCCCATAACTTTTATCACCATTCTTTATGGCCCGAATATGTTGCAATATTCTCAGATTCAGCTTTTTTATTCTGCTCCCCACATATAGCTTATTGCACCCACATTTAAGGGCATAGTTTACATGATTTGTATTGCAAGTGATACGATCACTGATTTTCGCTTCATGCCCTCAAATGTTCAATAACTCCTGCAATTCGAGCCATATTTCCATGCTCTACATGAGTTACATTTTACAACGCCTCTCACATGTGCTGAAAGCCAATTCTTTGATTCTTTTCTTGGGTAATAACAACTGGACGTTAGAATGTCTCCCAGAGATCCCACTTTTTTGGAAGTAATTCGAGGACCCTTGTCCACAATGTCTGTTAGATGTTCATCCTTTTTCAGAATGTGCCAATTTTTTGGAGAATCTTATTAATGTTCAATTGCGCAGCATTATGCTTCAAAAATAGTCTCTGTATTTTGTGACATTTCTCTTTTGGATTACTATCCCATGAATATAACAGTTGGGCTCTTGTGTTTTCACTGATTCTTTTTGGCATTGTCCAAAACACTTCTTGGATTACCCCTTTTTGAAGAAAAATTGGACCATATTCTCCATCTCTTTTTGTACACTCCTCTGTGGAGCATACAAGGTTGACCCTTAACATTTGACTGTAGGGGATGCTCCACTTTAACACACATGGGTGCCCACTGTTAGCGTGTAACAGGGAGTTGGTGGCAGTGGGCTTTCTATAAATCCTCATCGTAAGCACATTATTTACAAAGTCCAAGTGTACATCAAGAAAATCACAATGGACACAACTCAAAGTACTAGTGAATTGTAAATTTAATTCATTCCTATTCAATATTTCCAGGTAATACACTTTCACTGCCTTCCCATATGATGAATAGGTCATCTATAATAGAGTCTTCATTGTGATCTTCCCAGTGAAGATGTAATTCTCTTGGGCCCAGGTCACCTCCTTCTCCCACAACCCGATAAGCAAATTCGGGGGGCGAAGGAGGTGCCCATCGCCGTGCCTTGTTTTTGAAAGTAGTACTTACTGTTAAAGATTAAAATATTACGTGTAAGACAGTAATTCAACATCTCCAACAGCATTATGGTCTTACAATTCTATGGGATTGTCTCTCAGAAAATATTTATAAATATAACAACATTAACAATAAAGGGAAGGTAGGGTAAAGCACTTGTGAGCTCCACATGGTAAGACTGAAGATCAGTAAGTTCCTCACCCACAATTACTGTTACAGATACTGACTGCAAATTCCCACACATATAGGATAGTCATGCAAAGTCAGGATCTGTGGAGCTGATACCTATGGCTATGTTATAAATGTAACTCAAAGACAATAGTCTCAGTAGAGAAGAAACACCACCTAGGTTTTCAGCTATGCCTGCGGATCCTGGCAACCAAACAGGAATGTGCAAGGCAGTAACAGCAAGGGCGTAGAACTAAGTACGCAGCTACAATAGACAAGTCAAGAAGGGAAACACGGACACACTTGGCCAAAAGTAAGTAACAAACATGCATGGAAACTAGAAGCAAGACAGTAGAACAGGAAGACAGGAAGACAGCAAACTAGGGACTGAAACAGAGGTAATGGGAAGAAAAGCAGGAACTGGGATAAAGGAAATACACAAAAGCAGATTCAATGGTGCATTAAATAGTGGTAGTTCAGGAATCAAAGAAACAAGGAATAGATAAGTATCGGGAGTCAAGGTAGGACTGAAGACAGTGCTAATTCAAGAACAAGGAATGCTATAGCTCAGGAGCAGGAATCAAGGTAACACTACAGGTAGTTGCTAATTCAGAAACATAGGATAGCTGCAGCTCAGGAGCAGGAATCAAAGAAACATTGACAGCAGTGCTAGTTCAGGCACAAGGACAGCTATAGCTCAGGAATCAAGAGAGCACTGCAAGCAGGGATAAATAGGAAAAGGGAATAGCTCCAACTCAGGACCAGAAACATGGATTAACCATAACTCAGGAATCAAGGAATATCAAAAGCTCAGATAACAAGGATACCAAATGCTCAGGAAATTAGATTGGTCTCACCGGAACCAACACTGGACGGAAAGGAGCTGGTGCTTAAAAGAGCTCACAGTAATCACATGCATCAGGTGTGAGCAGGCTAGCAGCAGCCAGTCACAGGTGAGCTGAATTCCTCCACCCATCCTTGGTCTGCAGGGGTGAACATGAAGCAGTGAGCAGGGAATTCTAGGTAATGGAGTTTCAGGCATGAGCAGGTTGGCTTCAAGCATGAGCAGGCTGGCTTCCACAAAACTCGGCATGGACTGGGAATGAGTGGCAATTTCCAAGTAGCGTCCAAATGGCTGGAAGTCAGTATATGCATGCAAGGGAGGGTTCGGAAGCTTATCAGAACACTGGAAAGTCCCAAAATTCGGCCCCTGGTGGTGGGCACGAGAGCGCAGGGAGAGAATCATGACAACAGGCACTACAGGTTGCCAAACCTGGTGATCTGTCCAATACTCCAAATGGATTTCTTATATACAACATTGCCCTGATTTTCTAGAAACAAGAATGCACCAGATAGTTGAACCCAGAGCTGCTGTTATGGAAAACAGCCTTTACCCCGAAGTCTTAACCACAACATACATTTACTTCAAAGTTGTTAACACCATGCATGCTCATGACGAGCTTAACTCGTCATGAGGCACGGTGCTCCTGTGCTCATGATGAGCTGAGCTCGTCATGAGCTGTGGAACGCTCACACGCGGGGATAATTCCCCTGCTGTGCTGAAAATTCCACAAAAATGGGTGCAGCCATGATGAGCTCAGCTCGTCATGATCACAGGAGCACTGTGCCTCATGACGAGCTGAGCTTGTCATGAGCATAGGGGCGCTGTGCGTGCCCCCGCCCCCAGCACAGCGGGGGAATTACCCCCGCCGCAAAGGGGTTAACACGCATGAGGCATCATCACGCATGCCATTGCAACGAATATGCCTTTACAATGAATACCATTACCATGCATGCCATTACCACTCATTTATGTGTAAGGATATAGGTAAGTATTATTATATCTGAGTATTTTTTTTAAAATATTTTAAATCCTAATATTATTTAATAAACATGCAAATAAATTTACTACACTAGATTTTGGGCACAGGAAGCAAGGGATATATGTGTATGGGATGGGGTGTGTATTAATACTGACATATGCATTCAAATACCTGAGTATTAATTTTTAGAAAAATGTCTTTACTAATAATGTTTATTAGCATGTGCTAATTCATTTGTAATACTGCATTGTAGGCACACCAAGCACGATATAGGGTGGGGAAGTGTATTAATGCTCAGGTATTTAAATACCTGAGTATTCATTTTTACAATAATTTAAATACTAATAATATTTTTTAACATGTGCTCAGAAATTTGTAGCACTTTTTAGGCATGGTATGCAAAGGGTATAGGGTGGGAAAGTGTATTATTACTGAGATATTTATTTAAGTACCTGAGTTGTATTTATACAATAAGCTAAGTACTAATAAAATCTATTAACATGTGTAAGTAATTTGCAACACTAAAATGTAGGCAAGGGATATAGGGATATGGGGGGGGAGTGTATTAATACATACATAATTAAATCACTAATACTATGTATTAACATGTGCTAAGTAATTTGCAACACTAAAATATAGGCATGTGATGAAAGATATACAGGGGTAGGGTGGGGAAGTGTAATAATACTGAGGTATTTATTTAAATATCGGAGTATTCATTTTTTAATTAATTAAATATTACGAATTAAATTAGTTAAAAATATTTAATTATTAAATAATATTTCTAAAAAATTGTAAATTATCAAAAATATTTTTGGGACAAATACATGAAAAGCATTTGCATTTATAATTAATTTATTAATTTATTAATTAAAAAATAAAAATGTAAGAATATCAGCCTCATTTTGATAGTGGTCGGTCGGACCGCAGACCAGTATTGTGGCAATCAGGTGACTGCCGAACAAGCAGCGTGATCCGTGAAGGAGAACCGCTTTTGGTGTATATTTCTATACATATATATTTCACGTCCCTCCTAGGTGTAGTTATTCTGAATGCTAAATTGCCTCTAGAGTGCCTAATCTTTCTGAGTCTTAGACATCTTGTTCCCTTGTGCAGGCTTCCCATTCAGCTCCCTTTTCTCCTCTGAATTCCTGTGTGATACTGGGCAGTGCTGTCATCCTCTTTCTGCATATGTTTTCTACCCAGTCACCAGTCCTTTCCCAAGTCCCTGACTGTGTACCAAAAATAGTCCTGGACAGTCCCTGACACCTATTTCCAATGTGTTTACAGATATAACCCATTTTCTAATTGCCCACTTCCATTAATGCACCATCATAGGAGCTTTTTGCTCTGCTTCTTGTTCTTTTCTACCTCTTTGAACATATCCCTATTGAATGCAAACCTACACTGTTTTAGCTTCGCACCATTAGTTCCTTTTGGCATATTTGTATATGCACCAGTATGCTTAATGCCAGCAATCTTTTATTGTATTAGTTATTTAGCAAAGCATTTAAAGACTTGGCAGAATGGACTTAACTGAAAATTATATTTCAATAATGTAAGTAAATGTAAGATATAAAACTTTCTGGCAGATTTTTTGCATGATATGCCTCTTGTTTACAGATAAAGATATTCTTCAAGGTAAAAGTAAAGAAGTGGTTGCTTTATGGCCTGTTAGCATTAACGTATAGCTCACCAAAGTAGAAGTAACATCAAGCAACATGTAACCATCATGGAAATTGCACCATTTCCCACAAATACCTCTCAACATCCTCCTATTTGCATCCAAGAGGCTAGGGAAGAGCAAGATTTGGCATCTACAGAATCCCAAAAGGATATTTAGGAGCCATATTTTACTTAATGTTCCCGCAACTACCTTTAGATAGCTCCTTTGTCTTCATGCTGGTAGGGTCTGTCAATTAGACCAACGACTAAATGTCCTGTGTTATCATGTGGCCAGACAAACACACGCTCGCTAGTTAAGCAAGCATTAGAGGTCTGTGGTTTTGTCATTTTTGGAAGTTTAAAACTTTGATTTAAACTGAGAAAGAAGTTAGAAATTAACCTGTTAAAGTACAATATTCAAGGTAACCAAGAACATGTAGTAAACAATAGCACAAAACAATATAACAATAAAGAAGGTTTATTAAACTAAACAATATATATTAAATCAGAAAATCAGGAAAAGAACATAACATTTAATTTTAAATAGCAACATGACCTTAGAGAAAGCAGAAGAAAAAAGGTAAAGGTAAAAATAAAGAACAATTATTAGTAAAATAAGAGAAACTATATAATTAAATGCATAAGAAAACTGTGTTTAACTGCAACAATGTTACCCCAAAATAAAATAGCACTAAGGAATGAAATACAAGTGAAAACGCATATCATGTAAATAATGTTAGTACAAATACATACAAGGCAAAACATCAAAAACATTTCGTCAAAGGTAACCAAAGCTCAACATGTTTACTAGCTAAAGGCAAAGAAGTGAAATTAAATGATTTCAACTAATGATTATAAAGAACGACCTTCTACTATACTTTAAGGGATGTTTTCAGATGCCATCTAGTTAAAGCTATTACCCGCAATGCAACTGCTAACGTAATATCTACAAATTTACCCTCCAATCAACAATCAGACAAAATATCAAGACACCACATAGCAAAATATTTAGGAACAAAAAAGGTGATAAATCTCCGAAAATTTCAAATATTTTCCATCAAACTCCAGTACAAAATTCTTTTACTTTTTGATGTAAAACGAAAAGATAATTATGTATGTATGGTTGTATGTAGGTGGTAGATCTACAGCAACAAACTATCTAAAATGTAGCGGAGCACTGTGAATGGTCAAAGGCAAGCAAAAAGTCAATGAGTAACAGGAGAGGAAGCTTGGTAGTGGACAGTTAATGCGCTGTAACATAGTGTTCTTTAAAAAGATGAGTCTTCAACTCTTTCCTAAATTGGAACAGTAATGAATACAGATGTGTTGTTCCAAATCCAGGGTGCATACAAGAATGGAAAAGGATTGCTGTCTTAATTTTTCTTTTTTACATTTCGTAGCCTGCTGTCTGATGGTGTCTTGGCTGCGGGTGTGTCGAGAGCCATCAGAGATGGTGAGCTTGCGACATTACAAATGATGTAGCTGGTTTTTAAGATGGTGTAGGACAGCAATGGGAGCCAGTGGAGTTCCATCAGAATGGGGTTGATGTGATTGTATTTGTGTAGGCCCTGAAGGCGAAGTGCTGCTGCAGCCCCAATGTGGTGCCAGTGTAGAGTCTGGGAAGTAATTGGTTAGGGACATATGAATTTCAGTACATTGATTCAGGCCACAAGACAAGTCATTTTCTTAATTTATAATATTCATTTTGAATAAAGCAACTGGGTTAAAAAACCAATCCATTGTAAGAGTTTAGGTGATGCTAGCAGATTCTGAGTTGGAGTCCATGGACCACAGTTTATTCCGGTGGAAGTGGGCCAAACACTTTCCAAGTCCTATTCCCACAGACTCAAACAGCTTGATTTACCCCCATGTCAATCTACCCCAAGGAAAATAAGAGCATATATAAAATAACCTTCAACACCATTAAAAAGATTAGCCACATCAGTAGGTACACATTCGTCAGTTCAGATTTATTAAAATTGGTACCGTGGTTAGATTCCACCTCCTTGGGGGAAACCCATGCCTATACTTCATGTATTATCAGGCATGAGGATCCCCTGTACCATTTCACTGTCACCCTGGGACACTAGAGTAACCTTAACTGTATCCCCACAACTAACTGGGACCACCTTCTCCCCAAGTGCTACACTAGCCATCCCCATTGTCTGCCCACCCATAGGGGGCTGTGCTCACTTAGGACACTTGGGATCCCCCTTTAAGTGGTGCCCTTCCTGATTACATTCAAAACCCTTCAGGAGTCTTGTACTTGCAGGAACTCCTATAGGGAACCATTTCTTCTTTTCACTAGGGGGTTGGGAACCCTGACTGTAAAGGGGTGGGTGTCGCGGGCTGAAATAGCAGGCAAGGAGGCCGAATGTAATGGGCTATGCCGGTTTATTAAAGCACACAAATGTCCGATAACAACTTGAAGTATGACTCCGGGGAAGGGGAATCGGGTCTTGTCCTTCCGTCGGGTAGGTCTTGGTTCGGTCCTTCTTTCTTTGTCCGGATCCCCGTCTGGTTGGCCTTCGGGTCGGAGATGTCGTCGGGGAGATACCTCGGAGGGCAATAAGAGAAAGAAGGGACCGTTAGACCAGTACTCAGAGACAGCGAGTCTCCTGACACCAACACCGGGTCTGTGGGGGACCGATAAGCGAAGAGTAGTGCGGGAAAGGGAGGAGGGAGGGCGAAGAAGGGGGGAAGGGAATAGTAAGGGTGTCCGAAGGGTGCGTGTGGGGAAGGCTCAAGGCCGGGAGGGTGCTTCACAATATTTACAATGAGAGTGTTTACCGTGCTCCGTGCTTACAGAAGAGAGAGATTTACACTATGTACACTGAGCACCTAGTGTGCTCAGAAATGAGTCCTAGGTACTCACGCGGTCCGCCGTAGCCCTCCAGTGGACTACGGCCGCTCTTCAGCCACCTCCTCAGGGACTCCACCAATCCTCCGACCAAATGTCTTCTTCGGTTTTCTCTTCTCCGCCGTCGTCTCCGCCTTCTGCCTGAGAATCCTGCCACGATGCTCCGACCGCGTCCTGGTCGACGGGTGTGCTTTTTACCGGTGCTGTCGCTATTGTAGGGGCGGGACATCCGGGGTCGATACCGAGTGCTTTCTGCTGGCGGCGGCCGATGATTGGTTCCTGAAATGGAAAGAGGGGCGGGACACTTCGGGTCACAGGTTCCGCTCTGGCGTTGTTGTGAGACACGGAGATTTGCCTGCAAGGGCTGGTGTTTGGCCCCCTGGACACCGTTGAGTCACCAGGGGCTTGTAGTCCTGGCGGGGGTGGAAGGGGGACCGGATCACATCCCCTTCCCCTAGCTGTCTTTCTTGTACGGGTTGGGGAGGAAGGGTAGCGGGATAGGAAGTCAGCGTTGCCCTGTTCTGTTCCTTTCCGGTGTTGTGTACTGAAGTGGTAGGGCTGGAGGGACAGGAACCATCGGAGGACTCGGTCGTTATGTCCTTTGTTCCGGGCCATCCACTCCAAGGGGGCGTGGTCGGTATAGATGGTAAAGTCCCGTACCTCCAGATAGTATCTGAGGCTCTCGATGGCCCATTTGATTGCGAGGGCCTCCTTCTCAACAACGGCATAGTTCTTTTCCCTGGGGAACAATTTGCGACTAAGGAAGAGGATGGGCCTTTCATTCCCTGATTCATCCTTTTGGGATAGGACGGCCCCTAAACCCTGTTCAGAGGCGTCTGTCTGTAGTATAAACGGCAAAGAATAGTCAGGGCTTATCAGGACAGGGCTGGAGGTCAACGCTCTTTTCAGGTCGGTGAATGCCTGCCATAAGTCGGGTGTGGGTTCCTTAAGGGCGAGGTCGGTGTGTGTGGCTTTCTTCAGGAGATCCGTAAGGGGGCCTGCTCTCTAGGAAAAGTTCGGAACGAACCTCCTGTAGTAACCCAGGAGTCCGAGGAACGCTCTGAGATCTTTCTTTGTTATCGGGAAGGGTAGGGTCTGGATGGCCTCGGTTTTGGTTTTCTGGGGTCTGATCAATCCCTCGCCTAGAAGGAAACCGAGGTACTGGACGGTTTGTGCAGCCAGGGTGGTTTTAGCGGGGTTGATGGAAAACCCAAAAGAACCCAGGGAAGATACTACCTCATATACATGCTTTAGATGCTGTTCCCAGCTGTCGCTATAAATGACGATATCGTCCAAATAGGCCCCGGCATACTGGGAATGCGGGCGCAGGACCTGGTTCATGGCTCGTTGGAAGGTAGCAGGGGCACCGTGAAGCCCGAAAGGCATAACGATGAACTGAAACAGCCCCTCGGGGGTAGAGAAGGCAGTTTTCTTTTTGTCTTGGTTTCTGAGGGGTATCTGCCAGTAGCCTTTGCAGAGATCGAGGGTAGATATGTACTTGGCCTTCCCTATCTTCTCGACCATTTCATCTACTCTCGGTAGCGGGTACGTGTCGAATGTGGATACCTTGTTGACCTCCCGAAAGTCTATGCAAAACCTGACAGACCCGTCGGGTTTTGGCACAAGGACATTAGGGGAATTCCAGTCTCTGACCGACGGCTCGATGATCCCCATCGTGAGCATGTCCTCGATCTCTTTTCGGATAACAGTTCTGCGGGCCTCTGGGACTCGATAGGGTCTCAGACGTACCACATTTCCGGGTTCCGTATTGATGCTATGTGTGGTAACCGTGGTCCGTCCAGGACAGGATGAGAAGACTTCCCTGACGGGTGACAGAGCGACTCGGAGTTCTCGGGTTTGGACAGGGGACAAGGCGGGATCCAGGCAGGGGTCAAAGGGAAATGCAGAGGGAAGACTTGACCCGACGAGGACTGGACGGGGTCCCTCCCATTTCTTTAGGAGGTTTACGTGATATATTTGGGTTGTGCCCCTTGTGGGGTCCAGCTCCACCTCATATGTGACTGGTGTCACCTGGCGCCGGATAACATAGGGACCCTGCCACTGTCCCAAGAGCTTTTGGTCTGAGGAGGGCATCATAAGAAGGACTAAGTCCCCTATGGCAAACACACGGGCTTTTGTTCCTCTGTCGTACTGCCTTTTTTGTGCGTCCTGAGCTCTCTCTAGGTTCTGTTTCACTATTTCGCGAATCTCGGCTAGATGGGTCTTCAGGTTCTCCACGTACTCGGGTAAAGGACGGGTGCGATCAGGTTCTGCTTCCCAGGCTTCTTGTGCCATGTCCAGGAGGGTACGAGGGGGCCGCCCGTATAACAATTCATAGGGAGAGTAACCTGTACTGCTTTGCGTTTTACAGCGTATAGCAAAAAGGGCAAGCGGCAACATCTCTTCCCACCGTCTGGTTTCCAACCCTATTAGTTTTTTCAATGTCTGTTTTAAGGTAGCGTTGTAGCGCTCCACTAGTCCGTCCGTTTGCGGGTGGTATGCAGACGTCTTGATTTGTTTTATGCCCAATTGAGCACAAACCTCTTTAAGAAGAGACGATACAAAAGGCGTGCCCTGATCTGTTAAAATCTCTCGGGGAAACCCCACCCGGGAAAACATCGTTATTAGGGCTTTAGCTATGTGCTGTGCCGTGGGTTGACGTATTGGGAAGGCCTCAGGGAAGCGAGTGGCATAGTCCACTATGACCAGGGCATAGCGACACCCGCTTCGGGAGGGCAGAAGGGGTCCTATGATGTCCATCCCTATCCTGCTGAACGGGACGTCTATGAGAGGGAGGGTTTGGAGGGGCACCCTGGGTGGTCGGTACCGACTGGTTTTCTGACAGATGGCACATTCGCGGCAGTAGGCTTTTACACGCTGGTGGACACCGGGCCAATAGAACTTATCCAGGACCGCCTGACTGGTCTTTTCGTCCCCGAAATGTCCCCCTAATAGGTGGCTGTGTGCTAAGAAAAGGACCTTGTCTTGGAAGGGGCCTGGGATCAATAGCTGGGGCTTCTGGAGTGGCCCTCCCTTCCGATACAGTAACCCCTTTTTTTGAAGAAGTAGGGACCTACTTGGGTGGGGTCCTCTTGGTCTAGGGCCCTTCCCCATACCTCTTGAAGGAGTGGATCCTCCTGTTGTGTTGCCCTGAACTCCGGGTCGGTTTGCCATGGGTGTTCGTCAATGTTCGCAGGGTAGGCATAGGTAGGGTTGTTCTTCTCCTTCCTCTTCTGGTTCTTTGTTTTCCGTGGTTTGGTCTCGGTGGGGGCGGAAGTCAAGCCTCGGGAATAAGAGGCCTCTTTCCACCACTGGACAAGCGAGTCGGTGGTGTCCTGCAGGAGCTTAGGCAGTCCGGAATAATCGCTTCCCAGAATGGCTTGTTCGGGCAAGGCCGGCACAAGACCGACCGTGAGGTTAGTACCAGGATCACCGGGGTGTTGAACCCGTACCTGAGTGGTGGGGTACCGTTTAGTATCCCCATGGACACACTGAATGGCCACCACTCCTGTAGGGGTACCCTCAGGGAGAGACAGGTCTTGAGGACGGAGGACACTCTGACGGCAACCAGTGTCAGCGATGGCAAGGACCTCCTGTCCTTCAATGGACACTGGGCAATGGAAGGGAGGGGGGTATCCCCCGGCGTATGACAGACGTAGTTCCTGACAAATCCTATTTCCATCGGCACCTCCTTCTGGGGGCATACGCGGGCGATATGTCCAAAGTTACCGCAGTTATAACACTGAGGGCCAGGATTGGGAGGCCGGTACGGGATCGGAGAGGGTAGGAGAGGAGCTGGTTCCGGTCTCTGTGGTAGCAGAGGGCGGGGTGGACGACTGCTGTTCATGGTATGTGGCCGGTGGACGAGTTCTTCCTTGTGGCGGTGCGTCTCTTGGGCACGGCCATAAGCACAGGCTATTTCCACCGCCGTCTCGAGGTTGCGTTTTGGTGTGTTGGCGCACCCATCTCTGGGTTGGAGGATGCAGGGAGTTCAGGAACTGCTCCAGATAGATCTTTTCAAGGATGTCCTCTTTGGTGGAGGTCTCTGGTCTCAGCCACCTGTTGGTGAGATCCTTGATCCGGAAGGACAGAGCCCGAGGGTTTTCTTGGGGCCCTTCTTTTGCCTGACGTAGCCTTATCCGGTATGTGTCGTCATCCACACCAAGCCGTTCCAGGATACACCGTTTGATATCGGCGTAGGGATTGTTGCCCTGGATATTGGCCTGTTGGTAGGCGGCCTGTAAATCCCCCGTCAGAAGGGGTCCGAGGTATTGGCCCCATCGTTCAACAGGCCAGTTCGCGGCCTGTGCTAACCTCTCAAAGTTGGTAAAGAAGTAGTCCGGGTCTTCCCCCGGGACGTACTTCTGGAGAACTACTGAAGGCAGGGAGGCCAGAGGTCTCGGTTGTCCTATGGCGTCGGCTAGTTTGCCCATGGCCTGTTCGTGCACTGTTCCTTGGCCCTTGAGCACGTCATGCAGCTGCCCCCTGTCGTCCTCTGCGGTTTTCAAAAATTGTTCCATCAATTTCCCGAGTTGTTCCTGGGAGTCGGCCATACGTTTCATAATGGCCTCCATGCTTTCAGCTAATCCCACTTCTGACACCAAGTGTAAAGGGGTGGGTTTCGCGGGCTGAAATAGCAGGCAAGGAGGCCGAATGTAATGGGCTATGCCGGTTTATTAAAGCACACAAATGTCCGATAACAACTTGAAGTATGACTCCGGGGAAGGGGAATCGGGTCTTGTCCTTCCGTCGGGTAGGTCTTGGTTCGGTCCTTCTTTCTTTGTCCGGATCCCCGTCTGGTTGGCCTTCGGGTCGGAGATGTCATCGGGGAGATACCTCGGAGGGCAATAAGAGAAAGAAGGGCCCGTTAGACCAGTACTCAGAGACAGCGAGTCTCCTGACACCAACACCGGGTCTGTGGGGGACCGTTAAGCGAAGAGTAGTGCGGAAAAGGGAGGAGGGAGGGCGAAGAAGGGGGGAAGGGAATAGTAAGGGTGTCCGAATGGTGCATGTGGGGAAGGCTCAAGGCCGGAAGGGTGCTTCACAATATTTACAATGAGAGTGTTTACCGTGCTCCGTGCTTACAGAAGAGAGAGATTTACACTATGTACACTGAGCACCTAGTGTGCTCAGAAATGGGTCATAGGTACTCACGCGGTCCGCCGTAGCCCTCCAGTGGACTACGGCCGCTCTTCAGCCACCTCCTCAGGGACTCCACCAATCCTCCGACCAAACGTCTTCTTCGGTTTTCTCTTCTCCGCCGTCGTCTCCGCCTTCTGCCTGAGAATCCAGCCACGATGCTCCGACCGCGTCCTGGTCGACGGGTGTACTTTTTACCGGTGCTGTCGCTGTTGTAGGGGCGGGACATCCGGGGTCGATACCGAGTGCTTCCTGCTGGCGGCGGCCGGTGATTGGTTCCTGAAATGGAAAGAGGGGCGGGACACTTCGGGTCACAGGTTCCGCTCTGGCGTTGTTGTGAGACACGGAGATTTGCCTGCAAGGGCTGGTGTTTGGCCCCCTGGACACCGGTGAGTCGCTAGGGGCTTGTAGTCCTGGCGGGGGTGGAAGGGGGACCGGATCACACTGACCTTGGGAACTAGTTTGCCCTTTAGAGAACGCCTTACTTTTATTGTTGTTCCCCCCTCCTTCTTCTGTTGGAGACCACCTTGCTGATCCAATGGTCCACCTCCTTATCATGCTTCCGGGGGTCAGAAAGCCTACTGTAAACCATGTGCTCTTATGCAGTCAAATTGTACAGTCCCTCATAACTGTTACCTCATTGCCCTTCACTCAACCATTCAGTGCTTTGCAGGAAGAATCAACACACTCTACCATTGTCTGAGTGCCCAGTTTCACACTGACCCTAACCTTTTGCCTGTATCTCTCTGAGGGCAGGCCATATCTCCTGACCAAGATCTCCTTCATGGTGGAATACCTTGTCTTGTCCTCCCCCACTAGGGTCAGCAAGGTGTCCCTGCCTTCACATGAGAAATGCTTCCACAAACCTGCAACCCAATCTCCTTCAGGTATCTTGTGCGTATGCAAAGCTATGGTGTAGGCCTCAAACCACTGATCTATGCCATCTTCCACTCACTCTATAATCAGGCACCAGCCATTTGAGAATGTCTACCTTCCTCTCTGGGTACACTGAAGCCATGCTGCCACCATCTATGCTGGACTCAGTCTTCTTGGCTTTCACATCCAGCTCAGCTCTTGAGATAAAATAATTTTCTTCTCCTCAATGGCCGATTTTAATTTTTTACATCCAAATTTAGTTTTGCAAGCTCCAGCTGGAGCTTCCTTTCTTTCTGGCTGTCCTCCAGCTCTGCTGAGGACATACCTTTGGAGGAAACACTGCTGCCAGCTCTGGATGGACCTCTCCCACCATTCAAGCTGCCCCACCTCAGAGGCAATGCTGGCTCCTCCTGCCATCCCAGATGCAGACCTAGTTCCTCATTATTCACAACATCCTTCTCATATTTTGGGTGCACAGCCAGTTTCCTGGCAGCTGCAGCGAGGCAAAGGTGGTCCGACCACCTTAATCACATCCCCACGATCCTGGTGGTCCATGGACAACCAGAATCGGAATCCGACCCAAAATGTTTACCTGTGCTCACACTCTGGTAGCTTGGTACAGAAAAGTCAGTCTAAACTAAAGAGAAAATGTGTAAAGTAGTTGTGCACACACACATAGTAACACAGTGAGGGCCGGATGCAGCAGTCATGCAGACCTGCTGACAGTACCTTAGATGTGTCGATGCTCGAGGACGATGCGCTGAAATACAGAGGTGATGCGTCACTATTGCAGGCTATGCATCAGTTCCAAAGTCGGGCAAAGTCATTGATGCGCTGATGTCAAGAGTGCTGTGCATCAGTTCCGAGGCATCGATGTCCAACTGCTGGGCTGAAATCAATGCGTCAGTTAGAAGCCACGCCAGGCTGGGAATGCTTCATGGACGGTGCATCAGAGATGTCGGTTATGCAGTGTCCGAGACTCATGCAGCAGCAGTGATTCAGAGGCGCTGCATCGGCAAAGTCGGGCCTGCATTGTAAGTAAAGGTCATTGCGCCGCACACTTGGTGAACAGTGTCCACGGTTGCAGTTCGGGCAGTGGCAATGCGTTGATTTTGCAGTGATGCACTGGTTATGAAAGAAGTTTCAGGGTCGATGCGTTGGTTTCTTGGGTTGCAGTACCAAACACTCATTTCCAAGGGCCCAGGACTGGATTTGGCACTATTTGGCAGAGCAGGACTCAAAGCAGAGGAGTCCTGATGGTGGTAACAAGATGCAATTGAAGTCTTATATTTCCCTGAGACTTTAGTAACACAAAGCCAGTCCAAACAAGCCCTTGAAGAACCTTTAGATGCAGGATGTAGAAAGTAAAGCCCAGTCCTCCCAGGCAAAAAGCAGCAGGCAGCACGGCAACACAGCAAAGCAAGCAGCAACGTTTCAGTACCTTTTAGCAGCATGAAAGCTCTTCTTCTTGGCAGAATGCCCTCAATCCAGAAGTGTCCTGAGTATATGGGGTCAGAGGTGCAATACTTATACCCATTTTGGCCTTTGAAGGAGGTAGACTTCAAACAAAGGTCTTTATTTTACGCAAGACCTTGCCCTTTCTGTCCCTGGCTCCAGACACACTATAGGGGGGTATGCAGCTCTTTGTGTGGGGACAGGCACAGCCTACTCAGATGCAAGTGTCAACTCCTCCCTCTAGCTCAGGAAGACCCATCAGCCTGGTGATGGGCCATCAGGATATGCAGGGCAAACCTAAACTCCCTATGTGGGTGACAGTGCAGAGGGAATTCACATAGCCAGCTGCCATCTAACCCAGATGTGTATTCTAGGGACAGGTAGGGGCACAGAATGGTTAAAGAAGGAAAATGCCAACTTCCTAAAAGTGGCATTTTCAGACCTGCAATTTAAAAAACAACTTCACTAAAAGATCTGTTTTCAAAATGTGAGTCCAGAGACACCAAATGGTGGTCGAAGAACCAAGTCTTGAGCTATTTTCAGAAGTCCTTCAGGGATGCGGAGGGGCGAAGGTGGAGGTCGTTCCAGTGGCAAGGTAGGAGAAGGAGCGTTCTCCGCAGCAGCTGCAACAGATGCTAGGGATGTGGGCCAATGTGAGGGTGGAGGAGTGGAGATCTCTGGTTGGTTGGTGGAAAGTCAGGTGGCTGTTGATGTAGGTGGGTTTGGTTCTGGGGAGGGTTTTTAGGCGTGTGAGGATCTTTAAGAGACATCTTTTCTGGGCCATGAGCAAGTGGAAGGCTCTGAGTTGTGGGGTGATGCTGATGGAGGTTGAGCATAAGTCTGGCTGCCAAGTTCTGGATAGTTTGGAGGCTGTTTTTGTGGTTCCGGCATAAAGTGCGTAGCCTTAGTCATGTCGACTGAAAATGAGGGCTTGGATGACTATCTTCCTGGTTGAGATGGGGATCCATCGGAAGGTCTTGCAGAGCATGCGGAGGGTGTAGAAGCAGCCTGAGGAGACAGCATTGATCTATTGCTTTATGATGAAATGGGAGACTAGGATGATTCCAAGTTAAGTGCGTGGTAGTTGGGGGTGGGTGCAGTGCCGAATATGGAGGGCCACCAGGTGCCGTCCCAGAAGGAGAGTTTGTTTCTGAAGATCATGACCTCTGTCTTGTCTGAGTTGAGTTTCAGGCAGGTGGTCTTCATCCAGGTAGCGAAGTCAGTCCATGGTGATCTGGAAGTTGATTCTTGTGGTGTCTGTGTCTTCTGTGAGGGATAGAACAAGCTGAGTGTCTTCGGTGTAGGAGATAATGTTGAGTCCGTGGGTGCAGGCAATGTTTGCCAGTGGTGTCATATAGGTGTTGAAGAGGGTGGGGCTGAGGGAGGAGCCTTGAGGGACACCACATATGATGTCTGTGGATGTGGAGGAGAAGGGAGGAAGATGGATCCTCTGAGTTCGGCCCCAGAGGAAGGAGGAGACCCAGTCAAGGGCCTTGCTCTGGATGCGTATATGGTGTAGTCTGGTGATGAGGATGTGGTGAGAGATGATGTCGAAGGCTGCCGATAAGTCGTAGAGGTTGAGGGTGGCCAATACGCCTAGGTCGAGAAGACGTCTGATGTCATCGGTTGCTGCTATTAGGGCAGTCTCAGTGTTGTGATTAGGCCAGAAGCCTGATTGAGAGGGGTCTAGTAGGTGGTTTTCTTCGAGGTAGTCCAAGATCTGGCGGTTGATGTTCTCCAGAACATTGGCAGGGAAGGGGAAGAGTGAGATGGGTTGGCAGTCTTTGAGTTTTTTGGAGTTGGTTATGGGATTCAGCAGGAGGGTTTGACCTTGGCATGCTTCCAAGCATCTGGGACAGTGGCTGTGGTGATGGAGGTCTAGACTAGTACTGTGAGGCGGGTCTCTGATTGCTTCTCTTCCTAGGTTGTAGATGTGATGGGACAGGGTTGCAAGGAAGATCCAGAGTGAATGGAGTTCATGATGGAGGTGGTGCCCTTGGTCTAGAGCTGCTTCCATTCAGTGATTTGGTGGGGATGGGAGGTGGTATTTAGGGTGTAGAGGTGGTTGAGGGCGGTGGGTTGAGGGGTCGAAGTTGCTGAAGTTATCGGAGATCTTGCAGTGAAAATAGTCTGCTAGGACATCGCAGGGGGATTGGGAAGGGTGAATTGTGTTCTCGGTGGAGGACAGGCAGGAGAATTCTCGGATGATGCTGAGATCTGTCCAGGTCAGTTCTGTGGTGTAGAAGAACTTGGCATGGGCGTTGGTGGAGAAAAGGGGGTCCAGGGTGTGTCCTGTGATGTGTGTGGTGGAGGTGACCAGTTGAGAGAGGCTAATGATGCTCATGTTTTCGAGAAGTGTGGTGGAGCTGGTGTCCTTGTGGTCCTCGAAGTGGAAGTTCAGGTCTCCCAGGAAGATGTAGTGGATGGCGTCTATAGCCGGGAGTCGGTGATGTCTGTTATGGTGTTGCAGAAGCTGGGGCGGGGGCCTGGCAATCTGTAGGTGGGGGTACCTCTGATGGTTGTTTTGATGTTGTGATTGATCTGGAAGTTTAGGTGTTCCATGATTGGAGTTGTGTCATCATCCAGGACAATGTAGTTGAGGGAGGTCTTTTCGGGTGGTCGCAGTGGATCATCCTGTATCCATGAGGTGTAGCGGTGGCTATATTGAGTGCGGAAGCTGGGGTGAGCCAGGTCTCAGTGATGAACATCACGTCAGAAGCGAGTGTGGTTATGGTGTCCAAGATTTCTGTGGCATGCTTGCAGAGGGATCTGACGTTGAGTAGTGCACAGTCGGGCTGTGGTCTCTGGTGGGGTGCGTATAGCTGACTGGAGGTTATATAGATTCTTACATTGCAGGAAAAGCAACTGTGGCTGGCAGGTGAAGGGTCCTTCCGTGGAGTGTGGCGAGGCACTGCTTCAGTTGTTTTCTCGAGTCCTGGGCTTGAGGTTGCAGACTCATCTGAGGAGTAGTGGCGGTGGGCTGAAGGTCCAGGGTCCTGGCACAGGGCACAGTTCAAGCACAGACGGGCACAGCTGGGCTTGTCTTTGGTGTGACTTCAACCCGGCTGGCCAGCGGACTACTTTATGTAGCTGTGAGAGGGGGAGGGTCATGCTGGGAGGCAGGAGGGAAGGGCCAGATGGCACCGGGGAAAACCAGAGAGAGCTGAAGGGGGCTCACCACCTGAGAAGGAAGGAGCACAGCACCGGGACCGGAGTTCGAATCGGTGACTGACAAGTCGACGGCAGGAGAACCGGATGCCTCCTCTCTTTTGGGCGTCTGCACGGGGGAGTGGTGACCAAACCGAAAGGCCGGAGGCTGCTCTCTGGAGACATGCAGCAACCTCCATTAGGTAGCCCTGGGAGGAGAAGGGGCAGGCCGGGTGGCCAAAGGAGGGCATAGCAAGATCAGACATCCCAAGGGGAACCGGAATGATGTGGTTTAAGCCAGAAAGTAAAACAAAAAAGAGACTATGAGCCCAGGCAGAAAAGAAAAAGAAAACAAAGAACAACCAACACCAATTTACAGAAAGAAAGTAATACATTTACAAGTAACAATCACACTGAAGGGGCTTGCCACCTGGTCAGGCGGGAGTGCAGCACTGGAACCGGGGGTCGAATAGGAGACTCACAAGCCAGCGGCAGGAGGATCGGGCCATTACTCTCTGCTGGGTGGATGGGAGGCTGAACGTGGGAGTAGCTACCAGTTCAAAAGGTCACGGACTGCTCACTAGAGCCACGCAGTGGCCTTCAATAAGTAGCCCTACGGAGGCAGAGAGGCAGGCCGGGAGGCACGAGGGCAAGACTGTACGATGCAAGGGAAAACTAGAGAGAGCATGTTTAAACCACAAAAACTGGCTAGAAAGTAAAACGGAAAGGAGACTATGAGCACAGGCAGCAAAAAAAAAAAGAACAACCAAAGCGGTGCACAGGTATCAAAACCAATTTACAGAAAACAAGTAATTATTTATGAGTACCAATCACACAGAAGGGGCTCAGCACCTGGGAAGGCAGGAGAACAGCACCGGGTCTGGGGCTTGAGCCAGTGGCTCACACGCCGGTGGCAGTAGGACCCAACGGTTTCTCTCTACTCAGCGACTGGAAGGCTGCACAGGGAAGTGGCAACCAGACCAAAATCTCCCAGTGCACATGATCAAAAGCATTTTCAGCATTCAACATGATAGCTGCAATTGATTCGTTAACCCTTAATGCACCTTGATTAATATTCAAGAAAATTCTAGAACTGTCAGAAGTTATCCAACCTCTAACGAAACCAGTCAGTTCTAGCCCAATTAAATTAGGTGAAACAAACAATTTGCAACACCAAATCTTGGCAAATGTTTTACTATTAATTAATGAAATGTGTCTGTCAATTGTACATAAAGAGGGGTCTCAGTCCTTTCATATACATATCATGGCTTCTATGGAGGTTACCTCAGCCTTCTCAACAGACTGAAAGAATACAAAACATGAAAAATATTTAGGGACTAAAAACTTAGAAATCTGTGGGGGAAAAAAGCAACAGTAAATCAGTCCAACCCTGTAGCCTGACCTTTGAATTTCTTTTAGGTCAGATCAATGTCATTGTGGCTTACCTATAGCAAATTAGAAAAACTAATCATACAAGTTTCGGTTGGAGGGGAACATTAAGGAATGAACATTTCTCTATAATAATCAGCAAAACTATTAGAAACCTCTGCATCAGTAAATATCTTCTCCCTCTCAATTATAATAATCTTAACCTGTAACTTTTCTTTCTTAATCTTAAGGCTGGTAGCCAAAAGTGTTCTTGGCCTGCTTTGGCTACAAACAACACATTGCATTAACTTTCAACAATAACCCACAAGTCCGGCATTGATTTGATTTGATTTGAATTTATAAAGCGCTGCTATTGCCCAAAGGCGTCTTGGCATGGGAAACAGCCATCACATTGCATGCGTTACAACGCATGCGATTACAACGACCGCGTTGTT
This sequence comes from Lissotriton helveticus, assembly GCF_964261635.1. Taxonomy (NCBI): domain Eukaryota; kingdom Metazoa; phylum Chordata; class Amphibia; order Caudata; family Salamandridae; genus Lissotriton; species Lissotriton helveticus. The sequence goes on along the minus strand of NC_136065.1, from coordinate 780,896,998 downwards.
ACATCGCAGTACAATTACAATACAAGTCGTTACAATGACTTGCTCTAGGGGGCGCTCTAAACTAAGGAATAGTATCATTTACTATTCCAACACTTTCCCTACTGTTGCACACACTGGAGTTGGAATAGTAAATTATACTATTCCTAAGTCCAGCACGCCCCCTAGAGCAAGTCGTTGTAACGACTTGCATTGTAAATATTACTGCGATGTAACAACGCGGTCATTTTACCAGCTATATTCACCACTGCTTGCAAATAAAGGTAAAACTAAATCTAGAAATTAAAACAGAAGATTAAAAAGCCAGGTTTTAGGAAGCTTTCTAAAAGCCAAAAGATTAAAGCAATTTCTCAAAAGGATAGGCATAGAATTCCAAAGACGGGATGTAGAAAGTGCAAAGCTTTTCCCTCCCCAATGAACTTTATTAAAGCGGTTATCTGACAAAGTCATGGAGTTTGGAGACCGCAAAGTTCTGTTGGGAGTATACCAGGTCAGTTTTTCTCTTAGAAGTTTGGGCCCTGAGAATGCTATATGTGCTATACTTAAGCTCTAAAAGCTATTTTCTTTATGGGAAATCAATGAAGCTCATTTCTAGCTTTGGTCATGGACTCAGATTTTTTGATGTTAGTCAAAACTCTAACAGCTGCATTTTGTATTCTCTGCAGTCTATTTAAAACGCCCTGCTGTGCAGCTATCAGAAGGGCGTGGCAATAGTCCAATTGTGATAGAACCAAGGAAGAGATTACTGTTTTCTCTAGCTCCATTGGTAAGAAAGGGAGAATTTTCAGTAGAATTTTAAGTGTGTCAAAACAGGATGATGTAAGATGATTAGCATGAGCTCTAGACCACAATTTAGTATGAAAAATCATTCAGAGATTTTTAGATTTAGCCACTGGGCTAGGAGCAGTGCCCTATTCCTGAGGCCACCAGGATTGATTAAAAAACAGAAGGATCTTATCCAAAGAATCTCTGTCTTAGCTGCATTCAGTTTCAAACAATGGCTCCTCATCCTTTGAACTAAAGCTCTAATGCATTTTTTTAAATGCATAGCTACTTCCTCGATATTGTTAGTTACAGGAATGACAATCTGAGTGTCGTCCGACTACGAAAGTGTAAAAAACAAAAGGATCTGATTAAACTCATCAGAGGCGCCACACAAATATTAAACAAGGTGGGACTTATAAAGGAACCTTTTGGAACTCCACAAGGCAGGCAGAAAGATTCTGAGCTGAAGTCTCCTAAGCTGAAAGACTGTACTTTCCTCCAAAAAAGAGGATAGCAGTTGAAAAGCTGTGCCTTTGACATCTATATCTATCTAATAGCCACTGCTTCAATATCACATGGCTAACTGTGGCAAAAGCCGCGGATAGGTCCAATAGGCAGTTTCAAAACTTTATTCGAGGAATAGACTCATAAAAGCACAAACATACTTATAAAATACATTCAATTAAAAAAGAGAAATTTTCCTTGATTAAACATACTTTTGAAACATTTATACATATATAAGCAATAAAACAAGAATAAAAGGAAATCTTTCATATAGATTTACACAGGGATCAGCTAAACCCTATTTAATTTACACTAGTAGAGATTACCCTCCGTCTAATGGACCATGCCCACCCCAAATACTTTGCTGTTCCTAGAACAATAGGCATATCAGTGGTTGTGCAAACAATTCGTAACGCCTCAACACCCCTACGTGTCCCTAGGTTTCAAAAGTCCTATTTAGGTCACCAGCTACTACAACTTTATTACCCAGGGACTGTGATTCCAAAAAAGTAGCCAAGGCCTCTAGGATGGGTGAGCTCCCAGAAATGCTTCCCCTAGCATAGATATTATATATATCTATCCCTCCCCTCTTTTCGGAGGTTATTCTTAGCATTTGGATATCTTTACAACCCAAATCCACCACTTTAGTTGTTATCTGGAGACATTGTCTTACCCAAATAGTGAGGCCTCCCATCGGTCGACCCCTGGAGCCTCTACTGGCCGGAATTGAGAAATTTAAGTATCCAGGGAGAAATATAGGGTCACAAGCCCATGTCTCCTGGAATAAACAGACATCAAATCCGTTAACAAAATCTATCCAGTTTGGGGAAGTCAGCTTGCTACTCAGCCCTGCGATGTTCCATGAAAGAAACTTCCCCAAGCTGGGGCCGTCCTTGGGTATTACTCCTAAACAGGGCGTCCCACATTTGTTTACTGGAAATTCATCATGCCCCTCCCTCCCTCGGATTATATCCTCTATGTTATGGTCAGCCTCCTGAATACCAATGGTGTTTAATTTAATTTGTTCCTCATGTTCAGAAACCCCAAAAATTGGGATACACTCCCCACAAGTTTCCTCCATAGTCACAGTCGCCCAAGCAGTTCTCAAATCGTTAGTTTCTACATTTTTAAACAAATCAGTTGACACAGACTTCTCACATATATCCCAACGGGTCATACCTTCCCTTTTGTTCAGACAATAATCAAAATTTTGTCAATGGACCCACCCTGGATCTTGTAATACATTGAAATGATTATACATTGGTCCATTATAAAAATTGCTCCATTGTAGTGATACAGGGAAAGGACCTGAACCTAGAGAAGGGAAATTATTACAGTGACCCAATTCACTGGCCATACTAAATTGAACACCTGATGGTCTTGGATAAAAAAATGTGAGGTCAACCACACCAATCCCACCGCTGCTTATGCCCCAATTTTGTTTCGTGATTATACGTGCCACCCTGGGATCTTGAAAGTTAACAACTATACACTTCCCCCCCAAACTCTTCGGAGTACAGCCTATCCAGTCTGTCCTTCTCACTCCAATAATCAGCCCATCTACTTCCCCGGGCAGTGTTCTATTTACCTTCAACCAGTGCATTACCTTGTTTTTTAGCATCTGGAAAGATTCTCTTTGCCCGGCCAACAAAGGAGGTACATTAGTGGGGACAACCACGAAAGGATAGGAATCTGGGGTAAGATCCATTGGAGGTATCCTACGGGGTGTCTTCATTGGTGGGGGATTGGGCAGGCCAATAGCCGAAGCGGCAGGACAGGATATTGAAATACTTGATAGTGGTTGGGAACTGTTCAATACTGTGTTGATAGTTTTGGAACTATCTTTGTTACCCTTTGCCGGAACGCCAAGAGAGGGTACTAAACTACTTAATAAGGGTTGGGTGCCACTAGATACAGTGTTGCCACTTTTAGAACTCTCTTTATTGCCAGTCGCCACAGTATCAGGCAACTTGGTTTGTTTGGTGGCATTAGAACTCGGGCGGTCCGACAAATCTAGGTTGGTCTTGGGGATTTGTCCCTTCGACTGAGGTTTACTTGGAATGCTGACTATGGGGGGAGGTGGCACGGCGATGGACGTGCCATTTGCCTGACCATTTGGTTTCGGAATATTAATGCTATCCCCCATCCTAGGGTGGGACTTGATTAAGGCTTTGGTGGAAAAAAAGTTATCTAAAGTAGCCTGTTCAAAATGATCTAACCGATCAGCTAGTTTTTTAACTCGCTCCTCGATGGGAATCAGGAGAGACCTCATCAGCTTCTCCAACTCGAGGACCAGGGCTGGAGCAGAAGATAATGTCTCAGCCGGTCCCATCGCTAGATGGTCGTTCGCGTTGAATACAGGACTAGCCGGAACAACTCCCTCCTTAGTAGTCTCAACCCCACCGGAGCCAGCCCCAATGGGCTTGCATGAAGGGCGCAGGGATATTCCAACCTTCCTTATTTTTATCGGATGTTTGGGAAGATTGCACTTCTTCGTAGCAGCACTTCTTTTCCTTTTGGTACTTGGTTTAATTTTATCTACGTAAGTTGTCGTGCTTGGTTCGACAGTGGTCACCTGCTCTGTATGCAAGCCGGTTGGTATTGGGGGCGAGGTGCAAGACAGAATGGGCACGTCAGGCCCTACAGACGGGCCAGCCAACGACTCTGGTAAGGGAGGGAAGGCATAAGGCGTTTCCAGTACAACTGGCAGGGTTAAAGATGACAGGGGAGGAACCAATGCTAATGCCGGGAAACCCTGAGGTGGCCGTTTCTCCAGGGGAATTTTTAGGAGTTCAATAGATAACCTACGCTCGGCACGCCTCTCTGCCAAAGCGATTTCTTTATCAATGTCTTGGGTTACCCGACTAAAGTATTTGTCCAGAGGACCCAAAAGAGCTGGCCCCACTTCCGCCTGGGTGGGGAACTGGGCAATGGTATTTATAGGAGAAGACATACTTTACAACCAACAACCAGTAGCCAAATATATAAGCAAGCACCAGGGATCACTCACAACAAGGATCAAACTCTCTCAGGTCGTCGAAAGCACAATGTCAGAGGGTGGGCCCAGCTCAGCCTCCTTCGGCCCCTGACGGCCACAGACGGCCCCGCCCTTGTCCCGGGCTTCTCCCGGGACGCTCCCGCGCAGCGGGGATGACGTGTGCTGTTTATAGTGGGAGTGATAAAGGTGGGCGTGTCAAAACAGGGAGAGCTGCCCAGGTGACTCGGGCAGGTCAGCAACAGCAGGGACTCCTGGGAACCGGAGTCCAGTTGCCAGCACGCTCGCAGCCCTGCTATAACTTACGTCCACAGCAGTCTGTGATCACTCCTACTCCCCAACGCCCACAAAAGTCCAGCCCCGCGAAGCGGGTCCGGCGAGAAGTAGCGCTTTTAGGAGAAAGGGCACTCAGGATTTCTCAGCGCCTGTGCGCTACACCAGCAACAAGGGTCCAGTCCCTACAGGCAGGCACAGAAGAAAGACGAATCCAATAGGACCACCGCAGCTCTATCTCCCCGATCCAGACTCACCCTAACATCTTCTGCCACAATAAGTAGAGCAGTTTCAGTTGAGTGGACCTTCCAGAAACCAAATTGAGCCTCATCTAAGATATCTTGTTGGTCCAGGAACTGAGTAAGACAACAATTAAGATGTTTTTTTACAGTACTTTTGCTGGATAAGTCAGTTTTGAAATAAGGAGATAGTTCTGTTCTTCGGCTGGATCTAAGGATTGTTTCTTAATGAGTTGTAAGATGGTTATGTTTTTGCATTCCAGTGGTAAATTCCTGTTGTTATGATATTATTAAGCATTAAGAAAAAAGGATGCACCATCCAGTCCACTATTTTGTGCATCGATGTAGGAGGGCAAGGTTCAGATGGAGCACCGGATTTAGTTAATTTAAGGAGCTCCAACATACGTTCTGGTGAGATAGGTGGAAAACAGTCTAAGAACTGTTGGCATAGAAGCTGTTGTGTGGTAACTTGCAGTTAGTTATTTGAACTCTTACTTAAAATAAGTTCTTTATAAACCGCCTCAACTTTATTTAAAAAAAAATCTATCTAAATTCTCACAAAAAAAGCTGTGTGAGAGGCTGGCGAAGGCAGACTAACCAGATCTGATAGATTAGACACTGTCTTAAACAGCTCATGTGGCGCGTTGACCACTGAGCTAATTTTATAGGTAAAGAAAATAGTTTTCTCAGAAATAAATGTTTAAATTCCTGACTTTGTTTTTTGTATCTCTCTTTTTCCACTGAGGCATAGAGTGTGCTCCATTTCCTTTCCTGCAAACAGAACATTTTCTTTTTAAGACGTAATTGCTCGGAGAAACAAGGAGCTGATGGACTTTTTCTCTGACTAATAACTTTCTTCTCTGGGGCAAGTGTCATTGAGCCCTCATGAATCCATTTGGAATAACGTGCAGCAGCCTGATCTGGGTTACCTACTAACACCGGTTGCGTAGTCTCAAAATTTTTTAATTAAGTCTTTTTCGTTTATTTTATTCCAGGGCCTAATCAACTTACATTTATATTCTGATTTCATAGCTTGACTTCCTATTAAACTCTTTTTTACGACCATAAGTTGCACTTACTGCTCCAAACACTCTGTATTATCATGAGAAGTGAAGAAGGTATGCTCAACCTCTCAACTTTCTTCTTCTACTTTGATGACACATAACTAATATAATCTCTGGAAGATGCTCTGAAGAAATTCCAGGTAAGACTCATAGATTAATCTTTTATGTTATCAAACATAACAAATCATACATACATTTCCCAAAAGCACATAAAAAAGGTCTTATTTGAAAAGGGAGTTTTATTGAATTGCCATCTATTTGGCCTAGGCTTCCCTAGTAAGATATCAAGATAAATCAGAACAGGGGTGTGATCCAAAAAACAAAATAGCACTACTGTCTTCATTACCTAAAGACTGTGGAATGTCTTTACTTAGAAAAATTGAATAGAACTTAAAGTTTGCGGGGAATCAATTGATGCTCTTTGCAAAATAACCATTGTAAATGTTGTCTTCATAGAATTGAAAACACATTTCACCTTAGAATCCCTATCCATGAAAGGGACAAATACTTGGTTACATGTACCCTCTGCAGCCTAGTAATTGGAGATATTAGAATCTTAGCAGAAATAAATGTCCAAAAGGAGATGGCCAAACAACTAGGCCCATAAACTTTTACAGTTTAAGATCAATTAATAACTATCTACCTTTAGAATCATTTTCATGTAAGAGTATATTCAGTTTTAAAATAGCCACGCAATTGTTTTTTTCCATTTCAAGTGAGCACAATATTTCCCCAACACAATGTTTCTTTAAATTAGTAATTTGATCCTTGATAATTGTGTTTCTTGTGAAAGAACCATTGGTCCTTTCAATCTGGGAATATAAGTAACATTTATTTGCTTTTACCCTTAATATTCCAGACAGTTATGTGTAAATGATGCATAAACACATAGAGTAACATAGTAGCACTCCTTCATCTATATATATTGTGACAGAACAGCCTGAAAAAGAGAGAATAGAAAGAAAAAGAACACACATCTATGAAAAAGACATACAGACAAAAGTGAAACATGAGCATAGCAAATATTATATAGAAATTAAAAATAGAATGCAAGTGATCCAGAGATCACAACAGTAAAAATGGAAAGCAACACTAGATGAAATGTTAGAAAATAGCATAGTGAAAAGCCAAAAAGAAAAAGAAGTCACTCAGCTTCCCCAACAGTGGAAAGAGAAAAAAGATGTTTATGAAGAAAAGGCATGTGGAGCTAACTAGAGAACCTATTTGGGATAGTACATAAAAACATATGATAACTAAATAATAAAAAATGAGAAATAGGCTACTAAACAAATTACCCTTGAGAAATACAAAAGGTGACATACACTAGAGCAAATATAGCCAACTGTTTCATAATGGAAGACACCAGAGCATCTATCTTGATCGCCACACACACACTGAAATAATATACAACATGTAGATGAGGAAAGAAAGAAAAATTACTTCAAGAATCATAAAACACTAGAAATATTTTAAAACTAAAAGCATGAATAGCCTAAATGAAACATTAAGAAATAGAAAACATTGGTGAGAGTTCTCAAGACAACCCACTCTTTTCAGTCTAAATCTCCTCCTTATTGTGAAGATGAAGGTATTCTCTCAATTGAGCAGGGTCAGCAAAAGGAATTGCTTTAGCTTTACAAGTTTCTTTGAAATAACAAGGATGTGTAAGACCAAAGCTAGCATTTATGGAATGTAACATTGGACTAAGGCACTCATTTGTTCTGTTAGCTATAGATCTCAAGAAGCCTTGAGAAATGAGAAACTGTTTTCTTCTCTTTGCAGTTGGAGCCAAACACCATTAGATTAGTGGACTGAAGAAAGAAAATTCAAAAGTCTCTCTGGTTAAAACTAGTTCACAAAAAAAGGACTTTGGCCCAATATAAAGAGCTCTTTGTGTATTAGGATGTAGCGAGTTGAAAAATGTAGGGAATATTTCACTTCAAAAAGACCATCATGTAATGCCCTCTAGAACCCTATGTAATAACATACAGTCTCAAGTTGTTGCTTCGATTTCAGTTTTCCAAATTGTCTTTGAACCTTTTAAGTGAGTAAATCTAATTTTACAACTTCTTAAATTTCCATATGACATCGTCAGTAGCACTAATTCTCTGTTCAATGTCTTTCACTCTCTTGTTAACACATACCCATATTTCTTCAATTCCTGTAAAGTCTTATTGGTATCAACAATAACTATTTTAAAAGTTTCATTTTTAGTTTAAATTAGCCAAAGTCAGAGGCGTAGGAGATTTTGTGGGAAAAGTGACGTCTTTTTAGCTGTCTAAAGTAGGGCAGCAACTGCATCTCTTTTGGAATCACCCCATAAGCTCTAAAAGAAACAGATCTCGCCAAGGCTTCCCTTTATATATCAGTTTTGAAGAGGTATAATTCCCACTTTTCATATCTCTCGTAGCCTGCAATTCTTTGCTCAGAGGCACAGAACCCGGTATTTAAAAGCAGAATGATTAACTTTTTACCGAACAAACGCAAATGAGCTATGAAGAGCACCTCTGTTTAGGGTCAAAAGAAAATATTAAGACATATAGGTGAGAGTTGATGGAAAGCCATGCGCAGCAAATAAACCTATCTATCTATCTATAAATATATATATATATATTTATATAGATGAAACAAACAATCCACCTCCCACAGTGACACCATGGAAGGAAGCATGGACACGAAGTGGCTTAAGATACGGCATCTCTTTATTAGTTGATATCGCCCTCGATCCGGAGCACAAGGAGAGACGCGTTTCGGCCTCAGGAGGCCTTTGTCAATCTGGTTTGGCGCCGTTTACAACAGTATTAAATAGCTCCTCCCACTGGACTTATGAGTGAACATAGAAAACATACTGTAGTGTATGTGATCGTCCTAAAGCAACATAACATCTAGTGCATTCAGTCTGTAGCTGGGAGTCAGCAAAATGAAAGTAAGGCATACCATCAACAATTATTGTACATAATGCGTATATTAAAGTTGCCCAAAGTACCTCAAATTCGGACCGCATCGTTTGTTTTTGTATATAAGTCTCATCAGAAGCTATACACAGTGAGAGTTAATATATATATATATAAACGTTCATTAAATAAAGGTGCATTCAAGTGAACAAAAAGCATTGGAGACAATGCAAAATCAACAAAAAAATACAAAGTCGAATATGAAAACATAGCATCCCCAAAAACACAGTGATAATACAGGTGCAGCCATGACAACACCACATATTGATAAAAAATGGAAGTTGTAACAGAGAAGAATTAATACAAGGCTTCAGAAGTTCTTGAGAACTGCATAGAAACTGAGGATAGAATGCACCTTCAGTCTCCTCTGCCACTCTGCCATTACACCCAGTTACAGCCGCAAATAAATGTTCACTTGGTCTATTACCATCTGTAAAACATGCTGGCGCCACTGCTGAGAGACAAAATCAAGCAGCCATCCTTGCCGGTCCCAAGCCTTGCCACCCAAATGATTTTATCTAAGATCAGAGGTTAAGGCATATTTCTATTACTAACCTTTGGCTTAGGAAAAGATCTAGGGACCTGACATTACTTTGACGATATTATGAAATGATCACCTGAAGCATCTGTAGGGAAAGGTGGGGTAGTTCTGTAATGGGGAAGGACTTTTTGAAACTCTACTTAGTCAAGGAGTTCAACTTCTGGCTTTCAACGCAGAGCTATCTTCTGATTGAAGTATTAAAAATATTTTTAGTCTATTACTTTATGAGCTCATTAAATATATTTCAAAAATTATTTCTGAATGTATATCCCCTGTGTGTCTCCACTAAGACAAGCTGCTACTGCTGGGGACTACTGCTTGGGTGAATAATCATGTAGTCCATGAGGCGTCCAACTGCTCAGACACTTGCAAGGCTCTAAACTTACGTCTATTTTTTCTCAGGCCCTACCCACTGAAGGGGACCTACCCTGGACCTTCTGTTGTCTAGCCCCAATATGGCTATTTTCACCTTTTACTCACTAGAATCTTTCTTTAAACGTTAATCTTTCACTCACTCTGCTTCAGCCTGCTGCAAACAGGCTCCACACCTGAGCAGTGCATTGTCTAGTTTGCGACAGTTGATTGGCTTCCCGATTACAATCATCTCTACATACCATACTCAGAGTTTAAATTTGTGAATTTCAAAAGCTGCAGCTGATACTATTCCACTAAAGAAGGTGCCCCTTGCCAGAGGATCCCATAGACTCTTTAGTATTTTGCTCAATTAGCTAAGGCTGAAAACCAGTGTAAGACGTTGATGCAGTACTCTTCATACTTTACAGAGGATAGGTGATCTAATGCATCAGAGCTCTTTAACCAGCTCTCAGTTTTCAAATGCATGAATGCCTTGTTTTACTTAAACATCAACCACCATGGAGGCCAACTGCCTAGGGGACTGACACGCTGAGTGTTCGACTTGGCCCTTTCTGTAAGGTCATCATCAAACCTTTTACCTGTTGCTTTCCTCCTATATTTTATTGAATTGGTTGTTGATGGCCTTAGGATTCTGTGTACCTTACTACTGCTAACCAGCAGTAACCAGTGTGTGCTCTCTCCTCTAAACATGTTAACATTGGCTTACACCCAATTGGCACATTTAGTTTACTTGTAATTCCCTAGTAAAGTGGAACTACCTGTGCCCATGGCCTCTAAATGAAATGCTACTAGTGGGCCTGCAGCGCTGATTGTGCCACCCACTTAAGTAGCTCTTTAAAACTATTCTCAGGTCTGCCATTGCAGCCTGTGTGTGGAGTTTTTAAATTACCCTTTCGACCTGGCAACACAAATCTTTCGCCATGCCCAACCCCTCCTTTTTATTAATACATGTAAGTCACTCCTGGGGTAGGCCCTGGACAACGCAGAGGGCAGGATGCAATGTATTTAAAAAGATGAGCATGAACTTTTAAAGTTTATCTATCTTGGTAGAGAAAAACTTCTACATTTGTTTTTAACTACTGCAAGGCCTACTTCTCCCTTAGAATGACATTGGAATTACCTTATAACATTTTATAAGTGTAATTTCCAAATGGGAACAGATAACCCCTTTATGTTTGGTATCTTGGGAATCACAATTTAACATCCTAACTTACGGTGAAGTCGAAATTTATATTGCAATTCTTATAATGCCACTTTTAGGAAGTTGGCATGTTCTTGCCTTTGCCATCTGGTGCCTGCGGCCTGTCTTAGGGTCAAGTAGCTGAGTGTAGCTGATAGTTGGGTTTTGTGTATTCCTTCTAGACAGCCACACACAATGGGGAGCTTGGGTGTGACTGGAGGGACAATCACTGATAGGATGGGTGGGAGGAGCTGGGCCCAGCCCCTCTCACAATTAAATATGCCTGTCCCCACACAAATAATCTTCATACCCCTTTAGGAGGTCTGGATTCATGACAGGGAAGGCAGGATACATGAGACTTCAAAGGAAAACCTCTAGTGCTTCTCCTCCACTTCAACGGAATAACTGGCTATAAATACTGGAACTCAGACACCAACTGTTCAGTACACTTCTGGACTAGTGAATGCTCTGCCCAGAAGAAAGGACTGTTGTGCTTCTCCTTGGACGGTCACTCTGCTGGACTGCTGCCCAAAAGGAACTGCTGCCCTGCTGTGCTGATCTACTGCCCTCTTGCCTGGGGAAGGAGAACTGGACCTGCAGCTTCATCTTTAACCCAGAACCCTAGAAAGACTACAAGAGCTAGTCTGCTGGCCTTCTGATCATGGACATAAAAGGCTCCCCAGACAGCTCCTGGGCACAGCTGCAGCTAGTTCCTGACCCCCCACCCACCCCCCAAGTGGTGCCTCTCAGGTCCTGGACCCTTGGGGTGGCTCACAGGTGCTGAAATCAAGCTTGTGGGCTCCTCTTGACTGCAATTGGGTCAGTTCCGCTGAGCTTTTGGGGAAATGCAGAGAGGCAAGATACCAAGGGCATAAGGACTGCTCCTGATATTTAAAAACTGTGCTCAGTCTACGCATGGGTAAACTCCTAGAGGTCTGTGACAAGGCCCATTAGATTGGCTGGTTACCTGACACAACGAGACAGGCTTTAGTTGTAATGGTATGCAAGGTTCCAAAGATGTGAGATCCTAAAGACCCTTATTAATGTTTAACATAAAAATAAAAATCCTTAGTAAAGTTATAGCCTGAAGAATACTAACAGTACCCCTTACACTAGTACATGGTAATACATATAGGATCATATCACACAGGAGCACGATTGCTAACTTACCCCCATGTAAAGTATTTCCTGGAAATGGATAAACAGTAATATGCAATGGCTTATTTTGATAATGAAAAAGCATTCAATACTATGGGAAGGACATTTTTTGTTCAAGATCTTGAAGATACTTAATTTTAACTTGTATATAATGCATTGGATTAGGTTACTTTATTCCCACCATATTACAGGAATTAAGACTGGAGGTATTATTTCAGGGAGAGAAGAGCTAGGACACCTCCAAGCCGGGGGTACCCCTTGCAAACCTCTACTGTTCACCCTAGCTATGAATCCACTGGCCAATATAATGAAACCAGACATTGTGAACTTGGGACATGATGTATGGTGTCACTTTATGCATATGACATACATATTTATATGAAAGACCAAAAGAGAGCTGTGCCATACCTGCTTATGATACTAGATGCATTTGGGAAATTATGAGGATTATGGAACAACTGGACCAAATCACTTTTGCTCCTCAGAGGGTCCATGGCCTGCCAGGTAATGGAACTATGATTTAACTGGCACATACATGTTGGCTGAGGCGTGACCCTAGTCAAGCAGAACCTACCACTCCCTTCAGTGGTGGGTGATAATGCTCACTATATCACCTGCGCTCCACCTTGAGTATCTTGGTAGCACTGAGCAGTCAGGCTTATCACATGGCATTGGCACAGCACCCTCACACCATAAACACAACAAGCGACACAAAAGAGACTTCACACGTGATGTATGTAAATAAAGTTTTTATTCAACATGCACATTAATCAAGACAACATGAACATCATATATTTCTGGGCATCAATCACATTTGGAAATATCACTTGCAGTACTAGGCCCAACCCTGTTAAATTGAGATTTATAACAGGCACACTTCAGAAAGATTTTACTTTATCCCCAGCACCCTTATGTGGTGCAAAATGTTGTCAGAACTAGGCCCACTCTGGCAATTATTATAATTCAATACCACACAGTTATAGGGAGTAACCCAGATCACAATGATATCAGAAATGTGTACACACAGATATTTACAACACTTATAAAACAGCACAGTTGACCAAGGCCGCACAGGTAAAAAACAATGTCGAAAGTCGAATTCTTTTGGCAAGGAATCAAAGAGTGAGTCAACACCTGTATGCGGTGTGAATAATAACAGGCAGTCACTCCCACACACTCACTCAGCACTTATACACAATGCTACAGATATCAGGCAGGTCCGTTTGGAGCATGGAGCGCACTTGAACACACACAACCACACAGCACCGTAATGCGGTGCAACTGTTATCCAGCAGGTCAATTGATAATGCACATGCAGACCCCATGGCTCAAGCCCTCCTTAACAATTCAGCTCACCATGACTACCCTACACCCACAGGCTGGAGATAAAGAAAAATGTCAACCTTATTCAAGGCTGAATGTGGCAAGATTCACACTTAGGGCTTTATTACGAGTACAGTGGTCCACAGGACTGCCGTACTCGTGGTGGAGGTCCAACCATTGTCACACTGGTGGTCTACCCACCTTATTATGAGTGTGGCAGTCAGACCGACAAAAGACCATTGGCTCTGCCGGAATCAATGACCCAGCTGCGCATGGGGCCTGGAAATGCCCAGGAATATGCTGGCAGTGCCGTGTCGGCCAACCTGATTTGAATGGCACTGTCCATTTCATGGTGCTGAACCCACCGTGAAAGGGTGGCGGACATGCAAGGAAGGGGGCCCAAACAGGGCTCCCAGCCACTTTTGGTCTCGGGAGTGTACACACGGGGGCACATATTAAAGTAAAGTAAAGTCCACATTTGTAAAGCGCACAATCACCCGTAAGGGTCTCTAGGCGCTGGGGGGCCGTCGGGAAGATTAAGCGAGCTATTGCCCAGAGTCACATGGTGCTGGGCTAACCTGCCGCCGGAGCCGGGGATCGAACCGTGCTCCCCAGATTCCAGCGTCAGTCGCCCTGGCCGCGGCGCCACACCTCTCCCCTATGCAGGAACAGTGGTGCAATTCCAGGAGAGGCCCACATATTGTGCCTCTCCTGGAATTGCACCACTGTTCCTGCATGGTGTGGCATGCACGACATCGTGCATGCATTGCACCCCTGTTCCTGCACGATGTGGCATGCACAATATGGTGCATGCCACATCTTGCACAAATGTGCTACAAGTGCTATCATGGCAATGGTTTGCTTTTAAGGCTCTCCTATGAGTCTAACAGACCAACGCTGTGAGACCGCCATAGCCACGTCTGCCCATCATGGATCACACTCATAATCCTGCAAGCATGCTATAAGCTTAATGCTCCTCCTGTCGACATGGTAGTGGCGGCCCTACAGGAGGTCCACCTAACACCTAATAAGGCCCCTATCCAGGGTCCCAGGGATGAAGGTGGGGGTAGGTAACAGTGCTAATTCGGCGGCAGTTAACAAATTAAGGGTTGATCACTACTCAGGAAGCTCACCCACATTATGAGCAGAAGCTGGCTGAGGGCGATAGTAGATAATTCAAAGGATTGCACACTGTGCCTTCTGGCACCAGCTCAGTTCTGGGAAGCACAGGGGGGTCATGCAGTCTCTTAACCCACTTTGGATCGCTGTCAGAAGCATTCCTTAGCCCAGTCAATTACTCTTGCCGCCCTGGCACGGTCCAGGCAATACTACCTGGTCACACAAAGTTGTTGGGCCGAGTGATGAGAGGGCAGTTGGTCCGCCGCACTGAGGGCACAAAAGGAATAATCTATGAATGGGGGATGAAGCATGGAGGCTCTCAGAAGAAGGAGGCATCCCATCAGACCATCGTCAATCAAAGTAACACCCAGGCAATCCGGGCACTCTAGAACATGAATCCGTCCATCCCCTGGAAATGAGGCACAACATCTGGTGCGCGTTGATATGAGTCGCACCAGACAGTTCCGGTCACACACAATGAAGTGTCGCAAACTCAGTACCTCCTGGAAATGAGGCACAACATATGGTGAGTGTTGATCTGAGTGGTACCAGTCAAGTCCGATCACAGACAATGAAGTGATAAAAGTTCCGTACCTTCTGGAAATGAAGCACAATTTCTGTTGTGTGTTGATTCGGGTCGCACCTGACAACTCCAGTCCCATACACAGGCGCATGTTCAGCAGTGCCACCCATGGTAGAATGAGGGACTAATACAGGTATGTCCTCACCTGCGAGGGTCACAACCTATGAATCGGACACCGTACTCAATGAGCATGCAGTCGGTGTGTCACACGAGAGAGAGGCTGCACGATCGATAAAGAGGGCCACGCAGGGTTCCACAACCAGTGAATCCACTCACAACCAACAAGTCGCTTTATGCGTGTTGAGGCCCCTCAAGGCAGGGGGGCACACTCTTTGATGTCCCTGAGACCTTCACAAGAGAACAGGGGGAAAATCAACAATCCCTTGGAGAGCACACTTCAGGGTGTCACACAGCAGCAGGTAGTCAGCCAAGGCCAGCCACTATTCAGGAAGCGAGCACAGTTCCTTACATTGCCAGTAATCCTCCTTGTGCACAACAGATTCCTCTGGCAGCATACTCAATGCAGTTTGGTGATCTCTGCTGCTATGTCCACACAAGTGTGTCCCTACCCTGTTGCAGGATCGCACCATGAGTTCTACTGTAGTGTGCCTTTGAAGTTGGGGGTGGTTTGGAGGGTTTCCCTATGAACCACAGATGTTGCCCCTACATTTCAGCCCTGCCTGCCATGGGGCAGTGGAAAGCAGATCTTAATCTTAAGTGGAGCCATGATCTGGCTTCCAGCGGCCAAGTGTCTAAACCTCGCCCTCCAATATATCCAGACAGGTCCTCAAATTGCAGAGGTCTGTTGTTCCAATTGCATGCCCAATGTTTATAGCTGTCTCTGGGGAATGCACAGATGTGCTCCCCCCAGCCTCCAGTGTGGACTGGAGACAAACTAAAAGACACACAAAGAGTTTTAGAGCAGAGAAATGCCCACTTTCTGGAAGTGGCATTTCTAGGCTATTAATGATAAATCCCTCTTTATGACAGGAGAGGGTTTGTCATTGAGATTCCATTGATAGGAAACATTATGAGGCTGCTCCACTGTAAGCCACTATTGCAGCTTGAAGTAATTTCAACCATTGCCCTATGTTAACCATTGGGAAGAGAAAACCTCCTAGGTAGTGAAAACACACCTGGGTATTCTTCACTATATGGAAAGGGAACACAGATGTGTACAAGCCCTACCTTTCTCCTACCACTGGCTTTACCCCTTAAGACTTACCCTAGGGGTGCCCTTGCGGTAGTGAAAGGTCTCATCAGCTTTGGCCAGTGGTCTAGAAAGACCAACCTGAGTATAAGTGCAATTGTGTACACAGAGGCCTGCAATAGCAGGCTTGGCACATGTTTAAAAACACCATAGATACAAATGTGCACAGACAGGCCTGCAATGGCAGCCTCAAGACATGCTTAAAAACATCAGGTAAGCACCACTTCCTAACATGCGTAGAAGGGTGAGCACATTTTCACACTACATTTACAGTGGGAAAGTTCCCAGTGCCCTAAGCCCACTAAAACAGAAATAACAAACCCCATGTTGTCCCATGGGAAGAGCTGCCCTCCTAGGTAGGGAAAACTAACACAAGGTGAGTTCTTCACTACCTAGGCAGGGAACACCCATGGGTACCTGCCCTGCTTTTTGCCTACCACTTGCTTTGCCCCTCAAGGCTTCACCTTTAAGGGTGTTCTAGTTGTAGTGGAAGGCCTACTCATGGTTGGATAATGAGCTGGACATGCCAACCTGAGCATAGGTGCATGCACACCCACGGGCCTGCAATAGTAAGTTTGATACATGTTTGAAAGGATAGTCTGGTGGGTGGCACAATCAGTGCTGTGTCCCACCACTAGCCAGTGCAGTACCTGCCCTGTGTATGTGGTGTACCTTTTCTTCAATGCACTCACAGGTACAAGACCTAAACTAATCAATTAAGCACCACTTCCTAGCATGGGTAAGAAGGGAAAGCGCGATTTCACATTTCATTACAGTGGGAAAGTAACCAGAGTCCGAAGGCCTACGAAAAGAGAATCAGCAAAAACAAGGAGGAGAAAAAGCCAAATGTTTTAGCAAAATCCCGTAAGAATTGCCATGTCCAACACACTCCTAGCCAATTTGGGATTGATATGGTAGGTCAAATGCCTGATATACAAGGACATGCATGTAACTCACTCACAGAAAGACAACCTTAAAGAACATATTGAAAGGGTCCTCCGAGGAATAAGTGATTTCATTCCTTCTGGAGATTCCTCCCATTGTCATTCATAACCCATTTTGCATTTTTAAGAATGGTAATGCTCCCCACATGTTTGTACACATGACAGGGAATGATGTGATTGCTAACTAGACCAAAATGCCAATGATTTGATGGCATGCTGATGTGGGAGCAAAATCATACCTCAGACCTTTGCATGTTAAGGAAACCCCCTAAATGTCAATTAGCAGAGTAAAGCTGTTCAAATAACAATGGGGCACCTCAATAACTGAGTTTCCAGATCATTAAAAGTTATAGGGTTTTATCACTAAATGAAAGAATAGGCCATACAGAGTTAATGCCACAAAGGCTCTTAGGTTTAAAGTTATACAGAGTATGCAAAATCAGAAATTATTTTAAGTTTTAAATGAGAAGCAAAATCAAAAAGAAGTTGGACTGCATCCCTGGTGGAACAGGCCTCACCCCCTACCTCCAGTGGTTCTTATACACAATTCATACATAACATATAAGACAATCTGCAAAATCTTCATGGCGTGGGCAAAAGTATCTTTTCTTTAGCAAATCAGAGCACAAGAAGAAATACACGTCATTACCTTAACACATACACACTATCCCATTTGTAAAAAACATATTCTTCACCTTCTATGCTAATACCATCTGGAGATGTTCTAACTAATATGAAGGATTTAAACAATGGAACTTTCAGTGAATGAAATGGGCTAGTATTCATAACTGAAAAGGGGATCTCTCTGCTCCCACCAGGCCTTCCCCTGAATCTGTGATTACAAGATGAGAAGCAATGGTTGGCTGAGGAGATTCTCATGTCTATGGCGAGAAAGTATGAGAGGCTCCTTGAGGACATGCAAGAATGGCAAGAAATGATAGTCATGCTAGTTTTTTTTTGGGGGGGACAGGGAGAAGAGAAGGGTCTGAAATGTCACAAGGCAGTTCTGTCTCATGCAGAGATGTACTTTGGAGGCGTTTGAGAGACCTTACTGAATGCCTGAGCTATTAACCACCCATAATCCGAAGTGAATATAATATGTGGCCACTGAAAAATGTACTACTAGGTTGCTGTGTATGCTCACTGTGTTTCAATTCTCTCTCGCCGCAGTGGGCTGAAAACAGCCTCTCTAAAATTCCACAGAATTTTGGCAAATTTTAACATAAAGAAGACAAACAATTAATCAATTGTGTTCATGAATTCATTCATTTGAATAACCAAAGGTAGAGCACAAAATAATAGAATCAACAGTTATCATTCAACTGAATTAGCTTTTCGCAAGAATGAAAATAAATGCATACATTCAATATGCTCAATACATCTCATAAATTAAAATTCACATCATTCAAATTTTGAAAATTCCCAATGCATTTCGGGTTCATCAAGAACCCTTCTTCAGGAGATGTACTTTGAAAGAGTTAACAAAATGACGACAATTTCTTTGAGTCCTCCGTCCAGATCTACAACACAATGCATAAAAATACCAGTAAAAAACACCAGTTAAAAACACATGGATTTGCTAGGTAGAGCGTGTAATTATATTTCTGGGATTTACACTCAGAAGAGGAAAGTTACCAAATGAAGCCAACACACCTGGTGAACTCGTGTGACCGTGATTAAAGAAACATGCGTGAAAGAAAACCGTGTTGCGTGCATCCAGATGCACAGGTGACCAGTGCACAACATTATTGTCAAAATGCTGTAATGTAAGTGTAAAGGTGTCTAAACAAGTGAGTAAACAGCACAGACTCCTTACCCCTGTTCTGTGTCAAGGGAGCTAAATGATGACAGCACCAGCTCGCTGGAGAAACAAGAAAATACTACAATAAACAACCTTGTCCAACTACGTTCGTGAACAAAGGAGTCACATATTCATTGTGTTCTGAAAGTCTTACCATAGTTAAACTATCGCATGTCGCAAAAAGCGCACCAAATCTACATTATCAGCCGAACTGGAAGGTAAAAAGGGGGGTAGCTTAGAACTCGACATCCAACTAAAGAACATCGAGAGGAAATTACCGCTAAAGCTTCCAAAACTCACCAGCTCGACAAGCGCCATGAGGGCTTCCAGAATCTCTCGTAAACAGGGTAACCAACGTAATGTGTGTGCCGGAAGTCACAGTAAGAAGCATTTAAAGGAGCCAAGCTCTCCCGATAGAGATGACAGACTCTATGCGTGTCAGTTTAAACAAGAAAACTTTACTCAACCTCACAAACACCGAGCAGTAAACAAAGAGATACCTGGTGGTGACACTCCCTAGTATGAATCGGAGTGAACATAAAACCAAAATGAAGCCAAATAGCTCTCTCTGTTAGTGAGAACGCTGCAGGACAATACTACAAGCATGCCCCACAATACTGTAAAAAACCAAAACCAAAATAAACGCGATGTGTAACAATGTCCTACAAGTTTATCTAAACAATCACCATGAAAACACACTAGTAAGTGAGAATGCCTCCGCTCTATGAAGAGACAAAAATCATGAGCAGTAGTAAAAATATGTGACAGTGAGTGCAAATCCCTTACAATCTAAAAATCAAAAGCCACAGGGAAAAACAGCAAATAAAAAAGATTACAAGAAGCATAACAATTTGCAATGGTCATTAAGCCCTCCTGGGGCTATGGCGCCAAGATATTTTATCCAATGTGTTTCTCTGCGTGCAAGGGCTGTGTGTGTATCAATACCTGATGTAATGTTAATGCGTTCAAGGATGGTGAACTGCAGCTGGGGCATGGTATGTGATGCAGTCAACCAGTGTGCTGCCAAAGAGGAATTGGTGTTTTTATTGCGGATTCTGCTTTTATGTTCCACTATGCGTGTTTTGATCTTTCAACTGGTCCTCCCCACATATGCAAGACCGCAGGGGCATTTTATTGCATAGATTACCCCTTCAGTGGTGCAATCTGATGTGTGATGTAGTTTAACTTTTTGACCTGTATGTGGGTGAGTGACTATGTTCCCTGTGATTACATTTCCGCATTGTCCACAAATGTGGCACTTCTTCATACCTCTATTAGCCAATTTAGCATCCACCTTGGATGGCTTTAACAAATCCCTCAAATTGTTCGGTCTGGCATGTTCAAATAGTGGTGAGCCATAAAAAACTCCTATGAAGTCAGGTTCATTCTCAATGATCCCCCACCGTTTCCTAATGATGGCCTTAATGATTGGTGCTTGTGCTGAATGTTTTAGAACAAACACTTCTCGTTTCATTGTTTTTTTTTTGTAGTTTGCATCAACAACTCATCTCGTTTTTTTGAAGAAACAACTTGTTCAGCTTGTTTCAACGTAGCTTCAGGATAACCTCTCGCTTTATATCTTTCTATGTGGTCATGAATCAAATCATTGCATCTTGAGTCTTCAGAAGTGATTCTCATTATTCTTGTGATCCGAGAGATGGGTAAATGTTTCTTGAGGGAATATGGATGTGCACTTGAGAAGTGCAGTGCATTGTTGACATCAGTAGGTTTCTTGTAAACGTCCGTTTCCAATCCTGACCTGGTCTTAGAGATTTCAGTGTCCAAAAAATGAATCTTCTCAGTTTGTATTTCATGAGTAAACTGTATCCTAGGGTTGCACCTGTTTAATGCTGAGATGCATTCCTCCAGGAGTGTTTTTGGTCCCTTCCAGATGACTAGTATGTCATCTATGTATCGCAGGAAGACAGCCGCATTTGTGCATCAGTTGTGATTGTTAAGAATGAATTGGTGTTCAAAATGAGCCATAAATGTGTTGGCATATGATGGGGCTCAGGGAAAACCCATAGAAGTACCAGTTCTCTGTACATAAAACTTCTCCTGCCAAATGAAGTAACTTTGATACAGCGCGAAATATAGAAGTTCCAGAAGAAAGGTACCTGTATCTCGTGATATATTTGAGTGTAAAAGTCTCCATTCTACTGCCTCGAGACCCTCATTATGGGCTATTGACGCGTATAGGGCCACCACATCGATGGTACATAATAAGATTTCCTCCTGGAAAAGGTGCTGCACAGCTTCTAATTTATGTAAACATTCTGTGGAATCTTTGATGTATGTCTCCCAAGATTGTACCAGCGGTTGCAAGTGAAAATCAAGGAAATGCCCTATGGATTTGTGGATTGACCCACAGCCAGCCACTATTGGACGGAATGGAGGATGAAGTTTGTCTTTATGCATCTTAGGTAGCATATATATGTGTGGAATTTTGGGTGTGGGATTCATCAAGAATTTTCTCGTGTTCTCATCAATGATAACGTCTTCCACTGCTTTTTGTAATATGATGCTCAATAATGCCATTAACTCTTTGGTGCAAAAACAACAGGTGATGGACAGAATGCAGAACAATGTCATACATTCGCCCCAGAACAGAGATCTGGGACTAAATCCATCGTTTTTTTGCTCACCATGCCATTCCAGTTTGAACCCAGCCATATGCAAATCAGTATTGACCTTGTGCCCCATGGGAACAGTCCAGCCCGAACTGCCAATCCAGGTCCTCCCTGGACTGGAAACAAGCATCCAAGGACCGGTTTCGGACTTTCAGCCCTCATCAGCCTGGATAGCTTGATTTTAGTGGCATGGAGAGCACGAGACTCACGTCTGAGCATACTCGTCCCACTCGGGGTGACAAATGCAAAATCAACAGGTGATAGACAGAACGCAGAACAATGTCATACATTCACCCCAGTACAGAGATCTGGGCCTAAATCCATCGTTTTTTTGCACACCATGCCATTCTAGTTTGAACCCAGCCATATGCAAATCAGTCTTGACCCTGTGCCCCATGGGACCAGTCCAGCCCGAACTGCCAAGCCAGGTCCTCCCTGGACTGGAAACAAGCATCCAAGGACCGGTTGCGGGCTTTCCACCCTCATCAGCCTGGATAGCTTGATTCCAGTCGCATGGAGAGCACGGGACTCACGTCTGAGCATACCCGTCCCACTCGGGGTGACAAATGCAAAAACAACAGGAAATGGACAGAATGCAGAACAATTTCATACATTCACCCCAGTACAGATATCTGGGCCTAAATCCATTGTTTTTCTGCTCACCATGCCATTCCAGTATGAACCCAGCCATATGCAAATCAGTCTTGACCCTGTGCCCCATGGGAACAGTCCAGCCCGAACTGCCAAGCCAGGTCCTCCCTGGACTGGAAACAAGCATCCAAGGACCGGTTTCGAGCTTTCAGCCCTCATCAGCCTGGATAGCTTGATTCCAGTGGCTTGGAGAGCACGGGACTCACGTCTGAGCATACCCGTCCCACTCGGGGTGACAAATGCAAAAACAACAGGTGATGGACAGAATAGAGAACAATGTCATACATTCACTCCAGTACAAAGATCTGGGCCTAAATCCATTGTTTTTTTGCTCACCATGCCATTCCAGTTTGAACCCAGCCATATGCAAATCAATCTTGACCCTGTGCCACATGGGAACAGTCCAGCCCGAACTGCCAAGCCAGGTCCTCCCTGGACTGGAAACAAGCATCCAAGGACCGGTTTCGGTCTTTCAGCCCTCATCAGCCTGGATAGCTTGATTCCAGTGGCATGGAAAGCACGGGACTCACGTCTGAGCATACCCGTCCCACTCTGGGTGACAAATGGAAAAACAAGAGGTGATGGACAGAATGCATAACAATGTCATACCGTCACCCCAGTACAGAGATCTGGGCCTAAATCCATCATTTATTTGCTCACCATGCCATTCCAGTTTGAACCCAGCCATATGCAAATCAGTCTTGACCCTGTGCTCCATGGGAACAGTCCAGCCCGAACTGCCAAGCCAGGTCCTCCCTGGACTGGAAACAAGCATCCTAGGACCGGTTTCGGGCTTTCAGCCCTCATCAGCCTGGATAGCTTGATTCCAGTGGCATGGAGAGCACAGGACTCATGTCTGAGCATACCCGTCCCACTCGGGGTGACAAATGCAAAAATAACAGGTGATGGACAGAATGCAGAACAATGTCATACATTCACCCCAGTACAGAGATCTGTGGTGGGATCATACTCCATAAATATGTAGGTGTCAGTATTAAGAACATGCTCATTAACACTGTTAATGTAGTATTCAGTGTTAAGGATCACCAGGGCTCCCCCTTTGTCAGCTGGTTGAAATGTAATTGATTTGTCCTGCTCGTAATGCATTGAGGATACGGGATTCTTTCCTAGACAAATTAGGACATTGTGGTGGGATGTACCGGATGTGCTCCAAGTCCTTTTTAACCAAAGTTTCAAAGGTATCAAGTGTTTTGTGTGAGATGGAAGACATGAATTTACTCTTTGTTAAAATGTTAATGTTAAAAATTATTTATAAAGCACACGTACACTGGGTGGTTTCATGGCGCTATAAAGGCTCAGATATTATCAACGGACAGCTTTAGTTATAGGCTTGTGCAAATAGCCACGTTTTAAGGGATTTCCTAAATTGCATTAGCTCAGTACAGGAGCGGATCTCCAACGGGAAAATATTCCACAGTCTAGGGGCATAAGTGGCAAATCTACAGCCTCCCTGACGGACTTGTTTGAATACGGGGATGGTAAGAAGTGAGAGGTGAGCAGAGCGGAGGTTCCGGGGCGGAGTGTGCCTAGATATTAAGGTGTTAGTAAATTTGGGGTTATTACCATACAAATATTTAAAGCTGGGCTGCCTCATCTTTAAATCTTAGCATGGTAATAACCCCTACGTCAGCACAGCGTTAAGGGATTGGGAGCCAGTGAAGTTTCCTTAGCAAAGGGGTGGCAGACTGCCACCTAGGTAGATGCAGGATCAATCAGGCGATCTGATTTTGGGCCATCTGTAACCGTTTGAACAGATAGATAGGCATGCCCAAGTATACAACCACCACTTGGATCAGGGCTTCCTGTGTGAGGAACCGATGTATCTTTTTGATCTTCCTCATTTGAAAGAAACATTTGGAGATGACCGTGCCAACCTGGGTTTTTAGTGACAGATCATTGTTGAGGGTAACTCCTAATGTTTTGGCCAAGTGGGAGGGGGAGGGAGAAGGACCTAACTCTGATCGCCAGTAATGAGGACCCCAAAATTTAAGACTGTCCCCAATAAGAACAAGCTCCGTCTTCCCAGGGTTTAACTTGAAATGGTTATGGTCCATCCACTGTTGGATATGTAACATAATGGCCTGAAATTCGGTGATGGAACTATAGGGGTTATCGATCAGGAAAACTTGTTACAGATCATCTGCATAGATAAAAACTGTCACATTCCTGTCTTTAAGGGACTTGATTAAGGGGAACATGTAGAGATTGAACAGATGGGGAGAAAGAGCGGAACCTTGTGGAACACCACAGTTGGTTTTGCGTGGTGGGGGCATAAAGTGGTCTAAGCGGACTGCCTGGAAATGATCCTCCAGGAAGGAGGCGAGCCAGCAAGCCGCCGTACCCAGAATGCCGGCTTGTTTGACACGGTCGTCCAAAATAGCGTGGTTGACCATGTCAAAGGCGGCTGAGAGGTCCAGTAGGACCAGTGCTTGAGCAGAGCGTTTATCCGCGCTATGGCGGAGAGTGTCCAGGACAGCTAAGATGACAGTTTCAGTAGAGTGGGCTGGCCAGAAACCTGCCTGATAGGAATTAAGATATTTAGATTCTTCCAGGACAGCTGACAGGCATTTGGCTACATAAGCCTCTAGCACTTTTGCCAAGAACGGGAGTAGGGAAATGGGACGATAATAGTGTAGGATCAGCACCAGGTTTATTCAGAAGAGGGACCACAGTGGCTTTTTTAAAGGCTTTAGGAACTTGACCGGTAGTAAGTGACGCATTTAGTAATGACAGTGCTGGGCCAGGATAGACTGATAGACAGTCCTTGAGTGTGTGAGGTGGGCAGCAGTCAGAAGGAGCTCCAGATTTAACTTTAATGAGGAGCTCCTGAGGGAATCTCAGTGCTAATGGGGGGAACAACTGAGGACGCATTCATTTCTGTGTATGGTAGTAGCGGATGACATGGGGGGGCGCAGAGAAATACTGGCTTTGATGGTAATGATTTTTTCTTTATTAAAGTAGTCATTTAGACAATTACACAGAGCTTGAGAGGGCATGACCTTTGTGAGAACCCTGTTTGGGTTGGATAGTTCATTCATGATAACAAAGATTTCTTTGGAGCTTTTGTTAGAGTTAAGAATGCGTGAAGAGAAATGAGCGGCTTTCGCTGTGACGATGGTCTTCATATATTCTTTTCGGGCTGATATGTACAGCAATTTCTTATCAGGGGAGTATTCCCGTCGCCACTGCCTCTCTAGTTGGCGTAAGGCCAATTTCTGGGTTTTAAGTTCAGAAGAAAACCATCTCTGGGTGTCGGCACGTCGGGCTAATTTAATTTTCCTGAGACGTGCGTGCTTGTTACTGGCCTCAAGAAGCCATTGGGAGAGGTTTGCCTCAGTGTCATTGATGTCAGTGCGTGGGGACGGGGTGGTGTTAGTCAAGGTGTCAAGAAAGTCTTTTTTATTGATAGCATTCCATTTCCTGGCTTAGCCGCCTTCAACTGTTCTTGATTTTATGAAGAGTCAGGAGTATGATCGTGAATTTTAGGAGATGATGATCACTCCAGACGCAAGGGTCAATTGAAGGGGTTGAAGTGGTCGTGCCATTAGTCCATGCTTGATCTAGGATGTGCCCCTTCACATGAGTGAGAGAGGAGACCTGCTGTGTAAAATTTAAGTTAGTAAGAAGATTAGACAGCTCAGCAGATTGAGGTCCTTCAAGGGGATCATTGTACCAGTAGTTAAGGTCACCTATAAGGAGGACCTTAGCGTGATAGGTGGCGAGTTTCGCCATCTGCTGGCTAAGTAAAAGGGGAAAGTGAGCCATCTGATAAGGAGGCCTATAGACTAATACACAAACAAAGGTGTCCATGGTGGAATCCAGTTGGATTACTATGTTATCCACCTCATCGAGAAGGAGACAGGGCAGGGTACTGAACCTGAAGTTGGTGTTGATAATGGCTGCAACTCCCCCTCCCATTCTCTTTGGACGAAACCGATGGGGAGATTGGGTCTGTTCATCAGAAGGAATATTCGTAGAGAAAAACCATCTGAGTCTTAGCTTTCGCATAAACTTGAAGAGTGGTACTTCTGCTTCCAGGGCATGTGACGTGTAAGTCGGAACAAAGGAAGTCCCTCTATTCAACATTTTTAATTCCTCAGAATTCAATATCCTATTTGAAATGTTCATCACCAGGGAATTTACTTCTTTAGGTTCCTCCGTGGTATGCCCGTTTCTGTTGCCTTTTTTGCATTTCCCCTCCGGTGGCGCCGTCTTGGGGCGGAGTG
The DNA here is from genome assembly GCF_964261635.1 of Lissotriton helveticus. Classification (NCBI taxonomy): domain Eukaryota; kingdom Metazoa; phylum Chordata; class Amphibia; order Caudata; family Salamandridae; genus Lissotriton; species Lissotriton helveticus. Next base: position 780,870,445 of record NC_136065.1, on the reverse strand, counting down.
ATTTTGTCTGGTGGTGTCTTGGAACAGAGGCCCTCCACTAAAAAAGGCGGTTTAACAGTTGATGTGGTAGCCGTCTCCTCAGTTGGTCCACTGATCTGTTGAGTAGCTGCAGCTACACTAGGTCGTTGTAGTGACAGGTCTTGGTCATTGACTACACTTTCCTCAGATGAGGTGGCTCCTGTTTTTTTTTTAAAACGCTTCTGGGCATAAGCCTCGGCCCACAAGTATACCTCGTCCAACTTATAGTCAATGGTATCTCTGCGAAATGTACGGATCTTTTGCTCATGTACTTCCCTCGCGTGTCTGTCCAAATTCCTATTGATATCCTCTAAAACCTTATCCCAATCATCCTGCTCCATCTTTTGAGCAATATCATCCTTAAGTTTATTTATGTTGTATGTTAATTCCCTTAGGATTGATGATATTTCTTCAATAATGAGGAGGATCAAATCCAAGGAGCACTTGTTTAAAATTGCGTACCAGCAAGCCATAAATGTTTTGTCACATTTGAAGAGCATAGGACGTAGGGCAATCCTCAAACCTCGAGGAATCCTTTTCACTTTATGATACTCGATCAATGTTGTGGCATGGAGATGTTGGTTCACCTCCTTTCGCATCATGTATTCTAATTGTCATAGTTGCTGTGTTGTGGTTCTTGACTTGGAACTGAATTCTCTTACTTCTTTCACTAGAGAGTAAATTGAAGCGGCATCTTCAACAGAGTATGCCTTTGTTTCTGCCTGATTTGTTGTGAGGTTAGATATATCTTTCCACGACATGTAGTCAATGGGTGCTGATACACTAGTGGGCTCAGAATGATACTATGAATATTTAGAGGGGGGATCTGCACACCCTAATTGAATCAGAATTCCTACAAACTGTGTATGTTTATTTAAAGGGTTGTGATGAAGTTTTTGCGTGCATTCACGTTAAGAGGGATTGGGCCCTGCGTCCCTCGAAAGTAAAATAATGTAAAGAGTGAGGCCGTGGAAAACCACAGACTACGTGTAGCACTGCAGCGGGCTGAAAACAGCCTCTCTAAAATTCCACAGAATTTTGACACATTTTAACATAAAGAAGACAAACAATTATTCAATTGTGTTCATGAATTCATTCATTTGAATAACCTAAGGAAGAGCACAAAATAATAGAATCAACAGTTATTATTCAACTGAAATAGCTTTTTGCAAGAATGAAAATAAATGCATACATTCAATATGCTCAATACATCTCATAAATTAAAATATACATCATTCAAATTTTGAATAATTCCCAATGCATTTCGGGGTCAACAAGAACCCTTCTTCAGGGGATGTACTTTGAAAGAGTTAACAAAATGATGACAATTTCTTTGAAGTCCTACGTCAAGATCTACAACACAATGCATAAAAATACCAGTAAAAAACACCAGTCAAAAACACATGGATTTGCTAGTTACAGCATGTAATTATATTACTGGGACTTGCACTCAGAAGAGGAAAGTTACAGAATGAAGCCAACACACCTGGTGAACTTGTGTGACCGTGATTAAAGAAACGTGTGTGAAAGAAAACCGTGCTGCGTGCATCCAGATGCACAGGTGACCAGTGCAAAACATTATTGTCAAAATGCTGTTATCTTCAATGTAAGTGCAAAGGTGTGTAAACAAGTGAGTAAACAGTGCCGACCCCCTGTTCTGTGTCAAGGGAGCTAAATGATGACAGCACCAGCGCGCTGGAGAAACAAGAAAATACTACAATTAACAACCTTGTCCAACTACGTTCGTGAACAAAGGAGTCATATATCCATTGTGCTATGAAAGTCTTACCATAGTTAAACTATCGCATGTCGCAAGAAGCGCACCAAATCTTCGTTATCAGCCGAACTGTAAGGTAAAAGGGGGAGTAGCTTAGAACTCAACATCCAACTAAAGAACCTGGGTAGAAGCAAGAAATGCCCCATATCTTGTGGTGGAGCCAGTTGCAAATGGGCCCATTGAGAGGCCAGTGTTTTCAGCTAGGGGAGGGGGACTCTCTCCACCTGGCAGCAGTATCTCTTCCAAAGGCCTGTCCCCCAGAGAGTTGGAAGACAGGGAGAGAAATAGGGCACTGAAGCGGAAGTTGGCTAAGCTTAAAATGGAGAGTCAGAGGGAGACAGAGAATAATAGGTTGTCCTTGGAAAGGGAGAGAATGAGAACGGAGCATGAGAGGATGTTGAGGAAGTTAGAGATCAAGGCCAAGGACTTAGAAATTGATCCCTCTGGTGGCAGCGTACCATCTGTGCCTTAGGAAGGCAGGGTACATATTCCCAAGGATGTCATCAAAGATTTCCACAAAAATGAAGATATTGGACAGTGGTTTGCAGCCTATGAGATGGCAATGTTGGCCCACCAGGTCCCTGAGAAGGATTGGGGAGCGGGGTTGTGAGGCCGCTTTTTAACTGAAGGTAGGGATACTTTATTAGACTTGCCCAGTGATAATAGAATGTCTTATGCCCACATGAAAGAAGCACTGATGACAAGGTATGGGTTAACTCCAGAGCTCTATAGACAGAGGTTCAGGAATTGTAAGACACTGGAGGGAACCACTTGGGTAGAATATGTGTCTTTCTTTTGCAGAGCTATGGATGGTTGGGCGAGGGGTAGCAATTTTGATAATTTTCAAGCGCTCTACGATTTGATTGCTAGGGAGCACTTGTCTGCTAATTGTTTTCAAGAGCTACGCCAGCACCTTATTGATAGCAGGTTGACTAATTCTAGGAAGCTTGCTGAAGAGGCTGACCGCTGGGTCAGTACCAGGGTCCACAAGGGTCTTGTGGGATACTCCGCCAAAGGTGGGCAGGGTCGGGCAGTGTGGGCAGAAGAGTGGGAGGGACAAGGGTAAACAGAGGAAGTTCCAAAAAGGTCCCCAAATAAATTCTCAAGGGAACCAAGGTAAGGGTTCCCAGCCTCCCCCTGAGAAGAAGACAGGACCCGACAGGTAAACCTGTTCAGAGGGGGCCTGTTATCTGCTTTCAGTGTAAGCAGGTGTGACACCATTGGTATGATCCCCAGGGTCCCCAAAAGTGTCAGTATGTACCACCCCATGCACCACCACGTCAGAAGGCCAGTATAGCCCTGGGTAAGGAGGAGATGGGTGCCCAAGGTAGGTGGGGTCCCGCAGAAATGTCTCTTGTCTCATTAGGAGACTTTGAGGTGGTCCCTAGAACTCAGCTGCCTGGTCACACTAAGAAATACAGGCAGTGGGTGACCATTTAGAGATATTGGGTCTGCCTGAGTGAGCGTGTCTGACCACTTGGTCTATGGCAGCTAAGGGTGTTCAAGAGACCCTGGAGCTTGAAAGCATGGCCCAGGGACCTGCCTTAAAGAGAATAGGTAGGGGGCATTGGAAACCAGCCCCCATTGTTCCCACGGTCCAGGAGGAGGCAGACCTTGAGGGAGCTGCGTTGGAACCTACAGGGGAACACGTTTCTGAACTGGGGAACCTACCTGATCTGACCCATTGGCAGCAAGAAGGGGGTCTCTCCAGGGAGGAATTTTGTGAAGAGCAGCAGAAGTGCCCTTCTCTTGTGGGTTTGAGGCAACAGGCCACAAACCAGGCAGCAGGTGATCAGTCTGTATCACACTGGATCTACTGGGAGAACGGTCTCCTGTATAGCGAGCCTAAGGTTGCTGAGCCTGGGTCAGCCCTTGTGCTGGTGGTAACCCAGCGCTTCAGAGCCTTCCTACTGGGTTTGGCTCATGATGTTCCTTTTGCTGGTCATCTGGGGCAGAACAAGACCTTTGAAAGGCTTGTCTCCCACTTTTATTGGCCCAGATGCGGAAGACTTCAGATACTCATTGTAGGACCTGTCAAACTTGCCAGGCAAGTGGGAAAAGTGGAAGGAGGCACAAGGCCCCTCTCCAACCTTTCCCTGTAGTCAGTACCCCCTTTGAACGGGTGGGCATTGACATTGTGGGCAACAGGTTTATCCTGGTCCTGGTGGACCATGCTACCCGGTAACTGGAAGCCATTCCGCTCAGGACAGTGACGGCCCCCGTGGTGGGACGTGCACTGATGGGGATCTTCTCCCGTGTTGGGTTCCCCGGAGAGGTCGTGTCTGACCGAGGTACAAACTTCATTTCCAATTATATGAAGTCTCTGTGGAAGGAGTGTAGTGTTATCTACAAGTTCACCATTCCTTACCATCCACAAGGAAATGTGCTGGTTGAAAGATTCAACCGGACCCTTAAAGGCATGATCATGGGTCTCGAGGAACCAATGAGGCGTAAGAGGGATGTCCTCTTGCCATGCCTTCTGTTTGCCTTCCGTGAGGTGCCACAAAAGTCTCTAGGGTTCAGCACCTTTGAGCTTTTGTATGGTCACCCGGTAATAGAACCTTTGAGTTTGGTCAAGGAAGGCTGGGAGCAATCTTCAAGGAAACCTCCCATGATGTATATAGTTACATGCTGGCCTTCAGGAACCAGACTCGGCGTTTCAGATATCTCGCTCAGGCGAATCTGGAAGCCAGCCAGGAGGAAATGAAGCGGTGGTACGATAAGAATGCCACTCTGATTGAGCTTCAACCTGGACATAACGTTTGGGTCATGGCCCCTGTGGAGCCTTGTGCGCTCCAGGAGAGATGGACCGGTCATTATGAGGTGGTGGAGCACAAGAGTGATATCACCTATCTGGTAAACTTACAGTCTCCCAGGAACCCCTTGCAGGTCCTGCATGTTAACCACCTAAAGCCCCACTTAGAAAGGTCCGAAGTGGGCATGCTCCTAGTGACAGATGATGGAATGGAGGAGGAGACCGAGCCTCTTCCTGACCGCCTGTCTGCAACAGAGCAAATGGGTCAGTGGATGGTGTCAGCCTCTCTGCCACACTGACCCCTAATCAGCAGCAAGATTGTCGCCAGCTGTTGGGGCAATTCTCTGATCTATTTTCCTTGGTTCCTGGTGTCACAGAGTGGTGCGTCCATGATGTGGACACTGGAGACAGTCCTCCTGTGAAGCACAAGGCTTACAGAGTGACTGACAAGGTTAGGGCTTACATTAAGGAGGAAATCTCCAAAATGTTTGCTTTAGGGGTCATTGAGTCCTCAAACAGTCCTTGGGCCATCCCAGTGGTCTTGGTCCCAAAGGCTGCCACGCCGGGTGCCACACCTGAACTCCAGTTCTGTGTGGACTACAAAGGGCTTAATTCAGTCACCAGGACTGACGCACACCCCATCCCCAGAGTTGATGAGCTCATTGATCGATTAGGGGCTGCACGGTACCTCAGCACGCTCGATTTGACATCCAGGTACTGGCAGATCGCCTTGACTGATGGGGCTAGGGAGAGGTCAGCATTCTCTATACCAGATGGGCACTACCAGTTCCGGGTTATGCCCTATGGGATGAAGAATGACCCTGCCACCTTTCAGAGGTTGGTCAACCAGGTGTTGGCTGGACTGGTGGATTTCAGTGCCAACTACCTGGATGACATTGCAGTGTTCAGCGCCAGTTGGGAAGAACATCTGCAGCACCTTTGGGAAGTGTTGATGGCACTGCACAAGGCAGGCCTCGCGATCAAGGCGAGTAAGTGCCAGATCGGGCAGGGTTCCGTGGTGTACTTGGGTCACCAGGTAGGAAGCGGCCAGGTGGTGCCCCTACAACCCAAGATTGATACCATCCTGGCATGGGAACCCCCAAAGACTCAGACAAAGGTGAGAGCCTTTTTAGGACTCACGGGGTACTACAGGAGGTTTGTCAAGGGATATGGCAAAATTGTTGCACCCTTGACTGAGTTGACTTCCAGGAAGCAGCCCAAGAAAGTGAACTGGACTGACACCTGTCAGAAGGCTTTTGACGCCCTGAAGACTGCCATGTGCACAGCACCCGTGTTTTAGGTACCCAACTTCTCAAAAGAATTAATTGTACCGACAGACACTTCAGAGCATGGTGTGGGGGCTGTTCTATCACAGATTAATGAAGAGGGCCTAGACCAACCTGTAGCCTTCATCAGTAGGAGGTTACTTCCACGGGAACAGAGGTGGAGTGCAATTGAGCGTGAGGCATTTGCTGTGGTCTGGGCACTGAAGAAGTTGAGAACATACTTATTTGGGACTCACTTCCTGGTTCAGACCTACCACAGGCCCCTCAGATGGCTGATGCAGATGAGGGGTGAGAACCCAAAGTTGTTGAGGTGGTCCATCTCCCTACAGGGTACGGACTTTACGGTGGAACACCGCCCTGGTACAGAAAACACGCCAACGCTGATGGTCTGTCCAGATTTTTCCGCCTTAGTGAAGAGAACTCCCAAGGGGAAGGGTAGTTCTACCCACATTCCAGCTGGAGGAGACATGTGTTAGACCCGGCATCATTGGCGTGAGTCTCCCTTCCATTTTGACGGATTACCTCCTCTGTTTTGATATGTTTTTCCTGGTTTTATGCTTTGGGCACTGTGCCACTGCTAATCAGTGCCACAGTGCAAGTGCTCCCTATGTTAAATGAATGTACTGATTGGTTATTCCATGATTGGGTTATTTTATTTATCTGTCAGCCCCCAGTACAGTGCACCATGTATGCCCAGGGCTTGTAAATCAAATGCTGCTGGTGGGCTTGCAGCACTGGTTGTGCCACCCACAGAAGCCGCTTGTAAAGTGTGTCTCAGGCCTGCCATTGCAAGGCCTGTGTGCAGGCTAGCAGTGCAATGTCGACTTGGCCAAGTGCACCCACTTGCCAGTCCCTTCCATTTGCTTCATATTAGACACCCCTATGGTAGGCCCAAGGGCAGGGTGCATTGTAAGTATAAGGTAGGACATGCTCTGATGTGTGTAGCATGTTCTAATAGTGAATTACAGCCATTTTCGATTTTCACTATTGAAGGCTACCTATTCTCATATATAGGCAGTTAGATTATTACATTCTTATAATCCTAACTGACTCAGGGAACATGGTAGAAATTCGAATTTAGTATGCCTGAACTCAGAATAATAAAATACATCTTTTAGTAAAGTTGGTTTTAATATTCTGTGTTTGAAAATACCACTTTTAGAAAGTAGGTATTTTCTTGCCTAACTGTCCAGGCCTGCCTCTGCTAGGTTGTGGATCCCTTGTCTGGGTTTGCGAGTGACAGGGCTGAGGGATAACAGGAGACAGGCTGGGGCAGCCCGGTGGTGAATAGAGAGATCTGCCTCTAGATGGGAGGGAGGAATTGCACCTGGGACCTGAATAGGGCTGGGCCTTCACTCTACAATGCTGGCTCCACCTCCTGTGACTTGTCTGATGTCTCTGCCCTGCACTGTGAAAGGAGAGGGGAAATCATGTCAACAGAGTGCTCCAGAGTTGTATCTTCCCTCCCCGGTGCTGGCTCCACCTCCTGTGGGGCGGCTGATGTCTCTGCCCTGCACAGTGAAAGGAAGAAGAGACTCATGTAAACAAAGTGCTCAGGAACTGGTTTGGACTAGGCAGAGGCCTCTCTGCCTTCAGAGAACAAAGGATTTTGGGATATAAATATTGGGACCCTGATCCCAAGAAATTAGATCACTTCTGGAACAAGAAACCTTTCTGCCAAGGAGAAGAACCAAGGAAGCTGGTGGAGTTTGGACTGCCCCTCTGCCAGTGTGCTGTTTGCTGGGTTGGCCTGCAGTGGTTGCTTCATTGCCAAGGAAAAGGAGAAGTAACTTTTTAAGGACTTTCATCATCTTCAGAATATTCTCCAAGGGCTTGAACTGTGCTGGCCTCCTGCTGAATTCTCAGGAACAAAACACTTCACCTCCAGCTCCCCACTAAATTTCCTTGCTGGGAATTCTGACTCCAGACACTTGCCTGCCGCTGGGAGCTGGAAGCGCGATGTTTCGGGAAGAAGCGTGTCGCCGCAGCAGCTGAAATCATCGCATCGCCGGAGAAACGAGCCTTCGCCGCATCTCCCTGGAAGCGTGTGTTCATCCAAGCTGCCTGCTGTCGCATCACCAGAGAAGCGTGACGCCATCGTGAGAGTCGCCATCGCATCACCGGAGGAGTGTGTCGCAGGGCCTGTCGCGGCTCCAAAGTACAGAGTCGTTGCAATGCTGCCAGGGCATCATCGCATTGTCATCACATCGCCGCATCAAGGGCGCCATCTTCTCGCATCGCAACAGGATCATCGCATCAAGGCTCCATCTTGCGCCCCCCAACGGGCCCGCAGGACGAGAATCTACGCATCACCTCCGCACCGATAGGGATCACGACGCATCCCCTACTCTGCGCAAGCATTGAGGCACGACGCATCATCTCCCTCGGATCACGGAACCAACGCATTTCCCCTTTTGCGAGCCTTTTGTTTACTTTGCGTATCGCATCCAGGTACTTTGTTGAGAACTTTGTCGCATTTATCATCAACTTAAACTAAGCAACTTTAATCATCTTTTAAGCAATCTTTATTGTAGTATTGTGGATTTTTGTCGTTTGTGGTCTTGTGTTAAGTCCATATACAGAATACTTATTTTTATAAAACCTGTGTTGTGTCCATCTGTAGTGTTCTCACTGTATTACTGTGTATATTCACAAATGCTTAACACACTGCCTCTGAGATAAGCCTGTCGTGCCAAGCTACCAAGTGGGTGAGCAGGGGTTATTAAGGAGTGTAATCCCCATATTCTGACTTAGAAGTAAGGGTCCCTATTAGGACAAAGGTGAACGCCACTGCCAACTAGAGACCCCCAGATCTAACAGGAGGTGAAGCATATGGTTTCATGGCTAACAAAATATGTTCAATCAATTAAAGGTTGACTAATACCAGCACCATGGCAGCTTCATAACCTGCATTTCCAGTGCAGCTGAAGCAGTGTGTAAAGGTATGAGTTTAGGAGTGTAGGGTTATGAGCAGGGCCGGACTGGGATCCCAAACCAGCCCTGACAAACTGCTTGGCCAGGCCCCACCTGGGGGGAGAGGGGGGTGCAGCCAAGCTGTTTGCTAAGGCTGTTTTTTGCCGATTTTGTTACAGGCGGCCGATATTGCTGGCCCACTGCAACAAAAACGGCCCCAAGGGACCCAAAACCAGCCCCCACCCTGCCTGCCCAGTGGGGAAATGCCTGGCGCCCACTACAGCCAGTCCAGCCCTAGTTATGAGAGAAGGAACAAATCATTGAGGGAGGCCGGTATGACGTAGTTGCAAATACTAAGGAGCCCACTGCCCTCTTCATGCAGTGGTCTCTCCCACCTCAGTGTGTGGTGTAGAGTGTGTTATGTAACCAACAGATGTAGCTACCTTTTAGGTACATTCTCTAAGGGGTGCTACAGCATCTAAAGCATCTGCAGTGGGTGTACATATGGAGCCCACCATGAAAGCTACAGACTCATTGGCAGCTCTGATTTTAAGTTTACTGAGGGGATTGCTTTTAATTACTGGAGTAAGTTCATGAAATGCGGCTTATATTCTAGTAAAGACAGATGCAAGTATTTTTTCCACGTCCAGTTAAAAAAAAGGGAAGCTGGACGATATTCATATTGAGCTGGAAGATATGTGGCTGCTTTAATATCCTTAGAACGGTGGTTGCGATTACAGCAATTGTGCTGTTTTACAGTTAATGCTTTACAGTGTTTCACCTGATAAATTGTCAATTTTTCTGGTCCCTTAGCCGAATTTTAACATGTTGGCATTTTGTTGCAAGGTAATGCTACTAAGACTGAGAAATAGGATGGCAAATGGATTGGAGTTCGACAATTGGAAGATAATGGATTAATTGGAGTGATTATATGGATGAATAGCACTCGTTACTACACATGCATTTTCTACGCATGCCATTACAACGCAAGTTGTTACAACGACTCGCTGGAGTTTGGAATAGTATAATTTACTATTCCAACTCCAGTGTGTGCAACAGTAGGGAAAGTGTTGGATTCAAAATCCAACAAATCTAACATCTTCTGACCCCCACAGCAAGTCATTTTAATGACTTGCGTTGAAATGGCATGATATGTAACAACACGTTGTTGTAATGACTTGCATTGTAATGGTATGTGATGTAACACATGCGTTGTAAAGATTGTTTCCCAAACGGATTGCATCAAAGACTATGCATTGGCAAAACCAATAGGTCTAGCCTTTGAGATCTGTTGGCTTTATCATTGGTTGTTAGCCATGATCCTCCATGTTATGCAGAATGACCTGCTGCATCATTTTGTAGGTGCACACATAACCCATGTATGCACCTACAAAATGATGAAGCTACTTTTGTTTCCTTCCTATTTGACAATCTGAGTTGAATAGCGGTGGACACCATAAATAAAGGTTGGTAGGGTAGGAGTGGTCGTGCTGGGGGGTGTTAGAAATACATTTAAAAAAAAACTTTTCCCGCTGTCCGCCTCAAGTGTCGTGTTCGCCGCCTCTCCTCTTTCTGGGTCCCAGCAGCCCCTGGGACCCAGACTCCCATCCAATCCTGTGCTGCAGAACGGCGCGGGAGTTAGTCTGAGCAGGCACGAAAGACACCCTGCTCAGACCAGGGAGTGTGTGGGGTTTCTCCAGCCCGGCTCCTCAATGCAGCTGGGCTGGAGAAAACCTAAGTATGCATGTGTGTTTTTGTCAGCCTGAGAAGGCCAGCCAAAATACATATGTGCACTTAGGGAGTGGAGTGCACATAGCACTCCTCCTCCCCCACCCATGCCTAGGCCCCACTCCTGCTGGCTAAGAGCCAGCAAATGTAAAGTAAAACGATGCAAAAATATCTTTTTATTTTACATTTGCTGGCTCTGAACCAGGCTGTGAGGCGACGCTCCCCGCCATTGCGGAGGAGCCACCACTGAAGTTGAATAGGCAAAGTGGGAAAACAACATGGGCAAAACATGTTTTTTTCAAGTGTTGTTGGGGGATGTGGGGAATAACACAGAGGGTGTGAGTGGGGAGAGCAACATGGAGGATGCAATTGGATGCAGCTGCACGGGTGTATTGCGGAGAAGCAATAGCAACAGAGAAGGAAAGCAAAAGGATGGATGGTGGGAGACGGGATAAAGGAATAACAGGTGGGAAAGCACCATGGAGAAGGAAGGGAATAAGCCAACTGGCGAGAAAGCAATGGGCGGAAACTGCAAGCAAAATGCAACATAGAGAAGTACACAAGGGAGAGAGCTATAAAAATGCAGTCTTGTCGAGTGCTTAACCAAAAAGAAAAATATAATGCTTAAAAAGCAAGCAGTGGAAGCATAAAAGCCAGCCAATCAGAAGAGATGGTAAAGAGACTATGCTCCATGGAAGGGACAAACATAAGATTGACAAACTGGTACATAAATAAGAAGCAGCATACGGAAAGTGACTGGCAAGCAAAGCAAAGCAATAGTAAGCAATGGGCAGGCTCAATTCCCCAATATGTTCCTGGTAAACCCAGAATCTGTGCTTCGCAACCAGTACTGTCTAATAGGCTCAACCTAAAAAAGGAGTTGAGAATAAGATGTGATGATATAGGATGAAGAAGACTAATTAAAGTATTTAGTCAATTCTACAATTGTGTTTATAGGAGTTACAGTGTTTTTAATTGAAGGTTTAAATATGTTGTCCAGCTGGAAGAATAGTAAAGAACATGCCCTGTGTCTTTAACAAAACCTAGAATTTCTTTTTTCTAATGCACAAAATTTATATTTAAAACAATTTAGTTTGCAGATTAGGGTAATGTATGGTGTATCCCACTTCTAAAGCTCAAAGGTATCTGAAGCTTGATTTCATTAATTTCAAATAGATATCTATATTGATGTTTATTCCAAATTCTTTTTAACAACAGTGGTCATTTCCATAGGTTTTCTACACTCCAGGTGACAACAGTCCTTACTAAATTTGTATGGTAATCTTAATAAACCCAAGTATCAGGTTTAGTCAGCAATTATGCAACACAATACTCCCTAGCCCTGAAAGCACTTTTGGGTAAAATGAACTGTGATAAACCATGGTTAGTGTATTTCTTGATGTTTATCAGTTTATATGTAAATTTACGTAAATTTAGATAGCATGAAATAATAAATGGAAGTGCTCCGATCAATCATTCCAACTGCAATTCCCCCTAAGAATAAGGGGATCAAATCATTACTTACTCTAAAAGTGGTGGTCCAATCTTCTATGGATGGCCTCATTTTTAAGGTGCACCTAAAGGCACTGTGGCACAATCAGCTGAGACCCACATCCCAGCATACTCCACCAGATTAGGCAGATAAAAGAAATGGCTGGTATTTCATTCAAATTGTTAAAGCTGATCTCTGCTAACAAATTAAGACTGTAACCAAGTGTGAAATCTGAACTGTGCTCGCCCCAGGAAATGGAAGTACATTCAAAACAACAAGACCACATCCTTACTGAATAGCAACACACGCATGTCCACCGTGAGTGGTTTTGGAATCCCTTTGGCACATCTAGATTGAGACCCACATACTCAGTCAGTCAAATTCACTTTATACGGTTAATTAAAACCATAAAAGCATGCTACATAAAAGCGCAATAAATATTAAAATATTAAGATAACACAAACATCACAAAATACAGGAGGATTGACATCTAGATCATCAATATACATAGGAACAATTCATTGTATGATAACATAGGATTCTCCCCTAATAATTAATAAGTATTCTAATTGATAGTAATCCTTCTCTTTTTCCTTATTCTGACTGCTGCTGTAAAAAAACTAGCTATATTAAAAATTTCCCAAACATTGGTCAATATTTGTAAATATATCAAAGCAGGTCTAGCCCGTATAAAACCTTAGCCCTTAAAAATGGGTAAAATTAACTGATTTCGGATGTACACAAAATAAGACAAAATGCATGAGTCATGAGTAGAAAAATTATCACATGTACAAACACCCAGGTCCTCAGGCTTTTTCCATCCCATTGGTTCAGGCAGAAGTAGATGCAATTGATTAAATCTAAACCTCACTAAAAGGAAACGGTGATGCTGGTTGGTGACTATATTTAAATACAGTTCAATCATTTGTGAGGTCGATAACAACTGGTGTGCCGGCACAAGAGGCTTGCTTAATTCCCCAGCCTCTCTATCCATCTGGGATAACTGCAGGTAAGTACTTTTGACCCAGAGCATGTCCGCCTTTAAGAGTTTCTCTGGGGAGTTAAATAACTCTGGTCTTACCAAATAAAATGCAGTCCTTTTCACATAGCTTAGTCAGGGGATACTACTTGCTAGATCAAGAGCTAAGCAATCACGAATAATCTGGCGGTTCATCTCAAGCTCCGGGTTTATCTAAACACCTATCCATTTAAGCAAAGTTGCCGATCCAATTAGATCTGATATGAAACCTGAACCTGTTTCTTGATGGATAATATAAGTGGATTTTGATTGTGGCAGGCATAGAAGGTTTCTTAGGAATTTATTTTCCACAATTTGGATATCTCTAGCTTCTCTGTATCCCCAAAGGTCAGAACCATATTTTGCTATAGAGATGCATTTGATCCTGTAGATGTTTAGCATAGCATGCATTGGCTTAGACCCTAATCTACATCCAAAACCAAGGACAGCAAGGGTGGATCTGGCCATTGCATTTCTTTTGACTTTAATTTGTGGAACCATGTGCCCGTTTTTTCAAATAACACCCCAAGTTATTGAAACGATGTCACCTGTGATATTACATTCCCTTCACAATAATGAGTTTTACATTTCCTGGACTTTACACCCAAGATCATAGTGTGGGATTTAGAAAAATCTACATCAAGATCCAATGACATCCTGAACTCGGCAAAAGCCAATCGTCGTTCTAGCTAGTAAGGCAGCATCATCCGCATATAGGAGAGCAGGGATTAACCTCTCCCCTATATGGGGACTATTCATACTCGCACCAACTAAAACTGAATCAACCAGTTTCCAGTTTGGGAAGGCTCAATAAGGGCACCAAATTCACAAATTGGTATAACTCGAGTGTGCAAAAAAGAAAAAGTCACCCAAGATTATAATTCCACATCTTGATAAACTGATTAGTGGACTTTTCCAGGTGCAGAGAGGACTCATCACAGAAGAAAAGAGGCCAGTCTGGCTCATTGCCCATTACTACTAATTCAAGGTAGGCAAGTCAAAAGTTAAGAAGTCAGTTGACTTGCATGTCAGTGTATGTTTATTCAACTAGACAATTACTCAAACAGCTTTACAATAGCAGTGAGTGGCTTTTTGTGGCAGACAAAACCTGTCCCAGCAGCCCACTTCATGCAAAGAGTGTAGCCTTGTATCCCACCCTCTGCTCTGAGGTGGCCACCTTCTGGTTTAAAGTCTGAACAAGCAACAATTTGCAAGTAGAAGGAATACTAGGAATCCGAAATTGTCCCACTTCCCAGTCAACCTCCATCTTGGTGGGTCCCATTTCCTGTTTTCCTGCTCAGACTGGGGCAGGTTCTAACAGTGAGGCCCATATCATTCTGTTTCTGTCCATCTGGTGTCTACGAGTCATTGGCAACTGAGCACTGGATATCATACACAGGGCCATTTTGTTGTTATTTAACTGGACCCAAGGTTCATCTTGACACGTTGACTAAAGCACTCCTTGACCATGTGGGTTCACAAAGTAATATAAAGGGCCTCATTTCCAAGAGCGATATTTTCTGTGTCCATCCAGACAAGTCTGAGACCAGTATGGTCCCATTTCCGTCTGGTCCTCAAGTCATTAGGGGATTTCCAAGCTCCTGAATAAGTTTCTCAAAACTGCTTTGCTCTGTAGGAGGACTTTTCCTCCACTCCCTCCTAGGCATTATATTTTCTCCATTAGCTACTGGATGTTAACTTTCACATTCCTGTTCACTTACATCAGAGCTTCATTTGGTGTGAATGTCAAATTGAATTTGAAGTTTCGATTGTTGTTCATCCACATCAAGTCCGCTACAAAGATTTTAACAAAGCTGTACCTCGAAGTCATTTTTCAACATTCTTATGATCATTGGTTGGTGGTTCATTCCAGTTATGATCTTGCAAGAAATACGTTGCACTGTGCTGCAATTATCTGATTTGTCATAGTTTTCTTTTCGATTACGAAAAGTATGAACCAAGGCCCAAGCAAGATCTGATGTTTCATTGGTACTTGAATCAACACTGTAGTTAGGAAAGCTTTGCTCCCAAGCCTTCCAGGCTAGGGTGTGTGTCCTCCTCTATGTCACTGCCGCTTCTATAAGGTAGTAAAAGACACGCAGATGGTGGACCGAATGCATTGCAGAGCAAATCAAACATTCACCCCCAGTCAAGAGATCTGGGTTAAACCCATTGTTCTTTTGCTAACAATGCCACTCTGGTTTGGACCCAGCCATATGCAAATCAGTCTTGACCCTGTGCCTCGTGGGAACAGTTCAACCCGTACTGCCACGCCAGGCCCTGCTTGGATGGGAAAAGCGTTTCCTGGGCCCAGATCTCTGTTCTGGGATGAATGTATGACATTTATGACATTGTTCTGCATTCAGTCCATCAATTGTTCTTTTTACCTCTGTAAGGTAGTGGTACCGGCATCAGGGACAAAATAACTAGTCTGTTTATGGTGTATTGGCTCCGGCTTCATTTTCACCCATTGGTTCAACATTCTGCCTTACAGGCCATAGGAAGACCCTATTTCAAGATCTGTCATGGGAATTTTAGTGTGACAACTCAACTCCAGCTATCTCTTCATAGGGTGGATTTTGCCTCCTCCCACTAAACTGACCTTTTTAAAAAAAATACTTTTTAATTTCTTTTTTTAGTTAGCAGTCTTTGCAATTCGTAAGTTATTTCTGACTTCACTTTCATTTTGGATAAAATTAAAGTTGTGTATTGGGTGTCACATGTATTTCTGCTCTCAGTGACTCACAGTCATTTTGTGTTTCAAGCACTGTTTTTATTGCTTATATATAATATGTGAAGTTCTAGTGAGTATTTAGGCTAGATTACTTCTAATATCTTGCTGTTTTAAAGTCACTTCCCTACCAGTACTTTGTTATATCCTGTGTCTGTATTTTAGTTCATATCTCTTCATTGCCTCTCTCATGGCTGTGGGGAGATGCATTCTGTCATAGAACCATGGGGTTTACATGGTTCATGTTTCTTTAGTATTCTAAGAATGTTATGTTTTATAACTAGTTGTCAGTTGGGAATTGGATCTGTTGACTGTGAAGGGTTTATTTCCTGCTCCACAACCGTGTAGTACAAGAATAAAACTACAACCATTTCAACCTGCCAGAGTATCCAGCCTCTTCACTACATACTTTTGCTAGGTTTATCAAACCCTATACTTCTGGGGATAATAGGGTTACCCTTTTATTTGATGGCTGTATATAACATCTGGTAGGCCATCAACCGGTAATCCCCTGATTGTCTTTCTCTAGCACTACAGTCTAGTATGTTGTGCTTCTGTTTCTTTTGATTCTGTGGTGTCGAATGCCGATGTAGGCTGATTACTCTTTGGTTCCTGGCATATTATAGTCTGCCTATGTGGTTCTTTGCTCTATTTTGGGCCTCATTTTTTTCATCTTCAAAAAGCCAGTTAATAGTCCCTGGCAATTCTCTTGGCCTAAGAAATGGGACAGACCCGAGTGAGACTCAATGGAAATGCTCAGATTGTTTACTGGCATTCTTCATTATACTGGACTCTACTGTTCTTCAGCCAGGATTTGGTTCCTCTCCCTCTTGGGACGTTCCTTTGGGATCATTGCTGTTAACTGCATAGTTCTGGGTATGGATGGGGACGGAGACACTCTAGTGTCCTCTACTTTACTGTGAAGTAAAGTGGATGAGGAAAATGTAGAAGTTTTTGGAGGAGGCAACAAACTATTATCATAAATGACTTTCTCATCCTATATCACACATCAACAGTATCAAAGAGGCCAAGCAAGGAGGCAGGATGCTAAAGGCTACATAGTGGGCCTTCTCAGATTTACCTATTCTATCGTACCAATCATTTAAATGTATCACATATGGTACACTTTTGAACAGCTTCTTCATCATTGTTGTCTATCAACCCCCTAGACGTAACTTAACATTCCTGGATGAATTCCTTGAAATGTCTCTCTGCTTGCACATATTAGCTACAAAAGTAATGTTTTGTAGATTTAATCCTCTAGGTCAGCAAACTAAAATTTAAACAGGAGAGGAACTTTCTCAAAAAGATATTGGGTCAGATAGTGAGCTTTGCTATGCACACAATTGGGCACATGCTTGACCTCGCTTTCACTCATCATTAATTTCCCAGTCCATCTCAACCCAACTCTGGCATAAAATCATTATTTATATCATTTAGCAAGAAACTAGCACAACTGAAATGGTAGGATCAAAACCTGGAGTGCAAATGGAGCAAGTCATCATTTCCCAACGAGAAGCTTCTTTGCAACAGACTCAGGAAATCCATCACACAGCCATTAGGGAGAGCAACAAAGCTTATTGTGCAAAACACCTCTAAGAGGCCTCTAACCAAATAAGGGAAATTATCATCTTCCAAGACCTGTCAAACCAAGAAACCCTACAAAATACCCCAGCACCTCTCTACCACACTGTAAGGACCTCCTGGTCTTTTCTGACCCCCACATTAAGCACAAATCTTCTCTTGATGCCTTACAAACCTGTAGCATTTAACTACATCCCTCAAACAAGTCGCTGCTGACCTTAACCCTCCTTTAAGCACTTCAGGCCACTGGAGAGGAAAGAGGTGCAGAAAACGGCATCCAAGTAAATGTAAATGTAAATGTACAGGAATTTATATAGCGCAAATCACCAAGCGGTTTCTAAGCGCTTGCTTAGAGAACCCGTCCTGGTATTCCCCTGTGAGATAACCCCGGCAGGGTATCCGCAAGGTGAAAGCCAGGCATCCCGCCACGAGGGGCCGTTGTGGAGATTAAGCAAGCTATTGCCCAGAGTCGCAGAGTGTGAACCCATGAATCGAGTAGGCACCGGAGCGAGAATTGTCGAGTCCATGGACATTTTAGGACTCAAGACCCCGCCGAGCCGGGAATTGAACCCTGGTCCCGGGCTGACCTCTGCTTTCAGGTCTGCCTCCTCTAACCAGTGAGCCACACTTCTCCAGTAAACAGTAGTTCCTGGCTCCCCAGACATGTCATCATTAATGTACTCATTTGTAAAACATCAGTAGAGCCAAATATCCTGGCAAATTGCTGTCCTACCATTTCCCATCCGCATAATGAAGAGAAAAGTTATAAGACTGCTTGCTTAATGATCATTACTCAACACTCAGAGCTTAAAGAAACAGCAGATATCCAAGAAGCTACTTTTCTTGACATTGATAAAGGCAAAGAAGCAACATCCTTAATACTCTTTGACCTCACAGCTGCTTACAACATGGTGGATCACAAAGCACTTATGGAAAATGCTGGAAAACAGGATAGACATGTGCGGAATCGACTTGGCTTTTATCAAATACTTTTTCCCTAATGAGATAAGAATGGTCACAGTGAAATTATTTTCATGGCTGTCTTGCATCGCACCCCAGTTATCAATGATCTGTTTGTTGCTCAGCATCTACCTACATACATCACCTGTCACAGGTCTTGAAGCAATATCAGGTAAATTCTCAAATATGTACCAACGACACACACAAATCCATTTTTTAAGCCAGTGAAAAACAAAAAAAGCCTGCCACATTACCATTGCCTCAATTAGGTAATACACTGGATGAATCAAAGACTTCTTTATGAAAAATATGCTAAAACCAAAGTCTTAGTAAAAGGAAGGACTTAACCCAACATATAGACCTTCGGTTTGACACAAAACTATAGAACAGCCTGACCTCTTCAAAAAGGTCACAAACTTGGGAATTATCTTTAATGTTTAGCTCTCCTTCATGCCACAAATCAATGCAGTTATCAAGTGTAGGGGCTGGAGGGACAATAAGCAACGTTCCTTGCTACAGAACATAGACTTTCTGAAACTCTGTAAACTCAATCATATTAAACTAGTTCAAAAGGCTCTTCACCGACTTCCAATGAAGGGAAGGATCAAGTTCAAGGTTCTCTGAACTGTTCACAAACCATACTGGAGGAAAATGCCAGAATAACTTCAATCAATGGCCACTGACATCTAACTAGTCAGAACCTTAATTTATTGAACTGCTCACTCCATCAACCAATGAGCCTTCTACCTGCCATAACTGAGGCATATCTCTGGGAGTTCATGGTGCTGCCAATATCCATCTGGAAACCCTTCTCTTCAGAAAGGTAACTTTTAAATTCCAAGTTTTTTTTAACAGAGTCTGGAATTCCCTCTGTCTGAAAATATGTTGTTTCAATACATTCTTTCTGAAAGTGGTCTTTAGAATATTAAGTCAAAAATATGTTCAGCGAAACAATCACATGATTGTAAATATGCTATCATATGCAAGTTGCGCAATTCTCACCTCTCTTCTACCCAAATATGAAGAAATCAAAGTTGTTTCTCAAAGGTTCAAAATAATCTTTATTCAGTCCAAAAAGACCATAAAAGCACAAGTTAAGAACAATTACTAGCAGATCAAACACACTGAAATCACAAAAGTAAATTACTGAAATGTACTTCATCATTGCCTTTCCATGGCATCATAGCTGAACCATGGTGCATATTTTCTCCTTAACCTTCTCACCTGAATAATACAATGCAACACTGCATAAGAGATTGTTGGGGACTCACAGCATTGAAGAAACAATAAAACTTCTTGATGTATTTTAAAACCTTTTCTGGCTAAAACTGGGCACAAAAAAACAGGTTCTGAAAGCAGAATATAAAATGCAAACTAACATAACATGCTTAGTGGACTGTATGGTCATTCTATCACATGAGCAGCAGGGTCATGATGCAAACCACATTCCCGTAAGGGGGAAGCCACCAGGAAGTGGATCATATTTACTCGAAGGCAAGTTAAGTAAAAGCTGTATTCTGGTGCCTTTATCCATGATAGATAGGGCTCCATGTCTTCGCAGGTTAACAATGGGATACATGATTGGACGTTCTCAAGTCTTATCTTATCTCTATTGGCATAATCTTTTTTAATATTTCCTCTTCCCCGTTGCTGTGCTTGTGCCCGCCCACACACCCACGTGCTCACGTGTCACACGTCAGGAAGGCTGCCAACAGGATGGCAGCCATTGGAGTTGCTGCCACATTGGTGTTCTAGACTCCTAGAGGGGGCTGAGACTGTGACCCGAGGCTGGAGACCCCACTGCCTGGGATGTAGGTCATTTGCCTTTGCTTACCGCTGTCTGCCACAATTATGATTTAACTCTTTGCCCCTGGTGCCCTGGTGAGAGCGGTACAGAGGGAGAAAAATTGGGGGGATCCAGGTTGTAGCCTTATCTTCTGGCGTGATGCTGCCTTTCGGCCGGCAGCTTTTGGTCTGCTCTGGTTCTTATTCTGCTAATCTCACCCATACTCATGCTGCGCTTAGTGACGACCTTCACTGTGCTGACCCATTTGTGGAGACAGGTGAGTTTCTGGTGTACGGCAGGATGGTGGGTGTCATGCAGGGCATTTTGCTTGTCACTTTTGAGGGATGAGTGACCCTCACTGACTCTGACTGCCCCAATCACCTCGGAGTGGCTGTGAGAAAGGCGGAGAAGAATTAAGCTCACTGGCGAGGCCTGGAGACCCAGGCTTAGTCTCAACTTGGCTTGCTTTTGACTCGGATTTTAGAAACTGTTGGAGACCATTGAAGTATATTTTGAGACTAATAAGGAGGCTGTAAGCTAATACCTGGATACCTAATATTGGTTATGTGTGTGTGGTTGGAGGAGGCGGTAGGTCCCTACAACCTGGGTACGAGGTAAGTGACTGGTGTTCAACATCAGCCAGCCTATTTGTTATCTGTTATTGTTTCTCTTCTTCAGGTAGATACTGTCTCACAAGTGAGTGAGTGAGTGAGATTGGCTTTAAGCTACGTAGCTCATGGGTAAATGCAAGCTGCCACACTGGAGGGATAATGCCATAACCAGCTCTTATACAGGAACTACTCTGGATTTGCTTCTGGTGCGGGCTGTTAATGTAGTGTTGAAGGAGATTGTACTGGCAGAGAGATGGTTGTGACTGGAATGTGGAGAAGATTTAAGCCCTGTCACCTCATGGCTAAGTTCTTCGCAACTGCAGTCTTCAAATCTGCTCACGCTGAGGCATTCCCCGGAAACCATTTGCTGCCTGGGGCTATTGTGTTTGGGCCAAGGAGGGCAACAGAAAGAGGATCTGTAACTAGTGTATCTATTCTGCCGACAGCAATATCTGGTCCCTGTCCCGGTCCTGGCTTCAATAACAGTCCATGTGAACCTGTGGCAACAAAGAGGGCAATGAAACCAGGTGCAGCCTCAGGTACTGCTGGAAAACTAGGTCCAAAAACTAGATCTACTCGGCAAAACCCAGGACCTTTGTATCAACTAGCTTCGCTTCCAGTTGTGATACAAGACATTGGCCAGGGGATGCTATATGGGCTAGGGGAACATTAGTAGATAAATAAAGGGGTGTTTAACTTCTGCCATTTCACTGATCCTGGAAATGCTAACTATCCCGGAAGGGGAAATTAAGGAATTGGCCTCTAAAAGTGAGCCTATACCAGTCCCCCTAGTTTCTATATCCACACATAACTCATTAAAGCCTTTAAATAACTCTAGTATACTTGATACTTATGAGGGGGCTGATAATCAGCCCCAGATTTTACCCAGAAAAATGGGTCCTATCTCCTCTCCAACAAAGTCTGATGCTACAGCAAAGAGGTTTGACATAGCCGAGGTGCCCTCAGTCGCAGGCTGGACCTAGTCATGCAGGGACTAACAATCAACCAGTCACCACCAACCATTCCCATCCCCATCAGGAGAACTCAGTGATGTGTGTTGGGTGCTGTTCAGGTTACGCAAGCTGTCACGAGCGTGGTGGTTGTCATGTCACAGCTTGTGACAGTCTCGTGTTGTGGGTTCCTGGGAAGAATGTTATGTTTCAAAATGGGGGTATTCGGTTTGTAATGCAGTTATGTGTACTGGGTCACTTCTGACTGGACTTCATTGTGAGCGGATGTTATAAATAAACTTTGTTGCTCACTACTTCGTTTCCTGCTTATATTTGGATCTTCCTACACTGGCGACGGGCGGGATTACATTTACCGCGCATTTAATTTTTTTTTTAAAAGAAAGGAAGACTTTATCGGATGAGGCAGAGAATCGCTTATTTTATTTTTCGAGTGGATCTGTGCTTATGAGGACTATTTTGTTCTACGTTCATAAGGATGGCGTTTCCAGAGGATTATTCTGTTTACTTTAAAGAACTTAATCCTACCGTTTCTGAAAAGCATTTTTTCTACCGAAACGGGAGTTCCATTGTGGAGCAGCTGAGCTTTGTTTCTTCTGGAATCTTGGATGACCAGCGTTCGCGCAAGTGCACGCATTTGTTCAACTAGTCGACGCACTGACGAGTTGTTTGGATCCGTTTCATCATTACGCTGGGGACGTTACTGGCGTTGCATCATTATGTTTTTTACGCAACGTGAGCGCCATTTTCTTTGTATCTTGGCAACAGATATCACTTTACCGAAGACGTTGCATAAGGAATATTGCTTCGTTTAACAATTGCAACTAGAAATATTATTGGAAGTGTTCATCAGTGATACGCACACTGCGTGTCTCAGTTATGAAATATGTGGTAACTATTACATCGGTGACACGCACACCGGGTGCTTCATAATTTACTATATCAGTTATAAATCTTGTTTCTTTCATTATTTTTTTTTTATATATATATTCTACTTGTTTATTGTACTGCTATTGAAATGTCTGGCATTGTTCCTCCTCCTTCCTTTCTTTCGTCCCCAGGTGAACGTCCTATGGCTTGGGAAATATGGGAGCCCGTTTTCCTGGCGTATGTAGATGTTTTAGAGGAGGGAGAATGTGAGGCTGAGAGAAAATTATCTTTATTAAAACATTGTTTGGGTGGTATTGCTTTGAAAGAATATAAAACTTTACCACCTCTAGTTAACCCAGGAAATTTAAATGTTTATGATTATGCTTCGTCGCAATTGAATTTGCGTTATGGCAAAAAGAAAAATGTTGTTATGGAGAGGTTTATTTTTTATTCACGGAAACAACGTGCAGATGAACCTGTTCAAGATTTCGTTTCAGCTTTACGATCATTAGCTGTTACGTGTGACTTTGAACACATTTCTTTTGAGCAAGTGTTAAGGGACCAAATCTTGATGAGAACAAATAACAAAAAAGTACAAGAACGACTTCGGACCACATCTGATTTGTCTCTGAACAATGCCATAGACATTGCCAAATCTATAGAACATTCCGAAAAGTTTGTGAAGGAAATTAGAGGCAATGATAAGAACGATGTTTTCAACGTGTCTAAAAATTCTGATAGATTTTTAAAAAATTATTCACAAAGGAATGATTTTTTGTCTAAAGTGGACAGTAAGTTCAGGAATCAGAAGCATGAAAAAAAAAATTCAAAACTTCTCTGTTTCAGATGTGGAAGTGATGGACATTCAGCAGACTGTAAAAATTGTCCAGCCTTGGGTAAAACTTGTTCAAAATGCGGGAAAAAGGGCCATTTTACTAGATTATGTAAATCATTATCAAGAAAAGTGAATTGTGTACATGATTGTTGTGACAGTGATACTTTTGATGATGAAGGAGAATTTCAGGTCAACAGTGGTATTAATGTCTGTGGGGAGGGTGAGTGCACTAAGTTTCCCTCCTGTGTAGTAACGGTCGACAATGTTGATTTGCAATTTTTTGTTGATTCATGTGCTTGGTTTTCTATTATCTCGTTGGATGTTTTTCATAAAAAGTGGCCGAACAAAACCTTGATTTCACCTGATGTATCCCCTTTTCGCTATACGGGTCACAACATTGATCTAATTGGTTATTTTGAAGCTAATTTACAATTTTCTGGCCGTCATACTTATGGAAAAATTTATGTGGCAAGATCAGGGTTGTCACTTTTGGGGTGGCCAAACCAACATCAATTAGAAATGAAAATTGATCCCAGAGCCAATCCTCCAGTCTTTGCTGTAGAGCCACACAGTATATCTGGTACTCATGTGTCCAATTCTCAATTAGTAGATGGTTTAAGGAAGTCATTTCCGAATGTTTTTAGTGGTACCCTTGGACGGTATCAAGGTTTTGAGCATGTTATTAAGTTTTACATGATAATGTGATCCCAGTTCGCCATAGAGTGAGGAATGTGCCCCTATCTTATAGGAGCAAATTGAAAGATATGCTTAAAGATTTATGCCAAAAGAATATTATTGAACCGATCGAATCATCTCCTTGGGTTTCTCCCATTGTAATTTCCATCAAATCTTCTGGTGAACTTAGATGGTGTGTGGACCTTCGCAGTGTCAATGAGGCAATTTGGGTTGATTCTCATCCCCTACCCGATCTTCATGAGATGGTTTCCACTCTAGCTGGTGCACAAGTTTTTTCGTGTGTTGATTTAGCCAGCGCTTATCATCAAGTAGTTCTATCTGAGGAATTCAAAAACATTACCGCTTTTATTACACCAGAGGGTCTTTACAGATTTTGTCGTATGCCATTTGGTTTGGCGAGTGCCGCTTCAGTGTTTCAGAGGCTTATGAGAAACACCTTGGAAGGGTTAAATGGCGCTGTGGCGTTTCAGGATGATATACTTGTTTTTGGCAAGGACAATGAGGAGCATGACAAAAATGTTGAGGGTGTGATTGCTGCTTTGTCAAGGAAAGGACTTACTCTACGTCTTGATAAGTGCAAGTTTGGGCAAAAAGAGGTTGAGTATTTAGGGCATACCATTAGTGGCATGGGGATTAAACCTAAACAAAATCATGTTGAAAGCATTGTTAATGCTCCTTTGCCCTCTTCCAAAGAACAGCTTGTGGCGTTTTTGGGACTCATTGAATTTTATGCAAAGTTCATACCAAATTTTGCTTCAAAAGTTGATCCGTTCAGATGTTTGTTGATGAAGAATGCTAAATTTGTTTGGACTGATGAAATGACTGGAGTTTTTGGGAATTTGAAAAAGTTTATTGTGAATGCGCCATGTCTTAGACCTTTTGTATGAGGAGCCAAATGCATTGTCATGGTTGATGCTAGTAGTTCCGGTTTGGGTGGTGTTCTTTTGCAGAGGGATAATGAGAAGGAATGGATTGTTGCTTATGCATCAAGAGCTTTGAGGGATGCAGAAAGAAATTATTCCGTCATTGAGAGGGAATTGTTGGCGTGTGTGTGGGGAGCAGAACACTTTAGACCGTTTTTGTGGGGTACAAGGTTTATCATAAAAACTGACCAAAAGCCTTTGATTTTTCTCATGTCCCCAGGTGGTGGCAGGACAATGTCAGTGCGTCTTGCAAGACTAGCTTCTAGACTACAATCTTTTCAGTATCAGATTGAGTATGTTCAGGGTAAAGCAAATGTACATGCAGATTGCATGTCCAGACTAGTTTCTCCTGGTGAAGTTCCTTGTGGAGTTTTAGAAGATGATTGTGAAGTAGCTTTCCCTTTTAATGATGTGGATAGTGATCGGTCATTTTTGCAAGAAAGAAGTTGGTTAGCGGAGATTAATAAGGATGTGGAATTGTGTAGTTTTAAGAGATATCTAGTGCAAGGTTGGCCCAAACCAAGGAAGTTATCGGGTGATATGATGGGTTTTCATAAAGTTCAGGAGGAACTTGCGGAGGAGAATGGTTTGGTTTTAAGGGGGGACAAAATTGTTCCGCCCTTTTCTCTCAGAAATGTTGTCCTTAGAATTGCTCATGAAGGGCATTTGGGGATATCTTTTACCAGAAGACGAGTGAAGGAGACTTTTTGGTGGCCGGGTATTGATGCTTGTGTAGACCATTTTGTGCGTTCTTGTGTTTATTGTTCAAATAGTGACAAAACGGCTGTGGCTTTGCGTCCTGAACCACAACCTGTTGACTTACCTATTGGTCCTTGGCGTAAACTTGGTTTAGACATCATTGGTCCTTTTAGTTGTCTATCTAAGCAGGAAGCTTTTGGAATTGTCCTTATCGATTACTACTCTAAATGGCCGGAGGTTAAAATGGTTAGGGATGTTACTTCTCAGAAAGTGATTGAGTTTTTGGATGAAGTTTTTTGCAGAGAAGGGATTCCCAAGAGGTTGTGACTGACAATGGTCCCCAGTTTGTCAGTAAGGAGATGGAAAGTTTTATGGTTAAGTGTGGTATTGTTCATAGGAGAATTGCAGTTTTCCATCCTGAAGCCAATGGCCAGGTTGAACGCTTCAACCGCGTGATCAAAGAAGCTATCCAACTTTCCATTAAGGGTGGTTTGAATTGGAAAAATGCATTGCAATCCATGCTTTTGGCGTATAGAACTTCTCCTAATTCTGTAACCTTGGTTAGCCCTTTTGAGCTTTTAAGAGGTTGTAGGCCTAGTACCAGGTTAACACCTTGGTGGTTGAAGAAAAATGTAAGTGGGTCTGATGTTTTTTTGAAAGTGGATTTTGAGGCTGTTCACCGCAGAGTTGAACTGTATAAAAATAAGATGAAACTTTCCATGGAAAAAAAGATTGGGTCTGCATCTGGTCGTTTGGTAAAGGTGGGTGATTTAGTTCGTATTTAAAAAAGGAGGGTGTTGGTAAAGGTTTTCCTGTGTGGTCAAGTCCTAAAAAAGTAATTGAAGTTTTCAAGAATGCCATTAGGGTTGATGGTGGTTCGGTTTGGAATTTCAACAGGGTTTCTGTTTTTTCTGGGCCTACCTCGATTCAAGATGATTATGACAGTAATGTGTTTTTGGATGTTGGGGAACATGCTGAACAAACTAATAATACGGGAACTGACGGCAATTCTGGTAACACTAGGAGTGTTCGTTCTCACCGTCTTCCTTCTAGGTATAGAGACTTTGTTATGACTTAATTCTAGGATGATATCTTTTTTTTTTTTTTTTTTTGGTTTGTTTGTTTTTGTTTTAAGGGGGGAAGGTGTGTTCCTGGGAAGAATGTTATGTTTCAAAATGGGGGGTAATCGGTTTGTAATGCAGTTATGTGTACTGGGTCACTTCTGACTGGACTTCATTGTGAGCGGATGTTATAAATAAACTTTGTTGCTCACTACTTCGTTTCCTGACTATATTTGGATCTTCCTACAATGTGCCTGCACAAACCACTACTTTCCTCTATCAGAGTTGGTCCTCTGCAGACAGGTGTTGACAGGAGAAAGACATACCACACTAGCCAATGGATCTTACAGATGTCAGCCCCGATCTTTCAGCTTTGGGCAGCAAGGGGGAGGGAAGACATAGCCAGGAAACTAGGTATTGGTTTATATGTATTTGGTTGGGGGCAGAGGTACTATTGTAGAGTAAGCAATGTGGGCAGATGGCAGGACACTAAATACCACGTTGGGAGAGATAGGGGTACACCACTGCACACCCTCCATGAGCAACTAAGTTACCACGTCTAAGTGCGATGGCCATCAGTATAAAGCCTACTTTGGTCAGTTCTAAATTCATTATAAAAATAAATATCCACTAGGACGCTTTCAGCATTTATTTTCATAATAAATTTGGTATAGATCAAAGTTGGCCTTATACTGCTGCCCATCGCACACGATGTGGTTACTTGGTAGATGGCAGGACACCAGGTTTTGTTTCAGTTTCAGCAGCTCGATGGCAAATTTCGAGGGTATTGATGGTGGGCAGTAAGGGGGACAGTTTTTTTTTACCTGGAGAGAGAAGTCCAAATTATGTATGGCTCAACCATTACTTCTTTGGCTTACATAAATTCTGAAAGTTTAGAGAAGCATACACATAAAATGGCAGATGGGTGAAAAAATGAATATGATATTTTCCCCCACAAAGTTCTGAGGGTAAACACACATTACAACGCATTTTTTACAACGCACTACCATTACAACGGAACTTTTACAACGCAAATACCATTACAACGCATTTATTTACAACGCATGTTTTTACAACGCAGGTACTTTTACAACGCATACCATTACAACGTAAGTATTGGTAAGTATATAATTATATTTAAAATGTTATATGTTAGGTTTTTTTTAAAGGGGTATTTTTAGGGTTTAGGGTCAGTTTTGGGTTTTTGGGTAAAGGGGTATTTTTAGGGTTCAGGGTCAGTTTTAGGTTTTTGGGTAAAGGGATATTTTTAGGGTTCAGGGTCAGTTTTGGGTTTTTGGGTAATGGGGTATTTTTAGGGTTCAGGGTCAGTTTTGGGTTTTTGGGTAATGGGGTATTTTTAGGGTTCAGGGTCAGTTTTGGGTTTTTGGGTAAAGGGGTATTTTTAGGGTTCAGGGTCAGTTTTCAGTTTTTGGGTAAAGGGGTATTTTTAGGGTTCAGGGTCAGTTTTCAGTTTTTGGGTAAAGGGGTATTTTTAGGGTTCAGGGTCAGTTTTGGGTTTTTGGGTAAAGGGGTATTTTTAGGGTTCAGGGTCAGTTTTGGGTTTTTGGGTAAAGGGGTATTTTTAGGGTTCAGGGTCAGTTTTCAGTTTTTGGGTAAAGGGGTATTTTTAGGGTTCAGGGTCAGTTTTGGGTTTTTGGGTAAAGGGGTATTTTTAGGGTTCAGGGTCAGTTTTCAGTTTTTGGGTAAAGGGGTATTTTTAGGGTTCAGGGTCAGTTTTCAGTTTTTGGGTAAAGGGGTATTTTTAGGGTTCAGGGTCAGTTTTCAGTTTTTGGGTAAAGGGGTATTTTTAGGGTTTAGGGTCAGTTTTCAGTTTTTGGGTAAAGGGGTATTTTTAGGGTTTAGGGTCAGTTTTCAGTTTTTGGGTAAAGGGGTACAGGGTAAAAATAAAATAAAATTAAATTTAAATTAAATTAATTAAATGAAATTAAATTAAATTAAATTAAATTAAATTAAATACAATTACATTACATTATATTAATTTTAAATAATATACAATTAAAAAAAATATATATATTTACCAATACTTACGTTGTAATGGTATGCGTTGTAAAGGTACCTGCGTTGTAAAAAAATGCGTTGTAAATACATGCGTGGTAATAGTATTGGCGTTGTAAAAGTCCCGTTGTAACGGTATGCGTTGTAAAAACATGCGTTTTAACGTCATATATCCAGTTCTGAGTGACATTATAGACAAATCCAGCTTAACTCTAGTTGTCTAGTTGATATCCCTGTTCTTCACTCTTACTCATCTGTATATGCTTTAATTTTACAGCGTATAGACACTATGTATTGTCATATTGTCAGGTAAGTAAACACTAGAGGATGCCTTAATTACTGATACCTGATATCATATACGTGGGAGCAGATCACTTGATTTTCCTCCACAGCTTTAGAATTTACACAGACTGAATGTCCCCATGACACCTTGCTCTCAATTCTTAGACTTTATAAACCTAGCACATTCTGGAAGCTGTGGTCTTGTTAAACTGAACCAATTGGAGGAACAGCTGACGACAAGGATTCATAAACAAAAGCACAGGGAAGGAAACTAGGTGATATGTTTGGAAGCAAATTCGACAACTGATTAACCTATACTTTTAATAATTTTAGAGAGACCCAAATATATTTTTGTTTAGTAATATGAAGTTTATGTTTAACCTAAGTAGGTCTAGTTGTGTTTTCAAACTTGCAATTTTATAATATGTGTCAGGTACATCCTGACACTGACTGATCCTAATCCTAACAGAAGACACACAGGCCGGAATATAGGTTAAGATGTTTATTAAGATGGCAGGAACAACCCTTTCAAACATCCTTCCTCCCCAGCAACTGACGCTCTTTCCACCTCCTGGAATTATCTTCCAGAACACCCATGATGGAACTAGCAACATTTACTAGGATACAACACATCTCCCTTTCTCACACAATCTAGCACAACACAAAAGATAATAAATACATAACACAATGAATGATAATACAATTACAAAAACATAACTGAATCTCATGTCGCATAACTGAAAAGCATCACTGTGAGCTAATGGATAGCGGTCAACCCAAATGTTGCGGTTGAGGTCCCTCAGACCACACAAATGCACAAATTTCCATCAGATTTGTGCACTAAAGCAATTGGACTAAGCCATTCAGATGATTCTATGGGTCTATAACTAGTATCAACATGCAAAGTTCCTCCTTCAGTTTACCTCGAAGTGCAAAGGGCCATTTCTCACCTTGTGTACACATGATCTGCTGTTGTGTTTTAGTACAATACGGTGCTCAAATTTGGTTAAACGACCTATCTCATCCTAAGTAATTTAGGATACTTGGTACTCCACCTAGATCTCTCAGCATCTTTAGTTAGCAATACCTGTTGGGGGTGGTTAGGATCTAATACAATTCCTAAAAAATCTGTTCACACCAACCCAGTAATGCTCTTTTTGTTTTCTACAACGTAAACCTTAGTTTCAACATATGTGTTCTTATACAACAATTTGCAGTTGAAAAACCCCATCAGAGGATGTTTTATGCCACAATTACCAATCGGTTTTATATTTGGAGTATTCAATTTAGACCCACCCACATTTTTGCACGTGTCCTTGTCAATGATAGTCTAAGGTGAACATGAATGCGTCCAAACCACTATCTTGGTTCCATTGATTTTCATTGTACATTTAGGTGGGTTCTAGTCTTAACAAATCTCATTGATGTTGTCCTCTCACACCACCATGACCTCCACAACATCACTTTCGCTGCCTGACTCTTCTCCACTGGGTTCCCTGATTGCATGCACAGACCGTTTCCACCCATCCGGTGAACCCACTTTGCACATGACCTAATTTGTAACATTTTACTTTTGTAGCAGAACACATTTCAGAGTCAGCTGTGTGTCTTGTACTACCACATCTATAACAAAGACGCATTTGTTTGGTGGATATCTGTTTAACACTACCCTCATCTTTCTTTTCAAGCATTTTGTTTTCAACAACAGATACTTTATTGGAATCACACCCCTTAGTTTGCTTATTATTGAACTCCTTGGCATATTTAGATGTATTTTCTACCCTTCTAGCTATATCTATGGATTTTTGTAGTGATGGGTCTTTTAAGTCTAGTAGTTTTTCTGGAATTTTGAGATTACTTGTTCCGTTGATAAATTGGTCCCTTATAATTTCTTCATGAAGGTCTCTGAACCTGCAAGTTGCTGTTAATGTCCTTAAAACAGCAATATTTTGTTATAAAGACTCTCCTGGCTGTTGTGCTCTGGAACAAAATGTGTGTCTCTCTACTAGAATACGGTTTTTTCCCCAACATTTTCTCCCAAAGCTTTTATCACTACGATATATTCATCAATACTGTCATCTCTTACATCCTCGCCTTCTTCATCTTCTTCACCTTCCTTATTGGTGGAATGTAAACTAGTGGGAATAGGCAATGGCTTCAAAACCTCCCTGCCTTCTACTCCTAAGTTGTGTTTCAATAAGGCTAAGTTGCGGGAAGCTATAAAATCCTCCCCACCTATAGCTTCCAAGTAAGTTTCGAAGGACTCTAACCACAACATTCCAGGCACCCCTGGATTTTGTAAAAATGTTGGGGGTGCTACTACGTACAACATCTCCATCCCTACTACAGCTTTGCCTCTTACAAGATAGGTGTGCAATGTAAAAAAAAATTGCTAAATCATCAACAATTAAGGCCTTCATCTGTTTTAGTGGGCAAAAACAGATGAAGGCGCTATTCCCGCACTCGCAAGTAGAAGAAAAATAAATTAGCACAGTACACCGCCCAGGTGTCCACAACAAGGGCAAGGCCATATGCGATCATGTTTTGGAGAACAGCATCACCCTGAGGATTACCATAACAATAGTTCTGTAGCTGACTCTAGAGGGACCCAAGCCTCTATTCCCCCACACTTTACTTAACCTCTTAACTTGTTTCACCATGTGTCCATGCCCCTGCTTCGTTATAACCAAGGTTTTTAGCAATAGTGCAGCGTTTCTAATGGGTACACTTTGATTAACTTTCTTTACCATGTGCACATGCAACCATAGCATTATAACCAATGAATATAGCAATATTATAGCGTTTCATATTGACATTACGTCCATCAGAGTGCACCACATTAGTCGCATGCTGAGAATAAACTCCCCTAGTGTTCTCAATCACTCCAGGCTAAGATGGCCGCCTTGTTTACTCCCCTTGACCACACTGCCATTGCCGCCTCAAACACCCAACCCCCACGTAGTGCGTCACCGCTCCACCGCGCACAGACCCGCCTAGACTATCCGGACGGCTTCACAGCGAAGGGGAATATATATACGAGTACAGCTCACCACCCCACTTCGGTCCCGGCACACCACGACGGCGGGGTAGGTTAACTGACCCGTGATAGGCGAGCACATGTGAGTACCTGCTGCAATGAGTAGCTAGCCCATTTGACAGGGCACACTTGAACATTGTCCAACGGCAGGTCAGTGTGTCCAATCCCGGTCAATTTATCATATGGACCCTTGACTAAACATTGATTCTGGGTACCATTCGGTAATTTTAAAACACCCACTCACCTTCTTTAATAGGCCCACACACCTGCATGCACAACTGCGGCGTCTCCTTAAAAGATCTCTGCCAAGGAGCCCTCTCATGGGGCCCGTGAGGGACTGCAGCGCCACCCCCACGAGGAGCAACGCCCGATGATGAAGCATGTCACTCGCAAGGGTGTGTGAGGGCACTATATTCAAAAGGAGAAATTCCCCCCAACACCTATGTAGATCCAACCTGTTGTGAGTCTCATGCACCACAATTTGGTCACTTTTTTAGTTCTGAGGAACTGTTACCCGCCTAGTACATAGACCTTATCTTGTGGGAGCACGAGTACTGGACCTCCTTCCTTTCTAACTTTGCTCCTGGTCCCCAATTATTTTTTTGTGACTCTCTATTTTTCTTTCCACTTGTTCCAGAACAAAAACCAAGCTAGCCAGGGCGTTTCGTTCCTAAAATTTGCCCTTCTTCCGGGCTACAATTATTATATCAGTGAAATGTGCTATTTCTTAATCTTTATTTAATATTTCACTTATTGAAAGCCAAAAATATGTTTTCTCCTTTCATGTAACCACGTGGTACTTTTAAAAGGATCGATCATTTTATAATCCTCCGCCTCTAATATATTTCCTTGGCTGAAAACCCAGAACACTTTTTCTCGTCCCACTTGATCATGGGGTATTTTTAAAGGGTCATTATTTTGCCTAATGTGTAGTGCACGGGATGGATGTCACCATTCCTTATATTTATGTTTTAAAAACAAAAATGAAAGGCATTGTTATTTTCAATGTCAATACCTCAAACTCGCGTAAATGCGAGACCTATTGAATTGCAAATGCTTGTTTTAAATGTACACTGTGTCTTCACCGTAGGCCAAAGTCCGATCGGAACCTCTGCTTGCACTGGCGGTCAGCAGTGGATTGACACACATGCACACTCGCTGAACCTGCACTCTAACCAATCCTGCAACAATACCATGCGGTCAACAGCGCTTCTGGTCCGTGGCACCTCTTTCGAATACATAGCAGTGCAGTCCAACACACCCGCAGGTCAGCCTACACCACAACGACACTTGCTAGTATTCGTACAGCATGGATCATATGTCACCTTAACTTGTTGTCAGTCACTTCGTAGCACTCATTTGACTTCGCAAGGCCAGGAGTTGCTTGGTTCCATAAAATAGTGTCTACTTTGTTTTAACCATGGGCTCACCGTCGTGGATCAGAATCCCATCATCATTGCCACTTTTTAAAGACACACAGGCCGGAATATAGGTTAAGATGTTTATTAAGATGACAGGAACAACCCCTTCAAATGTCCTCCCTCTCCAGCAACCGATGATCTGTCTACCTCCTGGAATTATTCAACAGTTGTAAAGTGAAAATCATTACTATGTGATGTACTTTCTGTCTGTGTACTGGACAGCTCAATGTAACATTAATATTGAACTACGGTGACTGCACGGTTTGTCTTAAAGTGCATGTTAGACCTGTCTGGCCTTTTGCGTAGTCCCTCCAAATTATTATTTATTTTGTCCCCTTTTTGCCCCTCATACCTTTAATACATTTTTGTCCACTAACTTTTTCTAGATATTGGTCAAGGGGATAGGTGTTCTTTTTCCCCCCCTCCTAGTTTTTCACCTCAGGCCTAGAGGCCTGTTCTGACAGGAATAGTTGGAACCACAAAATGGTGGCTACCAACTGCCCTAACTGCCAAACCCAGAACCTGTCCCATAGAGTAGAATAGGGCGTTCTAGAACCTTCTGGTCCCTTCTGGACTCCTGAGGGTCAGCCTATAAAAGGCGGAATGCTGGACAGCCATTTTGTCTGTCAGTGAGGAGCAGCTAGAGTGAAGGCTGAGGTCTGGTAGGGGTAGGATCCTGAAGGGTGGATTGCTCTACAAGGGTAGCCCTCTGTCTAGGTTTTTCCACCCCCCATACCTGTTGTCCTAGCCAAGTTAGTTCATCCTGCTGACCCTGGACAGTTAGGTGAAGGGGTTAACTCCCGTAGCCTGTGGAGCTGAGAAGGACCCTGCACTGGGAACTGAATTAAGTGGTCCCCTGTGCCCCTATGTCTGTTCAGAAAGGAGGGCTGGTGGTCTAGTACTAGAATAGTGCTCGGTGGCTTTATAGTGAAGGAGCCCCTTTGGACCCCCCTCCCTTTTGAGGCCAAGAAGTAAGCTCCTGGCCTGGGTAGCGCTGGACTTCCCTTACCGGTGTCTGGACTTATAGTGGGCCGGCAACCTCCCGACTGATGAGGTGGTGGAGTGTGGAGACAGGATCCATTGAGCCTGAGAAACCTTGTGAGGTCACCTCCGGGAGCGGGACCCCGGGGGCGCCTACTGCGCTCCAGTCGCGTTGCGGTGCAGCGCCCCTGTTATGAGGAGAAGGCGAGGGCGAGATACTGTTAAAAGGCGCCTTTGCGCATGCCCGAGTTGATGCAGCTATCCCCGGAAGGAGGGGCAAGGAAGTGAGCAGGCCCGCGAAAGAGACGCTGCTCAGTGTCAGGAGATCGGAACAGCCTCCCGCCTTGTGCCGCTAGTCTCCTGCACCTGCGCGGTTGCACCGCTGCGTGAGAGACGTCCCGGACCGGCGGGAGGGAGAACGTCGAGGGAGCAAGTACCGGCGCTTCACCGTGCCTACATCCCCTTTCCCGGCGTGAGCTCCAACACGGATGAGCGGCGGTGAGCAGAGGGGAGGGGCGGAAGCCTGTCACGAGTGCCTGGGTAGTTGGTGTTGTTTTTCCCCGCGCCAGCACCGAGTGGAGCAGCCGGCTGGGGAAAGGTAGCGGACTCGTCAGCTACTGACTGGGTCATCGAAGGAGTCCCCTGTCAGCCCCGATCCTGGAAGACTTTGGCAGTGCAGCCCACCAGACAGTGAGGAGTGAGTGGGTGAAGGGGAAGACTGAGCACTCCCAGAGTTCAATCACCTTAAGGGTTAGAAGAGTGGGATTCAGGAAAAGGTCTTTCCCCTCTGAGGAAAACTAGTTCTAGTGCACATGAAAAGTGCCCTAGTTCACTGTTAGTGTCGCCCTTCACTGTGATCAAGTGGGAGGGGAAGAGTTCTTCATAGAAGCTGCTGGCGCTCATGTAAGAGTCCAGGACAACTGAAATCTCTCATTGAATGTGTACCTTGCGAGTAAATAGAGGTGTTGAGGGGGAAGTGGTGGATAGCTGAGTACTCCTAAAGTTCAGGGAGGAGTAAGACAGAGTACAGTGTATATTCATCTGAGTTGTTAGAGTATAAGTGTTACCTGCCAGATATGGTTAAAATGCCTGACTAAATGCAATGTACTGTTAATGCTGGATAATATGCCTTAGCAGCTTAAAAGTTTAGTTATTATTTCCAAGACAAACTGAAATGACCTAAGTTGTAAAATTTTGAAACAAAAGAGCAGAGATATTATTTTTATAAACCAGCACATATTTTTCCAACATTGGTGTATCGTCCTTTTTATGTGTTATTGCGTGGATTTGCTGCTGGGTGGTTTGCAACCTTCACACTTGTGCCTCTAGAATTGCATGTCTTACCCTAGGCCAGGCTACCCTAGGTGACCTGACATCCCAGGTTCCAACAGTTGGTGTCTAGCGGTGGGATCCTGACTGTGGTTGCAGCTACTCAGTAGTAATTGAGGGTAATTCACTAGCCTACACCAGGAGTTTTCTCCTAGCGGCCCTCCTAATTTGTGCTTTTGTTTTTCCAAATTTGTTCCTGGTGGTGGGGTGGAGGTAGCTTTAGGTTGCCCTTGCAACTCTAATTTCCTGGTGTGTATAACTTGGTATTTACTGTTGTAAAATGGAGTTTGCACTAGAAAACTTAGATACCTATTCTGTGGCTCAGCTGAAAGAATTTTGCCAGAAAATGGGGGTATTTTTTAAGCATGGTGCCAAAAAGGGGGAACTCCAGACCAGTCTCAGAGCTTGGGTGGAGGCACACAAAGAAGGGAAGGAGGAGGATGAAGGGGCAGACCGGGACACGGTTGTGGAGATAGAGGGATTATTCCACTCTGAGGGGGAAAACCTACTCCCAGGACCAGTGTCCTACTCCAGCAAGGGCAGTAGCGCCTCTGGGGGAAGCTTAACTGAAGCCGAGCTTACTGACAGGAGGGAAAAAAGGCAATTGAGATGGGAGTTGGCTAAGCTGGAGCAGGAGAAAGAGGAGCGGAGGATGGCTCACGAGTTCAGGTTGAAAGAGTTGGAACTCCAGGCCCTGCAACGGGGGCCCTCTCCTGTAATAAATGGTGGCAGCGAATCCAAAGAGACAGCCAGGGAGTCCAGACCCTATTTACCAAAAGACCTTATTGCTAGCTTTAGTCAGGGAGATGACATAGCCAAATGGTTGGCTGCCTATGAGGTCTCCTTAAGAGCCCATGGGGTGCAGGAGAAGCACTGGGGGGGTGGTTTGTATAAGTACATGCCTCCTACTGGTCGGGACACCTTGCTGGCCCTGGAACCAGGGGAGCAAACCAACTACCCCACCATGAAGCTAGCATTAGTAAGGAAGTTTGGGCTTACCCCAGAAAGGTATCGCCAGAAGTTCAGGGTGAGCCACAAGTTAAGCACCCAGAACTGGGTGGACTTCCTTGATTACGCACGTAAGGCATTGGAGGGCTGGGTTAAGGGCAGTGAGGTGAAGGATTATGAGGGGTTGTATGATCTATTTTTGAAAGAGCACCTCCTCGAGAAATGCTTTCCCGAGCTGCGCCAACACCTGGTGGACAGCAAGCTGACCAATCCCCGGAAGCTTGCAGAGGAGGCAGACATCTGGGCAAGTACCCGGGTGTCCTCAAAGGGGACTGGAGGGGATTCCCAAAAGGCCGGACAGGGCGCCCCCCAGAAGAAGGAGGGGGGAGATAAAAAGAGGGAGTTCACTAAAGGTCCCCAAAACATTTTCCAAGGGAAGGGAACAGGTTTCACCCCTAGGGCAAACCCGCCCAGAAACCCTAATCCTGGCCAAAGCCAGCAGCCAAGGGTTCTCCACTGCTTTGAGTGTGGTGGTGTTGGACATTATAAGGGAGATGTCAGATGCCCAAAGAGACCACCCCCTCCCACCGGAGGAAAACCACCGGGAGTAGCTAGTGTAGCGCTCGGGGAGGAGTTGCCCTTAAATAAGGGGGGTGAGTGGGCGGGTGTCACCTTAGTGTCCCTGGGAGAACGGGAGATGGTCCCAAAGATCCAGGTGCCCCCAAATACTGTTAAGTATGGGCAATGGGTCACCATCAATGGCCAGAGAGGGGAGGCTCTGAGAGATACAGGAGCCAGTATGACTATGGTGAGAAGTCAACTGGTGTCTCCAGAGCAGGTGATTCCCCATGTATTCCACCCCGCCGCGATGGCTGACGGCAGAATGGGCCACTATCCAGTGGCTGAGGTTCCCTTTGAGTGGGAAGGGGTTGCAGGTTCACTTCGAGTTGCCGTAAGCCCTGCCGTGCCAGTTGATTGTCTGCTGGGGAATGACATGGAGCACAACACTTGGAGAGAGGTGGAATACCGGACGCACTCTGCGATGCTGGGTACACCTGACTGGGCCTGTGTGAGCACACGGTCTGCGGCTTCCCGGAGAGGGAGTTCGCCTGGGTTGGAGCCTCAACAATGGCCCAACCCGCTGCCAAAAAGGGACAGATCCGAAGACAGGAAGAACCTGCTTCGGCTTCCGCACCCCATGTGACGGATCGGCCACCTGCAGTGGTGGACCAGGAGTCTGTGGAGGGGGAAGTAGACTCTCTGGAGGATTTACCCATCCCTGCTGAGTGGCATGTGGAGGGAGGACCTACCAGAGAGGAATTCTGTAAGGGGCAGAGGGAGTGCCCTACCCTTGAGGGACTGAGGCGTCAGGCTGAAGCCCAGGCAGCAGGTGATGTTACGGGATACTACCATATTTACTGGGAGGATGGACTCCTCTACAGTGAACCCAAGGTACCCTTACCTGGCTCATCACGGGCCTTGGTAGTCCCGCAACAATACCGAGCCTTTCTGCTGGAATTGGCTCATGCTATACCCTTGGCAGGACACTTAGGTCAGGACAAGACCTTTGCTCGGCTTGTCCTCCACTTTTACTGGCCTCAAATGAAAGTGGCGTCCAACACTTACTGTCGGACATGTGTATCCTGCCAGGCCAGTGGGAAAACAGGGGTGAAGCTGAAGGCTCCCCTGGAACCACTTCCAGTCGTTAGCACCCCCTTTGAAAGGGTGGGCATCGACATTGTAGGGCCATTGGATCCACCAACAACAGCTGGTCACAGGTTTATCCTGGTTCTGGTGGATCATGCCACACGGTATCCAGAGGCCATTCCTCTGAGGACTGTCACTGCACCTGTGGTGGCTAGGGCCCTGATGGGGATCTTTACCCGTGTGGGATTCCCCAAGGAAGTTGTGTCCGACAGGGGGACCAACTTTATGTCAGCTTACATGCGGGCGATGTGGAAGGAGTGTGGAGTGACTTACCGGTTCACCACTCCTTATCACCCCCAGTCCAATGGACTGGTAGAGAGGTTCCATAAGACCCTGAAGGGCATGATAAGAAGTCTGCCTGAGAGCCTACGGAGGAAATGGGACGTCCTCCTGCCCTGTTTGCTGTTCTCCTACCGAGAAGTGCCACAGAAGGGAGTGGGCTTCAGCCCTTTTGAACTGTTGTACGGGCACCCTGTGCGTGGACCTCTTAGCCTGGTGAAAGATGGATGGGAAAAGTCTCCCAGAAAGCCTCCTCAGGATGTGGTGAGCTACATGCTGGCCTTCCGGAGCCAAATGGCAAAGTTGTGGAAGCAAGCTTCTGACAACTTGGAGGCCAGCCAGGCAGTAATGAAGGAATGGTACGACCACAATGCTCACCCGGTGGAGTTGGAGCCTGGCCAGAAAGTGTGGGTGATGGAACCTGGAGAGCTAAGTGCCCTTCAAGATCGTTGGACAGGCCCATTTGAGGTGTTGGAAAAGAAGGGTAAGGCCACTTACTTGGTGGATCTTAAGACCCCTCGACAGCCCCTACGGGTGCTGCATGCCAATCGCCTCAAACCCCACCATGAGAGGCCAGAGGTCATCCTGATGATGGTGACTGATGGTGCCGAGGAAGCAGAAAGCGAGCCTCTCCCTGATCTCTTCTCGTCTCAAGAGAAGGATGGGTCGGTGGAGGGAGTGATTCTCTCCCCATCCCTAACTCCTGAGCAGCGAGAGGATTGCCGCCAGGTATTGGAGCAGTACTCTTCGTTGTTCTCCCTTGTCCCGGGAAGAACCCACCTGTGTACCCATGATGTGGACACAGGAGACAGCCCCCCAGTGAAATTGTGGTAAATAAATAATTAATTACCGGTTCTATTTTTCAGGATACTCTAATAACAGATAGCTCAATAAATAAGAGTCAAGATTCGAGGTAGCTGGAGTTGACAGGCTTTAATCAGGCATAAAAAGGACAGGAACAGGACAGCCTGCATGGGAATAGGATGGCAGGGCCCGGCAGCTGCCGGGCAGGATCTGGGAATGATGCGCAAAGGGTAACTTTTAATAACAGTGCATTAATATATATACTAAAAACAATTACATTGCATTCAACACAGTAGGCGTAGCAGTAGGCGGAGTTTGTAACAGTCGCGAAAGATAAGGCATAAAGTGGGTATAACAAGAGGTGTGTACAGGGCGTATACATGGACATGTGATGCAAACGTAACAGAATATGTCATAAACGGGGCGGAAACATGGAGGGGGCTACCTGAGCAGCTGGGACCTCTAACCTAGTGGTGCGCGCAAACTGGCAATGACGTGTTACCAGGGAGAACTGGGGGCTATGACTTCTGCACTGGAAGAGGAGACGAAAGTCTGGAGGGTCAGAGCGACATGTACCCAGGCATATCTAGTATCTGTTGTTTAGAGTACATGTTGATAGAATCCAAAAGTTATCAGGGCAAAGGCTAACAGACACTAAGACTGGTGCATGCATTATTCTACATGTAGTACGTGTGCTAGGAATATTCTATGAATATGAATACAGTATTTCTCTTACATGGAGACATAAAGGCTAGACCATGACGGAAACTATTGATGCGATTCAGTAGCTTAGGAATGCAGAGAAGGAGGGCTGGACTGATAACTAGAAACATAACATACTCTTGGCAGACTGGGAGGCAGAGCCAGGCCAAGCCGGGCACTGCGTGGCAAGAAGTAAGCTAAGGGTCAGGGATACAGGTGGGGGCTGTATCGCTCCTCGGAGAGGGTTCAGGAGACAGGAGCTGAATCTGAGTCCGGGCCCTTTTGAGGCCTAGAAACGGGGACATTATTCTGAATTAACGTGCACACTGTAAAACGTGGCAACGTAGCTTTACATAGGCCTGATATTCGTTGTATTCACGAGGACTGGAAACTGACATACTAGAGATGGACACAACTGTAATTGCGTCTTTAATCGATCAGAGGGGAATACATGCATATTGATCATGCACATATGACATAACATGGGGGAACACGTAGGCACATATAACATGGCAAAATTTACTTTTCCACATTCCCTCCTTGTGTCCTACGTTTCCATCAGGAAACATCTATATTCATGATACCATCTATCATTTCATATAGCATCATTTGCTCGTCTCGAATTGTCTTGGAACGGGATTTAGGACTAGGAATACAAGAGGTAGCACAAATGCCGCAAATCGCAGGGCCACATTGTATACAGAGGCAGCAACTGAATATGATCATTACTGCAATACCTAGAAATGACAATACTTTCCATCCCCAGGCAGATATGATACTCCAGAGCCAACCGGACCATGTCCAGGTGCCTGGATTCTGGTGTAACTGATGGGCAATTTTGTGAAGTCTGGTTATAGCTGAATAAACAGACGGCGCGTTATTAGGAATGAAAATGCAGCAACTAGATCCGATGACTCTACATGCTCCTCCTCTATCGGCCAGTATGACGTCAAGAACGAGACGATTTTGGAGCACGACAAATCTCATAGCAGATTGCTCTTCGGTTAAGTTACCTAGAGCAGAAGTAGTCTCATTCACTACTGCTTCGAGGGTTCTGGTTAACCTACGTATTAACTTACTATTCTGGACAGGGCCTATAAAGAAGAAGAAACCTTTATTGAAATCTTGATATTGTTCTAGAGTAGTTTCAGTTTGATCGACAATCGGGGACTCAATCTCCCGTCTATGTCTGACGTGTACTAGATGTGTGTTTCTGTGATAATCAGATGGGGCTAGAAAAACTGGTGGCAGTAGGAAGGCAATATAACATGTTCCATCCCAACCGAGGGGCAGACGAACATATGCGGTCTGACCACAAACAAAATAAGAATGACGTGAGGCTTTGAAAATAGATTTCCCACTGTCACTATACTCGACAATAGTAGTACAATCACTATGTCCTACATGTGCGGAACCATTCTTTCGGACACATAATTCGCCTTTGACTGGTAGTACTGAAATAGCAGGTAAATCTGGAGTAGTATCGGACTGAACATTCAGGACCATAAAATTCGAAGAATAATTACCTAAATCATATACTTCATTTTCTAGATCTAACCCTGTTCTATGGGGAAGACCTTGCTTGTCTGGAAAACATGTTCTATTCAGAAGGGACATATCATTTGAAGATGACGTTAACATGGACCATGCTCCACACGAACCATTATGTGAAAACGGATAAGGAAAGAGTGGCAGAACTCCCTTCGGTGTCTGGAAAGGGGGGAGTCGACCACACACCCAACAATTAGTAGCATTGCTGGTCTGGTGTGAATAGTGTAACATTCGGATGAATGTATTATTACGCATAGCAAGACGATAGGATAGCTCGTGAGGAGGCAGATCACTAAATGTGTGCTCTACTGTAGTATTAGAAAACTTATTTACATGAGGAATTGGGAAACATAAATGCAATGCATAACTTGTGCAGGTAACCATCAAACTTAGAAACAATAAGAAACTTAGAAAAACGATACATCTTATGGAGTTTTGACTAACTCTCTCACTATGGGGGTCTATCTCATACATGTCAGGGACCTGTCTAACCGTTTCACCCGAGAGGGACTTAGACAATTAAACTGGCTGACTTATTTTACTAGACCGGAGTTTCTTTTTATACTCCTGCTGCGGAGTTTCCTCTAACAGGGGAGGCTTGAGTTCAGAGTCAATTTTTAGGCAGTCCTTAGAAATGGAACAGTCTTTAGAAATGTCCTTTAAAAATGTCTTTTTCCGGACTCCATGGAATTTCTTGATATGTGACAGATGGACCCACCCCTTGCGGCCTTCCAACTTCACGGCCGTACGGGTGGTCAGAAGGACAAGTCTCGGCTCCTTCCAACGAGGCTCCAGCGGACTTGAACGATCAAAATTTCGGACCAATACGAGGTTTCCTGGAACGATTTCATGCGGTTTCACCTCGGTATTGTCTGGAAATGCAGCGGCAACCTGTGAACGACAAGAGTGTAGGGCAGACATCAAGGAAGCTAGGTAATCTGTCAACATATTACTGGAAACATCTGTAATACTGTGGGGTCTAGGTGTACCCCACATGTTTGGGGGGCGGCCGAATACGACCTCATAAGGGGACAGACCTGATCTGGAATGTGCGACCATTCTCATAAAGAATAAAGCAACTGGCAGGGCAACTAGCCAGTCTACACCTTTCTCTTTACATGTCTTAGGAATACGGATTTTCAGGGTTTGATTATGTCTCTCTACGAGACCGGCTGCTTCAGGATGGCGCACACAATGGAACTTCCACTGGTACCCTAACAGAAGGGAAACATGTTTCATTAACTCGGATGAGAATGGCTGGCCGTTATCAGAATACACGACCCTAGGGAGTCCATAACGGGGGAAGAATTCACGAACCAACTGCTTGGCAGTGGTCGCTGCTGTATAATCTGGAACTGGATATGCTTCTGTCCACCTGGACAAAGCGCATACAACTACGAGGACATACTTGAAACCTCGACATCGCTCCATCTGAATATAATCCATCTGGAGGACTTCAAAAGGGTGGTCAGGAGGTTGGAATCCACCTTGTTCCACCGGGACACTTTTACCTGGATTGAATTGACAACATATCATACAGGTACGGACTTTCTGCTTGGCTGCAGCTCGTAAGTGCTTGTTAAACCAAAGGTTCTGTATACTGTCTAACATAGCTTTTTCTCCTAGGTGTGCTGGACTATGTGCGGTATTGATAATGACTTGAACCATAGAGTCGGGGAGAAACCATGTGGCTTTTCCCTTCGTCACCCATCCTTGATCTGTCTGGACCCCTCCTTGTTCGGACCATTTCTTGATTTCTTCAGGAGTGGCATGTAACTGTATGTCTATGACATCTTGTGTAGGGTCCTTAACTGTCATACATGTAGTCTGTTCTGGAGTGGATGTCTGTGTCTTGTTAACTGGAATGTCTGGTGTCTGAGCTGTAAGCTTGGCTGTTCGATCTGCTAGATCGTTACCTTGGGAAATGATGTCAGTAACTTTCGTATGTGCCTTGCACTTCATGATAGCGA
This sequence comes from Lissotriton helveticus, assembly GCF_964261635.1. Lineage (NCBI taxonomy): Eukaryota > Metazoa > Chordata > Amphibia > Caudata > Salamandridae > Lissotriton > Lissotriton helveticus. The sequence continues at coordinate 780,826,707 of NC_136065.1, read as the reverse complement.
TAGCTGTCGGTAAATGTATTGCATCTAATAGAGCTTGAATGAGGAGACCATGCTGAATCTTGGTTCCATGAGAAGTCATGAAACCTCTCTCCTGCCAGAGCACTCCGAAGTCGTGTACAACTCCGAATGCGTAACGTGAATCTGTATATATGTTTACTTTCAGGTTCTTGGCACGTATGCAGGCTTGGGTCAGAGCAACTAGCTCTGCTGCTTGAGCAGACAGGGTGTCAATACGGTGTGTTTCGATAACTTCAGTGTCAGTAGTCACTGCATACGCGGCTACTAGATCTCCTGTACTTGTTCTCATACATGAACCGTCCACATAAAGTGTCAGGTCGGGATTAGGTAATGCAATGTCTGTCAGGTCTTGTCTTGGCTTAGTCATAGTGTTAATGACTTCCACACAGTCATGTGTGGCAGGATTTGAAGTAACTGACGGTAACAGTGTAGCAGGATTTAGAATGTTGCAGCGTCTGATTTCTATGTGTGGCTGGAATAGTGTCAGTTCGTAACCTGTTAAACGTGCAATAGTCAAGTGCTGAGTCTGTGTTCGGTTTAAAAGAACTTCCACGGAGTGTGGAAGTTGTACTGTCAAGGAGTGTCCTAATACTATGGAATCACTTTGTCTGAGTGCTAGAGCTGTGGCTGCAACTGACTTGAGGCACGCAGGCAAAGCCTGGGCTACCGGATCTAATGTGCTCGAAAAATAAGCACAAGGCTTGTACTGTCCTGCTTGATCTTGTGTGAGAACAGATAATGCAGTACCATCACGTTCTGTGACAAAAAGTGTAAAAGGCTTACTGTAGTTCGGTGTAGCTAGAACAGGTGCTTGGCATAAAGCTTTCTTTAATTCATTAAAACTAAGTGTATGTTCCTGGGTCCAAGGGAGGACAGTCGATACGGCTGCCTCCTGTGTCGTTAACTGTATCAGCGGTTTTGCCAGAAATGCATACTGAGGAATCCATTGTCTGCAGTAAGAAGTGAGGCCAATAAAAGCACGTACCTCCTTCTGTGTCTTGGGCTGTGGAAGACTCGCTATTAACTGGATACGGTCTGGTGTCAACTGCCTACCCCACTTGGACAGTAAGTGGCCTAAGTAGATCACTTGCTGGACACAGAACTGGAGCTTCGAAGGGGACACCTTGTGCCCCATCTCGGCCAGGAAATACAGAACTGTAAGTGACGCACGCTCGCAGTCACGTTCAGAACGGGCTGTGATCAGTAGATCATCGACATACTGGAGCAGGGCAGTGTCAGTTGGCATGTGGATATTGTCTAGTTGTCTTTTAAGTGCTTGACTGTAAATACTAGGACTTTCTGTGAAACCTTGAGGAGCTCGTGTGAATTTATAGCTCCTTCCATTTAAACAAAAACCGAAAAGGTACTGGCTGTCTGGATGAATGGGAACACTGAAAAATGCATTCTTGAGGTCTATGACAGTGAAAAATGTAGCTTCAGAATCAATAGCTGTCAATAGGGAAGAAATATCTGGGACTACTGGATACTGGGGTATGATACATTTATTAAGTTCTCGAAGGTCAATCACTAATCGATATACTGGAGGTGCATTTGGATCAGTACGTTTCATGACTGGAATGATAGGAGAATTACATACATTGGAGTCAGTTTCTACAACCACTCCTTGAGCAATAAGCTCGTCAATAATTTTGGATAAGGCTGCTACAGCCTCAGGTGGCAATCTGTACTGTCTGATTTGTGGCAAGACTATACCTTGCTTGAGAGTCACACGATGGGGTGTGATTTGCATAAAACCTACATCAGTTGGACCTTGCGCCCATAAATGCTGTGGAACATTCAGTAATCTTGGATCAAAATCACGTAATACATAGTGACCTTTAAAGTCTCTCAAAAACAATCGGACTCCTTCTGGGGAGCAGCAAATTACTGCACCTAATTCCTTCAATGTTTTAATGCCTAACAGATTTTCTGGACATGATTTCGTAAGTAACAAATCAGTAGTTCGGGACAATGGACCAACTTCTAGGGAAACTGGCTTTGAAATTTCGTTAATAATAGGCTTTCCTGAAAATCCAAGGGAAACATTTTTAGAGCCTGAGAGCGGAGCCCCTGGAACCTCGTCATGACTGATAGTAGTCCTACTTGCCCCTGTATCAATCAGAAACTTTCTGTCTTTCCCTAATACTTGACTGTGTACATAGGGACCCTCTTGATCTACAGGTATCTCGATGAGAGGCAAGCCTACCTCCCTCTCTAGGCTGTTTCATGAATACTGTTGATACTCTGGATACTCTGTCTGAGCATACTGGTACATCTGCTGTGTAACATGCTGTGTTGCAGCGATAGGCTGCGGTGCTGGAACTGTCTGTTGTGCATTCTGCGATGACTGAGAAGTCTGTGAAACTTGTTCTTGTCTAGGCGGACGTGGTCTTTCTTTAGTTTTACCAGTAGCTATGTTGTGTTTCAGAACTGCACACTCGTTTATAAAATGACCTGGCTGTTTACAGTAATTGCATGTCCCTTTAACGGGAGCTGCAGGATGACTGGCTTGATTCGGACCCCTCTTTTGACTGTCTTGTGGAACAGATTGTGCAACTAATACTTTCATTTTCGTGTCTTTCATACGTCTCTTTTCGTGTTCTTGCTCTTCCCTGATTCTATTCTGGTGATACTGGAGCATCTGGAGCATTTGTGACGGAGTATTAGCTTGCCAACTACTTTCGACTTTTAAAACTCGATTTTTAACTTGTGGGCTTGAATTCTCGACTAGTTTAGTAACAAAAGGATGAGGGTATGACTCACTACCTGTCTTCAGACCACTGTTAATTATAAAACATTTTTCAAATCTAGAATAAAAATCACTAGTGTCTTCATCCTGTTTCTGTTTACATGCTGAAATTGCATCCCAATCTTCCTTTTTCGTGGCTAGTAACCTTGGCAAGACTTGTATCAATAACTCGGGCAATTCTTTACATTTGTCCCCAAGACCAGTACCTGGTACTCGTATTTTATCTTCAGCTTCTAGAGCTGTCCAATCAATCTTTTTCTCTCCCACCTCCCATTCTTTTTCCTTGAGTTTTTCATATACCCCTGCGGGCAACAGGACCTTTAGCATTTTAATGATATCTGGATACGTGTATTCTCCCATACGGAGCATGTCTTTTAATTCGCGATGGAACCCTGCTGGATCTTTGTCGTGACAGGGAATTAACTTTTTCATCTCTAAGAGTTCCATCTTGGTGATAGGGGTGTAAACAAATACTCGTTGCATTTCACCACCCGCTGTCCTAATTGGGTGTACTTCTCGTAACGGATGCTGTCTATCTATGTAAAATGGTTTACTTTCTGGAGGTGAGACGTGAACAAAATGCGGATTCAGAAATGTTCGATATTTGTGGCGCTGTTCTAGAATGACACTAATTAAATCGGTACCTAAACCTTTCCATCTATACTGGAGCAACTCGTTCAGAACATCATGTAACGGACCTGGATCAGAATGTTGTCCCTCATACAGTGTAATGAGGTGCTGGATCATATACATACCCACCAGTCGCTGCTCGGCTGGGGGCAGTTTCAGAAACATTTGTGCCACTATTTCGTCTGGAAAAGTGGTAGAATCAGTAATCCATCGGACTGCTGATCGGGCTAGTTCTTGTTCATGCATGGTACTAAGTTCACTATAACCGATTCGTGATTTCAGAATGTGATCGGTAGCTTGAAATACTTGCTCAAGATAACCTTGTTCTGGTGCTGGAAGAGGAAAAACTTTCTTGTGATCTAGACGTGAATGTCGGTCGGGAAGTCTAATTCTACCTACATACGCTATTCTGGTGGGATTCTCGTCGTCTACCTCTTCAGTAGAAGAGTTGTCTTCTTTCTCACTTACTTGTGCTGCTTTTCGTTTCTCGTGTAACTTTATTATTTCCCTACGGATCTTCTTGTACATACTGTCTATACAGTTCTGTGTCTTGTGTCTTCCCTCGGCTATGTGGTCACTCCACCTGGTCAGGACTTTCATTTCTTCCGGATCTTTATCCGGATAATCTTGTTCTCTTATCAAACAATTAATTAGAATCTTTAAAAGCATGAGCTGGATCTCGACTTTTCTTTGAGACATGGCCTCGCCAATACTTTCTGGATCTACTCCTGTACGGATGAAACGATATATTCTGTCTAGATATTCTTTCATATTCGGTAGGGTGTCCAAATATTCGGTCACCCGTCTTACACGCAATGAATACAGGACCATACCATCATCGCCTGGGACTGGATCATAACGGCATTCTGTAAGAGCTCGTTTGATATCTGCAACTGACTGATTTTTGGGCGACCGCTGTAACGCTCGGGCATGTAGCTCGAGTAATGTCACACGTCTGTGTTGACGCGGGGTTCCAGGAGGACTTCCTCCCGAGGCCCCTAAACTAGAATCGTCGACGGGTATCGTACGGGCTGGCAGAGTGACTGATGTAGCGGGTACTTGTACTGTAGGCTGGACCGGGGGTACCGTAACAGGTGCTGTAAAAGGTGCCCCGGTGGCTGGAGGAACAGGAATTACATTATTTACGGGAGCTGGCGGAACAGGATATGCATATTCTGGGACTGTGTCGTCCAAATAGGACGAGAGAAAAATATCAGCTGCGGTCGGTTTGTGACGTAGCTTAATCGGAACCAATGTCGGCGGAAAATTACATGGTGCTTCCGGGGTTGCTTTTGGCAAGCCCTCAGCAAGAAGAGGATACATACCCTTAATAAGGGCATTTCTCTGTCTGTCTGACTGTTCGGCTTTAACTCGTTCACCTATTTCGATCAATTCCCTTTCTTGGGCTCTTTCTGAGGATTCTCTACTTAATTCTGACTTTCTGATTTCTTTTTCGGTTCTTTTATGAGATTCTTTGCGCCATAACTCGATGGCATCTTTCTGGGACTGTCTGGATTTCTTTTTCCATAATACTTCTTCTACTCGCATGATGCACTCGGCATCCCATGTACCTGATACAGGCCATCTATATTTCTCTTCTAGATCTTTAGTATACTCGACCCATAAGTCTAGATATAATATGGCACTTATGCCATGCTTATGATACATAAAATGACCTGGACTGTCCCTAGGCGGGACAGGAACTGCTTCTTCGAGCAGACCTTTTCTAGTTCTTAACTGGCGTAACTTCGTGAACAGAGGCATAACTAAGACTGGAATCTGGACACAATACAATACACGATAAACACAATAATAACTTTAAGAAAACAAATCACTCATACCACGACATTGAAAACACATGAAATAACATTTAAAATAACAGTTTGGACAGAATATTACCTGAAATACTGAAAACAGAACACATGAATTTCTCGAGAACAGAACTTACTAGAACAGAAACTTTACTAGAATGACTGGATGCACTGCTAAAACAGCACGAAACTTACCGGTCCCATAAAGAGACACGTCAGGACCCGCATCCACCTAGGTGGACACTTCGTGTTGGATCTGTGTACCCAAACCCACGGACCAGAGACAAATTACTTTGACCCTGTCTAGATACTACCCCAGCAACGGTACTCACCGGGCAGCAAGAACGGAAGGCCTCGGACTGGACTGGACTGCTACGACGACGGCCGGACGCACTTCGGACTTCAGTTACAGGTGGGCCTCCGGATACCTCGGACCTTGGACTCTCGGCTTGGGCTCTGGTCGAGACTCGCCGCGTTCCTCCACCGCCTCGTCTGGATGCTGGACCGCAACCTCCGTCTCCTCCGTGGGCCTGAGGGATACTTGAAGCAGAAATATCTGCACGTGCACGGTATGGTTCCGTCACGGCTGCAGAGGATCAGGAGGCCTGCGTGGCTTCTCCGGCGCATGGGGAAAGGGCAAGTCCCTGTTCGGGCGCCATTATGTGGTAAATAAATAATTAATTACCGGTTCTATTTTTCAGGATACTCTAATAACAGATAGCTCAATAAATAAGAGTCAAGATTCGAGGTAGCTGGAGTTGACAGGCTTTAATCAGGCATAAAAAGGACAGGAACAGGACAGCCTGCATGGGAATAGGATGGCAGGGTCCGGCAGCTGCCGGGCAGGATCTGGGAATGATGCGCAAAGGGTAACTTTTAATAACAGTGCATTAATATATATACTAAAAACAATTACATTGCATTCAATACAGTAGGCGGAGCAGTAGGCGGAGTTTGTAACAGTCGCGAAAGATAAGGCATAAAGTGGGTGTAACAAGAGGTGTGTACAGGGCGTATACATGGACATGTGATGCAAACGTAACAGAATATGTCATAAACGGGGCGGAAACATGGAGGGGGCTACCTGAGCAGCTGGGACCTCTAACCTAGTGGTGCGCGCAAACTGGCAATGACGTGTTACCAGGGAGAACTGGGGGCTATGACTTCTGCACTGGAAGACGCCGGGACGCTCCTTGGCTGGAGTCGCTGCGCGCACAATAAATAGACGTAACATAACATAACATAACATAACAAGAGGAGACGAAAGTCTGGAGGGTCAGAGCGACATGTACCCAGGCATATCTAGTATCTGTTGTTTAGAGTACATGTTGATAGAATCCAAAAGTTATCAGGGCAAAGGCTAACAGACACTAAGACTGGTGCATGCATTATTCTACATGTAGTACGAGTGCTAGGAATATTCTATGAATATGAATACAGTATTTCTCTTACATGGAGACATAAAGGCTAGACCATGACGGAAACTATTGATGCGATTCAGTAGCTTAGGAATGCAGAGAAGGAGGGCTGGACTGATAACTAGAAACATAACATACTCTTGGCAGACTGGGAGGCAGAACCAGGCCAAGCCGGGCACTGCGTGGCAAGAAGTAAGCTAAGGGTCAGGGATACAGGTGGGGGCTGTATCGCTCCTCGGAGAGGGTTCAGGAGACAGGAGCTGAATCTGAGTCTGGGCCCTTTTGAGGCCTAGAAACGGGGACATTATTCTGAATTAACGTGCACACTGTAAAACGTGGCAACGTAGCTTTACATAGGCCTGATATTCGTTGTATTCACGAGGACTGGAAACTGACATACTAGAGATGGACACAACTGTAATTGCGTCTTTAATCGATCAGAGGGGAATACATGCATATTGATCATGCACATATGACATAACATGGGGGAACACGTAGGCACATATAACATGGCAAAATTTACTTTTCCACAAAATCAAAGACCTACCGGCTGTCAGACAAGGTGAAGGCTAGCATCCATGGAGAGGTTGCCAAGATGCTAGAGCTAGGAGTGATAGAACCTTCCAACAGCCCTTGGTCCAGTCCGGTGGTGCTAGTGCCAAAAGCCGCTCCACCGGGCACCACGCCAGAACTGAGGTTCTGTGTGGATTACCGGGGACTGAACTCAGTTACAAAGACTGATGCTCATCCGATCCCTAGGGCGGATGAATTAATTGACCGGCTAGGAGCTGCCCAATATCTAAGTACCTTTGACCTCACTTCAGGGTACTGGCAGATCTCCTTGACAGATGGAGCAAAGGAAAGGTCAGCCTTCTCCACGCCTGAGGGACACCTCCAATTTTGCGTGATGCCCTTTGGGCTCAAAAATGCCCCTGCCACATTTCAGCGGCTGGTGAACCAGGTCCTCTCTGGGATGGAGAGTTTCTCTGCTGCTTACCTGGATGACATCGCTGTCTTCAGTAGCAGTTGGGAGGACCATTTGCAACATTTGCAAGCAGTTCTCCAGGCCCTGAAACAAGCTGGATTGACCATCAAAGCCAGCAAATGCCAGATTGGGCATGGGTCGGTTGTGTACCTTGGACACTTGGTGGGTAGGGGGTCAGTGCAGCCCCTGCAGGCGAAGATTGAGGCAATCATGGCCTGGGAACCCCCCAAGACACAGACTGAGGTCCGAGCTTTCCTGGGCCTCACAGGCTACTACCGTCGCTTTGTGAAGGGATATGGCACTATTGTAGCGCCCCTCACAGAGCTCACCTCAAAGAAACAACCTCGACGGGTAGTTTGGACGAAAGCTTGTCAGCAAGCTTTTGAGAAACTGAAGCAGGCAATGTGTGCAGCACCGGTCCTGAGGGCCCCAGACTTCTCCAAGGAGTTCATTGTCCAGACAGATGCATCAGAACATGGCATTGGGGCAGTGTTATCGCAACTAAATGAAGAGGGCCTGGATCAGCCTGTGGTCTTCTTATCCAGGAGACTGCTTCCCCGGGAACAGAGGTGGAGTGCAATTGAGAGGGAAGCTTTTGCGGTGGTGTGGGCTCTGAAGAAGCTGCGGCCATACCTGTTTGGCTCGCACTTCCTGGTTCAAACTGACCATCGCCCCCTTCGTTGGCTAATGCAGATGAAGGGGGAGAATCCCAAGCTGTTGAGGTGGTCCATCTCCCTACAGGGAATGGACTTCCGGGTGGAACATCGGCCTGGAGTGGACCACGCCAATGCAGACGGTCTCTCCAGGTATTTCCGCCTTAGTGATGAGGACTCCCAAGGGGTTGGGTAGTTCTCCCCACTTTCAGCTGGGGGGGACGTGTGTTAGACCTGTCTGGCCTTTTGCGTAGTCCCTCCAAATTATTAATTATTTTGTCCCCTTTTTGCCCCTCATACCTTTAATACATTTTTGTCCACTAACTTTTTCTAGGTATTGGTCAAGGGGATAGGTGTTCTTTTTCCCCCCCTCCTAGTTTTTCACCTCAGGCCTAGAGGCCTGTTCTGACAGGAATAGTTGGAACCACAAAATGGTGGCTACCAACTGCCCTAACTGCCAAACCCAGAACCTGTCCCATAGAGTAGAATAGGGGGTTCTAGAACCTTCTGGTCCCTTCTGGACTCCTGAGGGTCAGCCTATAAAAGGTGGAATGCTGGACAGCCATTTTGTCTGTCAGTGAGGAGCAGCTAGAGTGAAGGCTGAGGTCTGGTAGGGGTAGGATCCTGAAGGGTGGATTGCTCTACAAGGGTAGCCCTCTGTCTAGGTTTTTCCACCCCCCATACCTGTTGTCCTAGCCAAGTTAGTTCATCCTGCTAACCCTGGACAGTTAGGTGAAGGGGTTAACTCCCGTAGCCTGTGGAGCTGAGAAGGACCCTGCACTGGGAACTGAATTAAGTGGTCCCTTGTGCCCCTATGTCTGTTCAGAAAGGAGGGCTGGTGGTCTAGTACTAGAATAGTGCTTGGTGGCTTTATAGTGAAGGAGCCCCTTTGGACCCCCTCCCTTTTGAGGCCAAGAAGTAAGCTCCTGGCCTGGGTAGCGCTGGACTTCCCTTACCGGTGTCTGGACTTATAGTGGGCCGGCAACCTCCCGACTGATGAGGTGGTGGAGTGTGGAGACAGGATCCATTGAGCCTGAGAAACCTTGTGAGGTCACCTCCGGGAGCGGGACCCCGGGGGCGCCTACTGCGCTACAGTCGCGTTGCGGTGCAGCGCCCCTGTTATGAGGAGAAGGCGAGGGCGAGATACTGTTAAAAGGCGCCTTTGCGCATGCCCGAGTTGATGCAGCTATCCCCGGAAGGAGGGGCAAGGAAGTGAGCAGGCCCGCGAAAGAGACGCTGCTCAGTGTCAGGAGATCGGAACCGCCTCCCGCCTTGTGCCGCTAGTCTCCTGCACCTGCGCGGTTGCACCGCTGCGTGAGAGACGTCCCGGACCGGCGGGAGGGAGAACGTCGAGGGAGCAAGTACCGGCGCTTCACCGTGCCTACATCCCCTTTCCCGGCGTGAGCTCCAACACGGAGGAGCGGCGGTGAGCAGAGGGGAGGGGCGGAAGCCTGTCACGAGTGCCTGGGTAGTTGGTGTTGTTTTTCCCCGCGCCAGCACCGAGTGGAGCAGCCGGCTGGGGAAAGGTAGCGGACTCGTCAGCTACTGACTGGGTCATCGAAGGAGTCCCCTGTCAGCCCCGATCCTGGAAGACTTTGGCAGTGCAGCCCACCAGACAGTGAGGAGTGAGTGGGTGAAGGGGAAGACTGAGCACTCCCAGAGTTCAATCACCTTAAGGGTTAGAAGAGTGGGATTCAGGAAAAGGTCTTTCCCCTCTGAGGAAAACTAGTTCTAGTGCACATGAAAAGTGCCCTAGTTCACTGTTAGTGTCGCCCTTCACTGTGATCAAGTGGGAGGGGAAGAGTTCTTCATAGAAGCTGCTGGCGCTCATGTAAGAGTCCAGGACAACTGAAATCTCTCATTGAATGTGTACCTTGCGAGTAAATAGAGGTGTTGAGGGGGAAGTGGTGGATAGCTGAGTACTCCTAAAGTTCAGGGAGGAGTAAGACAGAGTACAGTGTATATTCATCTGAGTTGTTAGAGTATAAGTGTTACCTGCCAGATATGGTTAAAATGCCTGACTAAATGCAATGTACTGTTAATGCTGGATAATATGCCTTAGCAGCTTAAAAGTTTAGTTATTATTTCCAAGACAAACTGAAATGACCTAAGTTGTAAAATTTTGAAACAAAAGAGCAGAGATATTATTTTTATAAACCAGCACATATTTTTCCAACATTGGTGTAGCGTCCTTTTTATGTGTTATTGCGTGGATTTGCTGCTGGGTGGTTTGCAACCTTCACACTTGTGCCTCTAGAATTGCATGTCTTACCCTAGGCCAGGCTACCGTAGGTGACCTGACATCCCAGGTTCCAACAGTGCATAACAACTGACAATTTGCTGAATGAACCGGGTTCCTTCCTAGTCCCCTTAAAGATCAGTTTCCAGGTCAGTCTGTTAATTGATCAGAACTTAGAATATTTTCTGTGTTTTTCTCTCCTGCCTTACTGTGCAGCCCTTATGACATCACAACTTCATATTTGCATTGTGCTTAACTGTATTAGGTTCTGGCTTTGGAGTAGATTTAGTTCAGTTTCTACTGCGTATGCTACTTTAGATTCATGTGTGTTTTGCATTGATTGATTGGCTAACCCTTGCCTTTTTAACTTTGGTGTTGATTCTTAATATTAAATAAACCATCATGGTTTGTACTTTGAACTTTGTCTCATCTGGAGTTTCCTGTGTGATTGCTGTGGGTTTTCATGAATGTATTTAGGGCTCTCCTCTTTGAAGACTCACATATAGTCCGAGCCATCAATTGCCACTAATGGTGAAGAGCCCTAACGAATTGAATCATCTGGTAATCCGAACTCCGCCTAATTTTATCCTATCAGCTGCGTGACTGTAATACTTTTAAGTAGGTAAAGCAAGTCCAGGCTTAACCCTTCCCTGTCTGGTAAGGACACCCTAGCCCATATGTAGTCCTCGGCAGGGTTGGATTGGGATAGAAAATCGGCCCGGGCACCCTATAAAAAAGTGGCCCACATTGCATATTACCTTTCCACAAAACACTGCTTCGGCGAAGTTTTATAAAAAGAAGGGGGGAGGGGGTCTCTGGCAGAGGCATGTTTTCCTAACTTTACTTAGATTTAAAAAAATGCTCGGATTAGTTCACACTGGTGAAACACACCTGAAAACAGGTGAAGCCACTTCTGCTCAAGCCCTCTGCACCCACTCAATATGCATACATTAATGTGCCGGCCCAGCGAGAGAAAGGGAGTAACACCAGCGCCCGTTATTAAAAGAGAGGTAATGGACACCCATCTGCCTCTAGAAAGGCCATTCAGGCACCCACTGGGCTGCTGGCGGCATTGTAACAACACAGACACCGCCCAAATCCGCCCCCTAGGCTGCACAAAAATGTAGCCACAGCTGGAACTGGGATACCAGCCCCTCAGCCATTGCCCAACTGCCTGCTTACCAATCTGACCCTGGCCCTCGGTTTTAATATTCTGTTAAAGCTGCATATACTGTGCACATTAGTAAATTCAGTAATATGTTCCTCCAGTGCTTCTTCGAGGAAGCAGTGCTTGCATTCCTTATGCTTTTAATGACAGACCATATTCCAGTACCAACTGAGCACACAAACAAAGCCCCTGAAATTACATTTAACAGGTTATGATGTCATCCCCTACTGCCCAAGGTCTCTGCACCTAAAATAGATGGGATCCTCATGAGAGAGCGAGAGAGAGAGAGAGAGAGAGAGAGAGAGAGACAGAGAGAGAGAGAATGTGATGCAAGGCTGGCCAGAATGTGCGGTGGGATTTCAGCCCTCTTGCCCTTCTGAAGCACGGGTGCCAGCATTATGAAACTGTTTCCGGTCTGGTTTGAGCAAGATGATGAATATTATATTACACGACAAAGCGGAAACTGTAGGCGAGCTGGTGAGCAAATCTATTTTTCATGATCCTCCCCCCCAAAAAAAAGAAAAATAGCTTGAAGCACCAGGCCAGGTGATATATGATAAGAAATTGATAAAACATTGATGGCCGTTTATGAATATTTCAGGAGGGGTCGTATGCGCCCAGTTTTGAGCCAGTGTTAAATAACCTTGAAAAGAAATACAGAATGCTTCTGTTTTCACATATGCAGCGCGGGGGATATGGTTTAAGGTGAATTACTTCAGCACTTTGCTTAATTTGTAAAGAAATAAGTTGCAGAGCTGTCGTCAGGAGGCCTCTGCAGCTTGCACCACACATTGCCCCGACCAACGCTGCAGGTGGCAGTACAAACACACCTAATAACATCACACTCCTTTAAGTGAGGCACATCGGCTATACCACGCCCCCAAAGTTATAAGAATGGCATGGGTGGCCGGTATTCGTCATTTTAATGTATATTGAATCTCTAAAAAACAAACACAGCGCCACCATGTGGCAGACTGTCATATGACCCTGCGTTGGCAATTAAGTGCCGGTACCGGGCACCCGAAACCACTGGATCAAATTAAGCACTGTGTCATCATGAGGATGTTATCGCACCAGGGGGCAGGGAAAATCATTTATTCTCTAGATTATCACAGGGGTGTATCACCAGAGACTATCAACACTTAGCAGTACTGCAGTGACACTCATGCGCAACCGCCAGATCACACTCCAATAATGAACAAGAAAGGAGCCTATCGAACAGTCAATTGTTTTTTGGCACTCTTTGTTTCGAGAGAGAGCGAGTGAAAGAAGTACTAATTTTATTCCCACAGCAACTTTTACACAGTCGATTGTAAAATAGTTTCTTATATATGTTTTAGGGTCATAATAAACAATTTATGTGACTACCAAATACACTTCAGTACAATGCAGAATGTTAGTAGAGTGTGAAATGGGCAATTGAGTACCAGTTCTCACATGTATCTTAAGAAATGAACAAAAAAAGAATATTATAAAGTCACATTGAAAAAATGTTCATAGGAAAACAACGACTGGTAAATTAACTTTCTAACAAATCTCTACATAAGGTATACTGAATGATAAATGTTACAGAAGATCCCGTGACACACAAATAAAATAGAAATCACTACTCCCCTTTTAAAAAAGAAATACATATAAATTCCCCTCCACAAGATTTCGGAAAAAAGTAGGACATTTACAAACAATTTCATGATTATCAGTTTTCATTTAACAAAATGTAACATTTTTAATGACTCACGACTTGCACGTTTTTCAGCAGTCAAGATTGATTACCTTTTAGGAAAAATCCTCAGATAAAGTATCATCCAGCCTTAAACGGAGCAGAAATCAAAATGAATGAATATTCAATATGGAAAACAGACTCAATATGGTGAGTCTGTGGTGATATGCAACAATTGAATACTCTGCGTTCATCCAAGGACACAAGTGTAAGAGTTTCAAAACTATGGCACTATAAGCGAGAATACATGTCCCCCCACACCACCGTACAGCGGTACAGTCGGTCCACTCTCTGATAAGATTTGGCTACCCTTTTTTCAATAACAAAAGAAGAACCAAAGAAGGGAAGCAACGACTAGCACAACAGGCATTGACAAAGCCAATAAGTCTTTCCTTTAAGATCTATTGGTTTTGTCATTTTTCTTACGACATACCGTACAGCATTGCTAAAGATGGAAAAAAACTTATGAAAATCTCTTGCTCATTTTGCAGGCGTTTGCACAACATATGTTTATCTTTCTATTTATCTGAGTTGGATCAGCAATTAAACAGAAAAAATGCTCCAAAGCTTTTTTTTTTAAGGTCCGGGTCAGGCGAGCAACACAGAGTGTGCTAGTGGGGGAAAGCAATGCAGGGGGTTGGGAAGAAGAAGCAAAGGCAGATAGAATGTGGGTGAGTGGAAGCAATATGGAGGGTGGGGGGGTGGAAGCAGCACATACAGTGGGGAGGTGGAAGGACAAGCAACATGCGACAGAGTAGGGTGCAGTTGTGGGAAGCATCACAGAGGGCAAGTGAGAAGAAGCAATAGGCAAGAAAGAAAATTGGGGAGAAAACAAGGGCAAGAGCGACATGGAAGGGTGCAGGAAAACGTAATAAAACAAGGCTCTCATCTGTTCATCTCCAAGATAAGGTTTATTTACACCCTCCAGATTAGACCGCACCAGCAGCAGACCCCGGAACTGACACTCTCCATCTGAGGGCCCCACATTCTGCTGCTGATGTACTTAACATTCCCAGAAAGAATCTCTCATTAAGGGCAAGTTACAACACATCTTCCCTTTACAATAATAATGAGAGATAAAAAAGGAAAAAGAAAGAAAGGACAAGAAAAGGAATAAATGAATGGCAGAACACAAACTGTGTGCTGAAAAAAATATCATCAGTAACAATGAAAAGCAAACGTAAAAGAGCACAAGCAAAAAATGACAACATTACTTAAGAATGTAAGACTGGAGATTTAATGGTGACCTCTTTGTGACCAAATGAATCAGCTTGAATCTTTCCATTACTACACTGGGAATGATTAGCCTGGGGCTGAGGCCCCATATTACCGTCCTCTCTTCCACATTTTGACAAACGGGACATTCTCCAAACATCACCACCACTGAGCATGACAACATTTATCATAACCTTAATGGTGCGTTTGGGACCAAAATATTTAGTTTCACCTTTGGGAGACCACACATCTTTTTTAACAAAAACCAGATCACCCACCTTCTAAACACACTTGCGTACACCCACCTTGGCAACAAATCTTTGTTTATAATTCTCTTAATACCTTTTCACTTTCCAATTATTCACTACACTGCTCCTATCTTTTGCACTCAACAACACTGGATTGAGATTTAAACCGGCTGCTCTACCCTTGAGTGTTTTAAACGGTGAGCAACCAGTCACACTGTTTGGAGTATTTCTATCCACCCATAATTTTTCTCTATGAATGCACTTTAGGGGGATCTTGTCTCCACAGCAGTTTGGCTAGAAGCTCTTACAAGCCTATTTGTGTTCTCTACTAAGCCATTAGCTTGTGGTGTATAAAAAGCAGTCCGGTGATGAGTGATGGAGAGAACCTTTAACCACTTGAACGCTATGGGGATTTTTCCCCTGTGCTGTAAATACAGGAACACCATTATTCATGACGAGCTGGGCTCGTCATCAGTGTAGCAGGAGGCTACTGCATGACGAGCCCAGCTCGTCATGAGCGTGGAAGGGGTTAAGAAATCCATCTTCTCCTGAGAAGTGAACTGCACCTCGTTATCAGAAACCAAAATATCAGGAATGCCCTCACACGTGAATGCATTCTTAGGAAATTCAGTGATTTTCTTTATAACAACGGAACTCATGCAGCAAACAGAGACCCATTTAGATGTGTAATCAACAAGGACAACCACAAACCTTTTGATGGGAGACAAGATATCAAAAGGTCCAACAACATCAATGGCAAGTTTGGACCAGGGACTTTCATGTATTGCCACAGGTGAAAGAGGTGCAGCACTCACTTTTCTTGATTTGTCATTTCCAGCACATATTGTACAATCCCTAACAGCTTCTTTTACCTGTCGGTCAACCTCCGGCCACCAGTAGGATTCCCTGACTCTCGTTTTGGTTAAGCTACATCCCAGATGAGCTTCCTGTGCCAAATTGATTCTTTTTTCTCTCATCATAAAAGGAGGAACCAATCTCTCACCCTGAAAAAGTTCCCCCCTTCACAATGTTCAATTCATCACACACAGTCCAGAAACCTTTAGCACAACTGGGAACATCTTTAATTGCAGGCGACCCATTGACCACAAACTCCATAACAGGTTTCCTATACTTGTCACACTCAGAGTGCACTTTCCATTCCTCTTTATTAAGTGCTGATTCCTTCACCCAAGATACAGAACAGTCCGAATTGTGCGAAATGATTTTGTATAAAGGCATCCTCGATAGGAAATCAGCTGGAATAGTTTTAAGTCCAGGCAGGTACTCAACAGTGAAATTGTATTCTCAGAGTCCTTCAACCCATCTTTTAATTCTGGGAGGAGTACTCTCAACATTCCTACAAGCAAACAGGTGGACAAGGGGCTTGTGGTCAGTCCTAACCAAAAATGGTAAACCCCATAAATAAAATATGAAATGGTTGATAGCCCAAGAACAGGCTAACGCCTCACGCTCAATTACTGAGTAACGCTCTTCTGCTCCTTTCAAAGAGCGTGAGGCAAAACCAATTACCTATTCATTGCCATCAACCATTTGTGATGGAACAGCACCCAAACCCCGTACACTGGCATCAGTAGTCAAGATAGTCTTTTTCCTTTTATCTGCAGTGGATTTGGCGTAATGTTGTGAGAAAAATAGCTGTGAATCTCGCCAGGAAATACGACGTTTGATTTTGACTGCCTGCAAAACTCTTAACAAGTCAGTATATTCTAAGAAATAGAGTATTACACCTCTTGGTTTGAGTTGAGGTGAAGAAATAGAGGGAGAACAACCTAATGTGTGAGCTCTTTGTATGTTCAATGGATGATATTCTGGAATATCAAGCAGTTGAGGGAGAAAAGACTGAAAGAAGGCTAAAGGGTTGGACCCTTCCAATCCTTTGGCTAAACCATAAATACGCAGATTGTTACGCCTACTACGATTTTCAAGGTATTCAATTTGTTTCTGGGGTTGTAAAATTTCTGTCTTCATAGGAGGAATTTGCCGTGTGGATACTTGTAGTGATTCAATTTGATTTTCCACAGAAGTGATTTTACTTTGATATGAAAACCAATTGTCCTCCAAACCTTGCAAACGAGTGTTCGTTTCCTCCATTTACAGCTTAAGAGCCCGTATTTCATCTAGGAGTAGTTCTATGGAGGGAGGCAGAGGAGAGATAGTAGGTGTAGTAGGTTATTTTTTGACAGTGGGTAGTAATGATGAACTATTTGTTTTAGGAGTATTTTTAAAGTTGACTTGAGAGGAAGGAGATACAGAAGCAGGTACAAGGGAGGACATGGTGGATGATGTTTCGTTGAGATGAGGTGTACTGGTTTGCACAGAGTCTTCCATGTTGTCTTGCAGGGCAGAAAAAGGGTTAGAAGTAGGCAATAAGGTAGATTCCGAGCAAGAAGTAGACATGTTAGATAAAACGTTACCTCGTCCACCTCTGGTTCTCCCCATAGACATGAGAGAGAAATACAAACAAGGAACTGCAGGACAAGAAATGTCAGGAACTCACAATAAAAAGTGCAGATATGCCAAAAAGTCCAGAGTGGAAATAGTAGCACTAAATAAAAGTTAATAGCTAAAGTGTGAGATAATATCCAGCACTTAAAATATAGTTGATGTTGAAGAAGTGTTGTCACTATTGAATAAATAAATAGAAAGAAAAACCCCTTCCAGGATGTCAAACAAAAAAAAAATATTCTCACACAGAGCTGCATTTTGCTGATGAAAAACTGCTGCATGAGGCAAACACTCAGAAGATCACACAAAATGGCGGTAGCAGCCTAGACATTGATTATGTTGCATATGAAAGCAGATTTTTTGAAATAGTTTGAATTTTATCAGCACAAAAAAAAATAAGGAGTGTCTTCCAAAGTAGCATATATTCCATTCAGAGCGGTAATTTATAGGAGGGAAGGACGCTGCATGGGGCAAACATGGTGAAAAAAAGCAGAAGATAATGGTTTCAGGCCATTCATAAAGCGTGCCACATGTCAACTGCAAATTCCATAATGAAAGTTGGCTTACCGCTGCAAGATAATGGTCATCTTCCAAAGTAGAGAAAGATTCCTGTAGTGCGGCATTCGTGTGAGGCAGACAACGTTGGTGAGAACACACAAAATGGCGGCTGCGGTCCGTTCATGGAGCGCGCCGCATACCAGAAGCGGATTTTGAAGAGAAAGCGTGGTTACCGCGGCAAAACAAGGACGTCTT
Organism: Lissotriton helveticus; assembly: GCF_964261635.1. Taxonomy (NCBI): domain Eukaryota; kingdom Metazoa; phylum Chordata; class Amphibia; order Caudata; family Salamandridae; genus Lissotriton; species Lissotriton helveticus. The sequence continues at coordinate 780,808,634 of NC_136065.1, read as the reverse complement.
CCGAAGCAGTAAATAATCCACTAGCAAGTTCTATATTCAAAACTTGCTGCAGGTCGCTCCATCGGTTGAAAGTTGCCCGCTCCTCCGACCTCAGCCCGGAGCTCTATCGGCTGGCCGCCATCTCCGTTGGCACTCATGCCACGCCCCCCAAGATAGTCTATTATATATATATATATATATATATATATATTAAAGCTAACTAGTCCGTCTGCTCTCCTTCACTCTCGGCCGGGTGCTCGAACAGCGGGTGACGGCACCACGCAGGTCACAATCAGACAAAAAGTTCTGATGCAAAAAGCACACAGCACTCTCTGGGACAATTCCAATATATATTTATTGGACAAACACTCTCGCAAGATGCGTTTCGGCCACCGCCTTTCTCAATTAGAGGCCGGCGCCACCTTCAGGCAGAGTTTAAATACATCCAATCAACAAAATAAAGAAAGGACATTTTTTTGTGCACTATCAGCCACCATATCTAAGTGGTGATATTCAGTTTCAATCACTGTCATAATTGAGCCCTGGATGGGCAAACACAATACATAACACACAAATTGTATAATAATTTTCAAATTCAGCCCTGAATGGGCATACCCACAGAAATATATAAGCGCATTATTATGAACATCTTACATTTTTAAGAAAAAAATCTTACAGTTTTAAGAAAAAATCAATGCAGAGAAAAATCATAAATGGACTGCTAGCTCCTCCCCAGCGTTCAGGCCTCCTGGTTTCTTAGTTTGATTCTCAATGATATGGCGAGATTCAAGCCTGCGTAGCTGGAGCAACCTGTTCCCTCCCCTTATATCTGCAGGCACCTGATCCATGCAGTAAAAGCTAAGGAGTTCTCGGTTGCTTTGGTGAAACACTTCAAAGTGTCTCGCCACTGGGTACGTGGGATCCTTATTTTGTATGGCCCTCAGGTGTTCTAAGATCCTGTTCTTAGTTGGGTGAGTAGTGCTCCCAATGTAACGCAAGCCACATGGACATACAAGACAGTACACCGTGTGGCTTGTGTTACAATTCATTAAACTAGTGATATTTTTGGGCTCCTTCATCCCAGGTACTTGGTAACTAGTCACCTTTTTACTGTTCTTGCACGCCTTACATTAAAGGCATGGATAGAATCCTGTCAGTTTCCCAAATGGTGGAGGTTTCTCCTCTTTCCTGCAGTGGCTTTGTACAACACTCGAGCCCAATGATCTTGCTCTCCTAAAAGTTATTAATGGAGATTTAGGTAAATCTTTACCAATGACCGGATCAGATTTAAGTATGTGCCAGTTCTTCACACACTTTTTTCTGATATCGTAGGCATCACTGGAATAATTCATAATCATTCTCATACTATTCTGGTTAGTCTCCTGTCTCTTAAGTGCCACTGCGCTATTCTTTGAAATTAAGTCGGATCTCAGTTTCTTGTCCGCTTTCAATTTCGCCTCCTGTAATACCTCCTTACTGTATCCTCTCACTCTGAACCTCATCATACTTTCACTTGCCGTCTTCTCATAATCACTTTGTCGTGTACAATTTCTTTTGATTCTCAGTAGTTCACCATAGGGTATACTGGATATGGTTTTCCCCGGATGGCAACTATTCGCATGGAGCACAGAGTTCCCTGCTGTCGGTTTTCTGTGCAATGCCTGTGCAATGCCGTACAGATTTTCCCTTCAGCTATGAACACTTTAAGGTCCAAAAAATTAACGGTTTCTGTGCTTATTTGGCCAGTGAATCTGAGATTTAGATTATTCCTGTTTAGTACCTCGACATACTCCCTAGCACACTCTATCGTACCCCTGAAGACGATGAACAGGTCATCTATGTACCTGTTCCAGGATATCACTCTCTCTGTCCATGTGGCATTTTGAACCGCCCAGGCCACCCGCTCCTCCCACCAGCCAACAAAAAGATTTGCGTAGCTGGGGGCGAAGCAGGTACCCATCGCCGTGCCACAGATCTGTTTATAAAATTGGTCCTGGAACAAGAAAATATTGTTACTCAAGCAGAAAGATATAAATTCCAGTAACATTTCATTGTGTGCCGTCAGGTTTATGGGCCGTGTCTCCATGTACCATTTTACAGCTTCTGCCCCTTGGAGATGATCTATACTAGAATAGAGGCTCGAGATGTCTAGTGTCATCATTACCAAATCATTATTCCAGTTCAAATTGTCAATTTTGAGGAGAAAGTCAGTTGTGTCCTTCAAATATGATCTTAACATTTTCACAAAATCAAAGAGAAAATAGTCCACGAACCTCGACATATGCTCCATCAGGCTCCCCACAGACGAAGCAATCGGACGTCCAGATGGACATGTTGCATGCTTATGCAGCTTAGGCAGATGGTAGAAAGTCGGTACCTTCGGTTGCTTGCATTCCAGGAAAGCAAATTCCTCTTTACGGAGCATCCCCCTATGATACCACTTATTGAGTAGGGAATGATAGGCAAGGACGCTCTCATCAAATGTCTTTCTTGTCACCTTTATGTAGTTTTTTTGGTCCTCCAATTGGGATAGGGCTTCCTTGACATAGTAATCCCTCGTCATCAGAACAACATTTCCGCCTTTTTCAGACGGTTTGCACCCAATTTTGTCATCCTTTTTCAAATCCATTATTGCTGTTCTTTGTTGTTGTGTTAGGTTTCCATTGCCAAATTTCTTCTTTTTTGTTTAATTACAATGGCTCCAAAGGCCTTTGACCATCACTTCCGAAAAGGTATCGATCGCGTCAGCCGGCATCATAGGGCAGGATCGTGATTTCGGTTTGAAAGGACTATCTGGTTTGATTTGTGTCACGCCAGCCCACATCCTGCTCCTTGATCATATTATTGCCATAGGATCTCCTTCTTCCGCCAGGTCATTCATAACTGCAAGTGCTTCGATGTCACCCGCGGTTAGAACTGGTATTTCTTCAGAAGAAGATCTAGGTTTCACAAGGCGTGTCTTGCCTTTAAAATGTTTAAGCAGTTTGATTTTTCTGCAAAATTTGAAATATATATATGTATATACATCAAAATGGCCCAAAGTTGGCATGCGTGCAATTTAATTTTTAACTTTGTTAAAAGCATTAACACAATCTTCTGTCCATTTGAAATCCATACCCTTTTTTAACAGTAATCTTAAAGGTTGAACAACAGTAGCAAAGTTGTACACAAACTTTGAATAATATTCAGATAAACCAAGCAATGATGTCACTTGGTCTTTGTTCAATGGAGCTGGTGCCTGTAATATTGCCACTGCAAGATCATTTCTGGAATAATGCCATCGCTGGAAATAGAGTGTCCTAGGTAGGGTATAGACCAAACTCTGAATTTACATTTTTCACTTTTTAAAGTGAGACCATGTTCTTGTAGTCTAGACAGTACTTTGAACAACACCTGATCATGGTTGACTCTATTCTGCCCATAAACAAGTATATCACCCTGAAAAAACAAGACAGAATCAATTCCTGTTAATACATTTTTCATCTCTCTTTGAAAGCATGCAGCAGCACTCGCCAACCCAAATGGCATTCTGATGAATCTATAAGCACCTATGGGTTTTACAAAAGAGGTTAATGCCCTTGAGTCTTTTTATAGCATGAGCTGATGATAAGCTGACAATAAATCCATCACGCTGAAAATGCATGCACCAACCAATTTTGCCAGAGCTTCATTATTGTTTGGCAATGGCTGCCTGTCAACCCAGATACAGTTATTTAAGCTTCTTAAGTCCACACACATCCTAATGTTGCAGTCTTTGTCCTTGGGGGCTTAAACAATTGGAGCCAACCATTCTGATTACTCTATTCCTGCTATGAATCCCAACTCGAGTAATCTGTTGATTTCTTCCGGAAGTAGTTTCATCATGAGATTGGGTACTTTCCTTACCTTGTGTACTACTGGTTTCGCCATGTCCTTTAAAGCTATTTTGTGTTTGAAACCACTAAGAAGCCCAAGTTTACCACTGAAAACTCCAGTATTCTTACCAACAATATCTTGATCCACACTCTGACGTGTGAGTAACATTACTTGATCAGGCGCATTTGGATTCAAGATGATTCCAAGGTCTTTTTGGTGTCGCCATCTTAAAAGATTATCACCACATTTGGCAACATAAACTTTACCAACAGTGTCTCTTCCTTTAAACACAATGGATTGAATGGAATATCCTGTTAAATCAATACTTTGCCCCCATTCCCTAAATGATTGATGTCAGGTGGCAAAAGTTTTACATTGTTGAACTCAAAGGTTGAATTCCAAAATTTGTCACTCAACAAGGTGTACTGTGAGCCTGAATCAGCCAGTACTGGAACTAATTTGTCACTTATGTATACATGACACTTTGGCATTATTACATTACCTGTATCAACATCTTTTACATCATGTACAGGCTTACTGTTATTTTCTGTAATACAGTGAATGGCTTGCTGAGAAAACCGTTTCATCATTATCCAACATGTTTACTTTGGTGTTGCTCCACACGCATGCATAATGCCCTTTTTCCCCACAATTCATACAATGCATACTCCTGGCAATATCATTTGGGATAATTTGGTCCATGGTTTAGACTGCCACACCTGGGGCACCTTAATTTAGCATCCTTATTCGAGTTATAATTAAACCTTTTTTTATCAAACTTTGCAGACCGTTTGACCTGTTTAGCATTTGATTTACACACAGTGGGAACTGAGGCATCATGTGATGCACTATCAAGTTCATCTTTTCTTATAGTGGCAGTGGCATCAACCGGAACAGTGCTGTTCCGCATTTCTTTTACCCAATGAGAAGTGTGCTTGATGCTCTCCACAATAGTGATAGCTTAAGATTTAGATTTTTTGATAAAAACTTTTTCTGAATCTTTGATTCATTTGTGCAACACACCAGTTGGTCACGTATGAGAGAATCAGTCAACTGTTCGAGGTCACATGTCTGAGCTAAAGATTTTATTGCCGCTACATAGTTACCAACTCTTTCTCCTTTGGCCTGTACACGCATAAAGCATTTGTGTCTTTCCATGAAAACATTCAAACGTGGTCCAAAATGAGTTTGTAGAAGTAATACACTCATTTCATAGTAATCGTTAATTTAGCCAGCCCCTCTGCCAATTGCTATGGAAACCAAGCTATCGTAGATATTTCTGCCTTCAATGCCAAGATTGTGAAGCAAAACTGCCTGTTTCCTAGCAGCAGAGAACTTTTCGCACCAATGGCTATGAGATACGAATCAAAAAATGGGTTCCATTTCTTCCATGGAAGCATAGGTTCAACACGCTCACATAAAAACTGAGGTGGTTGGCTCATGCCACTAAACGTGGACATGCTGAAGGTAAAGTAACTAAACAAACTAACAAAACAAGCTAATATAATAATCTAAAACAATAGTCTAATATAATAAGATAAAACAATAAGCTAACTGAAATACTAGTTTTTAGTAGTAGTAGTTTGTCAATAAATTCCTTGTCTGCTCCACTGCCTTTAGGTAGTTATAAAAAAAACTCTATATTGCTGCTGGTGTTGCTAGAAAGTGAGAAACTAATATTAAACTAACAAAATAAATTTAAATAATGAACTTATCTGTTGATGGAGTTTTCTTTTTTACTCTTTTCGTTTCCAGGATTCAGGATTCTTCTCTTTCCCTTTTAAAAATGTATTACTAACACGCATATGCAGCAAAACTATGACAGCACTGTGTGATAGAGCTGAGTCACACCTTCACTGCAGTCAAATGACAGCTCTGTGCATTAGCGCTGTGTAGGAATACACTGTCCAGTCTTTCACTCACGTCGTTACGTAAGGCGTTCATGCGTCACCACCTTTCCTTCACGAAACGTGCACACACCCACGCAACATCTCATTTTGAGCCTTGATAACACTCTCAAGCTCTGCACTGCCTCAGCCCACTTGTCAGACAATGCCTGCTCACAGTGTAATCTGCCTTGCGGTAAGTTTATTTTCAATTTACATGACTCGTGTGCTCAACAGCAGCATCACGGTCCAACAGTGAATCAAAGTACAATTTCGGCTCAACTTCCTCCGGCACTCAATAGATACAATATTATGCGATCCAAGCCAATACAATTCAAGAGTTTCGCAACTTCTTATGTAAAAAAACAAATGGAAAACCAACCTCCGTTATCAAAGTCTTCGCAAATCTTGCCAGTCCAAGCACGCAGAGTTAATCGGTGGGTGTAGCCAGCCAGTCGTCGCCATGATAAGGTTTATTTACACCCACCAGATCAAACCGCACCAGCACCAGACCCCGCAAATGACACTCTCCATCTCAGGTCCCCATATTCTGCTGCTGATGTACTTAACATTCCCAGTAAGAATCTCTCATTAAACGCCAAGTTACAACAAAAAGCAAAGACAATACAGAGTACAAAGAAAGAGAAGTACATGAGGAAGAAAGGTGCAGAAAACATACACTCTTGTGGAGTGCTTAACCATAAATAAACAAGCACTGGTAATGCATCAGTTTCGCCTATGTAATGATTAAAGAGCTGTTTTTATTAATCATCATCCCGGAGAAGGAAGGAGCTCCCTGACAGATAACATGAGAGTGGAGAGGATGTAACACTGTGGCCAGAGCTGTCGACTGAGAGCTGCGGATCCCAGTTTGAGTCTTTTCAGAACCACGCAACATCCTGTGATTCTATGCAAATTACTTAATCTCCCGGGGTGATAAATTGTTATACAAATATCCTGCAATAGTAAAAGGCAAAACTTTATGAAAATATAGTTCCACCAAAGCGAATGTTAACAGTATTTTGGAGGCAGCAAACTGATAAGAGAAGAAGATGAGGAACAAGAATTGGTGACTGCAGGAAAATATACTACAGCCAATAGAAATTTAGCAAAGATACGTAGCACACACAGGAACCAATGAGAAGCCAGGAAAGAGAAGAGACAGAAGGTAAGTCCCTTTTAAGTTTATATTAAAAATAATAGATTTCTCAAGCACCACGCAAGTGCTTAAAAAGCTCAAAAAGCTTGTGGAAGCATAGAAGCCAGCCACTCAAAAGAGATAGTAAAGAGGTAACCCCCATTCGAGGAACAAACACAAGATTGACAAGCTAGGAAATGAATAATTATCTTTCAAATAAGAGTGACAAGAATGCAATCCAGCAGTAAATAACTGGCAGGACTCCAAGCCCCTGTATTTTCTTGGCAAGCTGACTATATATCTTTTGCAAGCAGATTGTTGTGCTGTCTGGTAGGCTCGACCGAAAAATGAGAAGACACCAACAAAAGTAAAGCGATCATGCCTTGTCAACAAGGTAAAATTAGTGTTCGTGATGAGAGGGCAAATCAAGTCCAGCCTTGAGTCTAGGTTACATAAACTGTAACAGTAATAAGCAATTTAGGACCAATGCGTGTGCATTTTATCTCTAAATGATGTACAAATGGCATTTGCATTAACCAAATGCTATAATATTGTGGGGGTACACTATTGTCCATTTTTTCAGTATTTGGATGGGGCAAAATTGACCTTACACATTGCAATCAATGGAATCCAGCCCAGGATTTAAGAGAGGATAAAACAAATAGGTCAGATTATGTGATATCTAAAACATATCTATAGTGTAGCTATGTTGATAAACGACACCACCAGACCGGTTGACTCCCTAAAGCACCAACACATTTCCAGGATTAGTCTAATGAATTCAGGAATTCACAGCTGCAAAATCATCTACTCAGATGCCGCAATAACTACAATGCAAGTAGAAAGATCTACTCCTTCACCTGGCAAAGATTCAACTATGTGTTAAACGTCTACAGCACGTGGGGACCCTCTTGCCAGTCATAGGAGAATTATTTTAATGCACTTCACAAGGCTAGCCAGGTGTGCTAATCCTACTGGCACAGCCCAAAATCTAAGGCTTTAATTATATTAAGATGTTACTTACCATCAACGCCAAAGGGTAGGGATGAAAGAAAATGCCCTACTGAGGAAACTACCATTTCTGTCCACCTACGACCATCAAGTCAGACGCCACATCATCATGCCTCAGGAAATGTAAATCATTGCCAGCTCACCCACTATGCTTATCAATGTCTCCACTTCTCCAACATATGCCTATTGCACCAGGCAATCATCTAATGCCAGATGATTCATTTCTAAATGTATTTCCAATAAACAGGTCTACCTGAAAAATGCACCTGGGAAGTAGCGGAACAACAAGGACCTAAATTGAATCTACTTCCAAATGAAAGTGAACAATATTTCTTAATTGGGCTTAAATAGAGATCCTGGTACTTAGAGGCACCAACGTGGCTAAAGTACTCTTCAATTGACCATTTCCCTCAGGCGCTCTTGACATCTCTGAATAGAAAATACAACACTGCTTCATCCAGTTCCACACAATTTCTACAGTCTGCCCACAGATTAGTGCCATCACTAAGAGCATAACTACCAACACAGGTACTATTGAAAGTACCCCCCACACACACACTCAGAGCACAAACACTGAGTGTGACTCGTACAAAATATGGTGTTTAGCCTCTTGGAGAAGTATGTCATCACCTTGCTGAACAGCCACAATCATTTCAGCCACACAGACACATTTTTAAGCAAGCTACTATAGGTTTAAACTTTAGCAGACAAACTGCACCATACATCCTGAAATGTGGGAAATGGCTACCAATGGCACTGATTTCGAAGGTCAAATTTGTGGTCAACATTTACAGATCTTGAAAGAAAAATGGCCTTGACTACCTAAAACAGACACTGTTGAAACTAATAGGTCTCACCTTTGGGACCTTTTGGTATTACCAATGGGCTTTAGCAATGCTGTAGAGCATAGATACTCATAGAAATGTCCCCAGAGGCCAAAATGTATGGTCTGTTGCAAGCCGAGGGTTGCATTGTGAAGGTTGTGTGGTTTAAGGTGGGCGTTGGGGTAGGCAAAGCATGTAGAGGGTGTGGACATCAAACTAAGCCTTCAAGTGCTTTGTCTTCCACCCACGCTCTAACCACATGTACCAAGAATAAAAGACAAAGCATTAACCTTTGATGTAAATCGTGAGATACTCATCTAGTGTCCGAATTTCACAATGTGAAACCAGATATCCTGGAATCATTAACAGCTTCCTCGCTTGAGCAAACTGTGTGATCCTAGGCAGTTTTTTTTCCACTCTGCTTTCCATTTCTAAATCGCCTGGCAGGAGAACACCATGAAATGTATGAGTTCAGGATGGGTGCTGTACAAAACCTTCTCCTGCCTGTGATTTAATAAACTATAGCATTGATTCAGTTATAATAACAACTCAGGCCACACAGAAGTGCTCCTGACAAATGACATGCCTCTTGATCCACAAATGTGCTGCTGCAACAAATGATGGACAGAATGCTAAATGAATCAAACATCCACCCCCAGTCAAGAGATCTGGGTTAGTTCCATTGTTCTTTTTCTCACTATGCCACCCCAGTTTGGACCCAGCCATATGCAACTCTGTCTTGACCCTGCTCCTAACGCCTAACGCCTAAACTGTTCACAGCCGATCAGGGAGCTCCGTGGATTACCCCTGCAACGTTCCTGCTGCTGGATTGACCCTTTGTCTTCGCCTCGTTACCTCGCGGAACCCGCTCCGCGGGTCCCGCATCGCCCATTTTGCTGGGCTGACTTTTGAAAGAGAAGAGCTCAACAGGGGTGAAGGAAACAGTCTGCCCGGGCTGCGAGCACCAGGTGAGGGACAGGGACTCCATTTCCCAGGAGTCCCTGTGTAGCCATCCCCTGCACCTGGACGCTCTCCCGGGTTGCCCCGCCCACGACCGCCGGACTAAAAGCTGCCGTTCACCGCAGCAACTTGGGAAACGCCTAAACTGTTCACAGCCGATCAGGGAGCTCCGTGGATTACCCCTGCAACGTTCCTGCTGCTGGATTGACCCTTTGTCTTCGCCTCGTTACCTCGCGGAACCCGCTCCGCGGGTCCCGCATCGCCCGTTTTGCTGGGCTGACTTTTGAAAGAGAAGAGCTCAACAGGGGTGAAGGAAACAGTCTGCCCGGGCTGCGAGCACCAGGTGAGGGACAGGGACTCCATTTCCCAGGAGTCCCTGTGTAGCCATCCCCTGCACCTGGACGCTCTCCCGGGTTGCCCCGCCCACGACCGCCGGACTAAAAGCTGCCGTTCACCGCAGCAACTTGGGAAACGCCTAAACTGTTCACAGCCGATCAGGGAGCTCCGTGGATTACCCCTGCAACGTTCCTGCTGCTGGATTGACCCTTTGTCTTCGCCTCGTTACCTCGCGGAACCCGCTCCGCGGGTCCCGCATCGCCCGTTTTGCTGGGCTGACTTTTGAAAGAGAAGAGCTCAACAGGGGTGAAGGAAACAGTCTGCCCGGGCTGCGAGCACCAGGTGAGGGACAGGGACTCCATTTCCCAGGAGTCCCTGTGTAGCCATCCCCTGCACCTGGACGCTCTCCCGGGTTGCCCCGCCCACGACCGCCGGACTAAAAGCTGCCGTTCACCGCAGCAACTTGGGAAACGCCTAAACTGTTCACAGCCGATCAGGGAGCTCCGTGGATTACCCCTGCAACGTTCCTGCTGCTGGATTGACCCTTTGTCTTCGCCTCGTTACCTCGCGGAACCCGCTCCGCGGGTCCCGCATCGCCCGTTTTGCTGGGCTGACTTTTGAAAGAGAAGAGCTCAACAGGGGTGAAGGAAACAGTCTGCCCGGGCTGCGAGCACCAGGTGAGGGACAGGGACTCCATTTCCCAGGAGTCCCTGTGTAGCCATCCCCTGCACCTGGACGCTCTCCCGGGTTGCCCCGCCCACAACCACCTCATCTCCTCATTAGCAATAGCTGACACCCGCTACGCGGGACGCGTGCGGGACGCCCGGGGCTAAGCCCGGGCAAAGGGCGGGCCCTCTGTGGCCCTCAGAGGCCTGAGGAGCCTGGTCTGGGCCACACCCTTTGTCATCTGGCTGCCCTATATTTTGGACTAACGGACCCACTACTACTTAACTGTAAGTCTGCTTACTGTCATATTTGTGTTTTTTCATCGGGACCAACATTAGAGACTCATATTCTATTGCATACACGTAACCTCGGCTGCCTTGCATTGTAATTGTATTATTTCCGGTCTGTAATGAACTGTCGAGAGACTAGAAGCATGGCAGCTGCTGGAGCTAAAAAATTGACGGGCACCCTTGATGATTTTATTGTTCGGACTCATGCTTTAATAGATCAGGGGATCATTTTAATGGATAGAAGGGTATCTCAAGACCTGGCATGGGCCAGGAGATCCTCTCTAGGTCCCATAGCGCAAGCCTGTACTCCACATGCAGTAACAAACCCTAACACCATAGCTATTGTACATAATGAGGGGGCTCATGACGACACTAGCTCACAAGAAGGTTTGGAGGCAACACCTAATCTCGCTCTGTTAGCTGAGAGTGGTTCAATAAATGAGCCTGGAGAAGTCTTGGTGGAAAATGCTCTTGAAAGGGGCCTGAAAGAGGGAGCAATACCCAAAAAAAAGTCCAAACCTGTCACACGCAAGCGAAAGAAAGCCTTGAACACAGAGAACCTAGACCAGACCACCTCAGACCCGGTACCTCTAAACCCCAACAGTGTTCTGGCGCCTAATACCGTTGACACTGATAGTGCCAAACTAATTAATGTGGCCATGTCGTTAAGTTTACCAGATGACACAGTCATAGACAGTAGCTTAGAGGAAATTTTAGACCTAAGTGGTGATGTAGACAACCAGGTTAGAAGCGATGAGGATAGGAATAGCTTTAACATGGCAAATAACAATATCTTCCAAATGCTAAAAATCCTGCTTGAACCTATTGAAGCAAGGTTGCGTTGCTTAGAAACCATCTTAAAAAATATCCATAAAGATGTAAGCGCTCCTAGCTTCAGCCTGGATAATAAGATACCCCCCGTAAAAAAGGCCATGAACAAGCCTCCGCTGGTTGATAAAAATACCCCATCCCTTAAAAAAAGTGCGTCCACCAACCCCGCCAATTCCATTACCACTGGGGGCACTTCCTCAAAAACTCCTGACACAAAACCAGTTTCTAACCCTGTTAAACCCAAGGTTACCCCACAGGTTAAGTTTAAAGACCCTATACCCCTGACCCCTAAACTGGATCAGACACCAAAGGAGAGGAGAGAATCTCGGAGAAACATCCATCTTCCCCCGGATGCATGCTCCTATGTAATCATCCTGACAGGGGTCACTGAACTTGGGCAAACCGAAACGGAGTCCTACCAAACCCTAAAAAATAAGGTGTGTCACTGGCTGTCTAAAAATTTCCCATTACCGCCCGGCATGCCTAGTAACATCTTAATGGTGGAGAGAGCCCCTTGGGTGGGAGGCAATAGGAAAAATCTACAAGGTGATTGCGTGGTGGTCAGCTTTGAGCACCCACAAACAGTAAACTATATTTGTGCCGGTACACCGCGCCATCAGGCGAGTACGGTCACGGCTAGGCCTCTCTCCTACTTTTACGTTCAAGGGAACCAACCGGACAAAAGATGGAGCTGGTTAAAGGGCCCTCAGGAGTCTAATCATAGACAGAGGTTTAATCCTCCCTGGGAGGGCCAATCACGCGGCTGGGAGGAGGGGGGGGAAGATGGGTGGACCATGGTCAGGAGAAGAAGAGCTGGTCCTTTTCAGGGTGGTTTTTTCGCCGGCCCCCAAAACAAATATCAACATCATGACTACCACCACGTAAATGGGCAGGAAAATTACTTTAATGTCCCTACGTTCAATCATTACGATCACCCGTCCTTTATGGACTGGGTAGATTGACAAACACTGGGTTACCATGCCACACAATCTTTAACTTCCCTACACACCACCTCACAGAGTAGTCATACCTCACAAGAGTTAAACCTCGACCTAAGTACTGAGCGAACGCCCACTGTAGAACAGTTCGTGGAGGGGGGGACAGATTTGTCCGTAATTGATGGAAGCAAAGGTGGCAGGCAGGGGATCGCTATGGCTTCATGGAATATAGCGGGCCTTAGGAACAAAATCAATGACCCTCATTGGAGAGATCTCATTGGCTCCATGGACATTATCGCTATGCAAGAAACGTGGGCGACTGAAAATTTGCTCACATTGGATGGATATACCACCTTTTTCCTCCCTGCTGTAAATTCACCAAGAGGGCGGGCTAGAGGTGGCCTGGTTACCTTGATATCTGCAAAAATCTCAGGCTCTTATAAAGAAATCCCCACTGGCAGCCCTTACTGCCTCGCAGTTTTAATTACATATAGGAGTTCTAACGTTGTATTATTAGTGAACTTCTATAACTCTTTTGATAGAGAAAACTCAACTGACAACCTGCAGAGGCTAAACTCTTTTTTAATTAAGTTCCAAGAGTCCATGGAGGCCAATTGTATTGTTATTTTATTAGGAGATTTTAATGTACACGGCTGCCAGGAAGATTGTCCCCCTAACCTTCTATTTGGTTCACCAGATGATGAAAATATCCACTTTGAACACACAGAACAGGGCGCTTTCTTAGAATCTCTGCTAGCCGAAAATGGTTTAATGTTGCCATCTGGGGGGGAAGAGGGCATTCCAACCTTTACGGGCCATGGAAGCGGGTCTACTATCGATTATATTTTTTTGAGCAGTATTTGCAGTAGTTATATCATTTGTTATACCGTTGTAAGATCCCATTTTAGCGACCACAATCTTGTTGTACTTAAAGTTAGAGATGTATTAGAATTTAATGACACTAGTTTGGGTCTGGTAGATAAATGTGACTTACGTTCAACTGATCAGGCACGGCGAATTAAATGGTGCAAAATAATTCCTGAGGATTTTTTTGGCAATCTGTGTTTAAATAGTCAGGAGGATCTTGAACTTTGTTTAAATGACCAGGCGGGAGACACCGAGGTCTTAGATGCATATAAGAGGGTATGCATTAACATCGTGTCTAATCTGACACAACATTGCAAAAGGAAAAATCAGGAAAGGGTAGGCTGGTTTGATAGTAAATGTTCTGCTGCTAACCACAAATTAAAACTAGCTTTAAAATCCAGCCCTGTAGACAGAAAACTTGTGGCTACCCTTAGGAAATCATACAAGACTATCATCGAGAAAAGGCGGCGTGAGATCAGAGAGGATGCTTGGGCCGACCTGACCTCAACTGATGTCTTAAAAAGTAGCACTAAATTCTGGGCCGTGGTAAATCACCCGTATTTTGTAGACACATGCAATAGTGATTTAGATTGTGGCATTCAAGAAGATAAATGGCACTCGCACTTTAAATCTGTGTATGAGCAGGAAGCTAACGGGGCTGAGGGCACGACTAGTCTTTATCAACTCCCATATAGCTTAACGGTAGATGAGGAAGAGGTGGGTCTAGCCATTGAAAAAATGACCAGTAACAAGGCCCCGGGGCCGGACGGGGTCCCAGCCGACCTTTTTAAAGTGGATATTTTATTCTGGTCCAAAATTTTAGCTAGAGTTTTTAACAGTATTTTTAAAACAGGTATTCCTGACTCCTGGTCACAATCTGTCATAGTGCCTATTTTTAAAAAAGGTGACAGGGGGGAACCGGGAAATTACCGCCCCATATCCCTGATAGATTCTGCGGTTAAGGTCATAGGGAGAGTGGTCCTTAGTAGACTCAATGAATGGCTAGAGGAGACTAATACCTTATCCCCAACTCAGTACGGCTTTAGAAAAGGAAGGAGTACTACCGATCAGAGCTTAAACCTACAACTGCTGATCGGAAAATATACTCAAGCTAAACCAGGATCCCTATTCATTGCCTTTATGGATCTGTCCTCGGCTTTCGACCGAGTAAACAGGTCCAAGTTGTGGGGCCAGCTCCTCAGCATAGGTATCGACCCAAACATTGTGTATTTTTTGGCAGACCTTCACAAGGACCTTACCGCCACTGTTCGTTATGACAGAAAAGGGAACTGCACAGGGAAAATTCATATCACTAATGGTGTTAGGCAGGGCTGCATTCTTGCTCCCCTGCTTTTCACCTTATACATTAATAACCTGGGCGGAACACTGGATTTAGCCTGTAAAGATATACCTAGAGCAGGGAAATATACACTGCCCGCATTACTGTACGCAGATGATGCGGCTCTTATAGCTAGAACTGCGGTGGGTTTGCAAAGTCTGCTGAATTCTTTTTATAAGTTTATGACAAATTTGGACCTCAGTATTAACTTTGGCAAATCCCATGTAATGGTGGTTGGAACCCATGTCAAGGCCAAAAAACGTGCCTTGTCTATGCACTGCAATGGCCACAAACTATCTAGAGTCTCCAGATTCCCCTATCTGGGCGTAGTGTTCGACGATCGCTCCACCTGGCTTCCCCAATTGCTCGAGAAAAAAAAGGTTCTGGCCCGTTCTATATCCGCAGTCCTTGGTTTCTCACGCAAAATCGGGGTGAAGCCAATAGAGGCTGTCCTAAAAGTGTACGCCACTAAATGCATAGCTATTGCTATGTATGGCGCGGACCTGTGGGGCTTTATGCCTGCTAAACCCCTTCAAGTGATCGAAGACAACTTCTTGAAGTCCATTCTTTCTTTGCCAACATCCACAGCAAATTTCATTGTACATCAGGAATGTGGGGTGGACTTTTTGGAGGACCGAATTGTCATGGCCCCCCTCCTGAAATGGATATCTGTGTGGCTCAACTCAGAGATTGATGTTAACCATGAAATCTTGAAGGATTGTTTAAAACTAGATCATTGGAATAAGATTCCCTGGCTAAAACATGTTGAACAATTTTGTGTTAAACTGGGCAGGCCTGAATTGTTTTACAATCCCTCTGCCCTCGTCAAGGCCGACTTGAAGTGGGCAAAAAACACCTTCTTGCTACATAGTGGAATGGACAGAGAAGGCAAGGAGTTGATAAAATCTTCTGTTAGGTCGCACCAACTGATTGTTTCCTCAGATTGTGAACCGGAGCTTTACCTGAAAGTTGTAAATAACCCAAGTCACAGGTACCTCCTTACTAAGTTCCGATTGAACAAGGTTCACCTGCTAATTTGTGGTCGCCCTGGCTGGACCAGGGACTCGGCACTGAGTGTATGCAATTGTGACGGTTACTCAATTATGGACACTGCCCATTTCCTGTTTTTTTGTACCCACTTCAAAACCATTAGGGAAAAATTCATCATTCCCCTGCTGAAGGGGAAAGGCTTCAGGCAGGTCAAACCAGCGATGTTATATCTCCAGATGCTAACTAATATCTGGGAAATTTATAATGTGGCCAAGTTTTTAACTATTGCAATGAGAATGGGCAAAAAGATCAATTGGGTGTAGTTCATGTTCCAACCATTTGGTTTTTATCCTGTAATGTTTTTAATATTTCTGCATTTCTAATTGTAACTATTTTCTTAAATGATGTATCTCGATTTTTGGGCCATTTTTATGTATGTCTGTACTTTTATGGTTTTGAAAATTCGAACCGAATAAAGTATTACTTGACTTGACCCTGCTCCTCATGGAAACAGTCCAGCCCAAACTGCCAAGCCGGGTCCTCCTGGACTGGAAACAAGCATCCTTGGACCGGTTTCAGGGTAACACGCCTTATCAGCCAGGCTAGCTTGAATCCAGTGGCACAGCGAGCAAAGGACCCATGTCCCACTTAGGGTGAAAAGTGCTGCAGCAGTAAATGATGGACAGAATGTGGAATGAATCAAACATTCACCCAGAGTCAAGAGATATGGGTGAAATCCATTGTTCTTTTGCTCACTAAGCCAGCCCAGTTTGGAACCAGCCATATGCAAATCAGTCTTGACCCAGCTCCTCGTGGGAACAGTCCAGCCCAAACTGCAAAGCTGGGTTCTCCTTGGACGGTAAGCAAGCATCCTGGGACCGGTTTAGGAGTAACATCGCTCTCATCAGCCAGACTAGTTGGAATCCAATGGCACAGCAAGCAAGGAACCCACGTCTGGGCATACCCATCCCACTTAAGGCGGAAAGTGCTGCAGCAACAAATGATGGACAGAATGCTGAATGAATCAAACATTCACCCCAAGTCAAGTGATCTGGGTTAAATCCATTGTTCTTCTGCTCACTACGCCACCCCAGTAAAAGAAATAAGGGAGGAAACAATATTTTAGGGGGAACAAATCAGTACTGGCTCACACGGTCTAGTTGAAGCCAACCAATACTTCCAGAAAAATTAGCTCCAGCCCTTGTGGCTTGTGCACTGAATCTTAGGGCTCTATATCTCTGCTTTCCCTAAGTGCATGTAAATATTTGTAAAAAAGAGCGGTCTCTCAGTTGTAACACAAGGTGAGATCATATCAAAGTAAGGGGCCATCCCCCATAGGAGTTGTAGTTCGTAGCAAATTGCAACTATAGTTACATACAAGTCATTAACACCACGCAAGCCTCCCCGAGTGTGAAGAAAAAATATGAATATGTGTTCCACTGGTAAGAAGAGCTATACTGTTATTGTGGTAACCCAAATTTGCACAATGTCTATTCAAACCAATCATGTATTTATCATGAAAGACTGCGTCTGTTAACTTTTATGTGTGCAGTCACGAGGTGTATCCTCAATATCTATCAACAGCGTTAGTTGATTTCACATGTTACCATAAATCCCAAGTATTGGGGAACAATAAAGAAACATTCTCAGAAGGACTGCTGCTGCCGTGTAAGCCAGTACTGATTTGTTCCCCCTAACATATTGTTTTCCTCCCTTATTTCTTTTACATGAAAAAACTAATGTAACTACAAAGAACACCAACCCTTCCAATACCAGTCTACTGGTATCCCATAAAGTCTAGGGTAAGGTGTAGGTTTTTTAAGTATTTGGTATTTACTATGTAGATTATTGTTAAATGAACAAAGATTAATATACACAAACTGATCTTGTGGGTATAAGTAATATATGGGTCAATAATCATGACGCTGATATTTTGAATGTGAAGATACATTCTCCTATCAGTTCACACATCTAACTACAAGAAGCAATGTACTATGACACGTTTGTGCTGTTCTTTGCACATGTGTATTGGGTGTTACTCACCACAGGTTAGTCTTAGGAAGCCACTTAAGATATCTATTCCAGCGAGGAAAGCTAGTTTGTAAGAGAAATTATACTATGTCCCTCTTACATATTTTTCTTCATTATTATTTTTTTTTCTCTTTTAAGATCGTGTCCAAATAGGTTTTTTACAAGAATCCTTTGAGAAAAAAACTCAGGTAGAATTCTCTTGTGTGATTATATTGTTCTATAATGCATTTGTGTTACCAGGAAGAATAAGAATTATACTAATGGCGATCTTTATGTGTATCCTTGAGCCCTGATGAAAACTCCAGACCAGATAGGCTAATTACTGTGGGCAGAATAATTTTGTTATCTAGCGGATGTGTCTGAGCCATTGTGCTCTACCTACCTGTAGTGTACATCATTTTTAGCCAAAACCCAAAGTCCTCACGAATAAGGGTAACATCCGAGGAACCTTGAAGTATTTTTCGATTTTCTGGATTCTGCCTTGTCCTGCATGTTTTATGTAAGAACTCTCTCCTACCCCCAAGTCTTCGCCGGGGTTGAGCCCGCCCTGATAGTACCATCTTATCGAGGTGGGAAGAGGATGCCGATGATGAAGCATGACACTATTATGTATGTGAGACATCCTCTTCCATTAAGGATGGCCTTCCCTCTGTAATCTGTACCCCACTGAATTGAGTGATAGCGGTTGACCTCTTTGGCTACCTAGGCTGTGGTGGTCTCCATCTATCCTTGATTTTCCCTACAAGCACCCTACTTATCTGTGATTTATCATTGGTGTATAGGAGGGTTGTATGGGTGCTGTATATTCCTCCTCTCTATTTCATGATACCACCCCTACATAAAAAGATGCCTACCACCCTCACCCCCCATGGCGTGTCTAGAGTGTCTGCAGTGAGGGGGGGCACGGTCTTGAGCACTTCAAAGACCTTTCTTTGAAGTCTTCTCTACTTCAAAGGCTCAAATGGGTATAAGTACTGGACCTCTGAGACCATTGGCTCAGAACACTACTGGACTGAGGATATTCTGCCAGGGAGAAGAGGTGTTGTGATGCCAGGAGCGACTGCCCTGTTGCTGTTTCTCTCCTGTGATGAAATAAATACAAATACAAGGGTCCAAGGGAAGTTTAAAGTACTAACTGGATTCAATCCCCCTTACTATACTTTTCAAAGAACAAATGGAATCCAAAGGACTAAAATAAAAGGTATTACAACAAATACCACTTATGAACTATGACAACTTGCTATGTAGTTGAGTGTGAAATAGAAAGGAAAGCAAAAGTAACACAAGAGACAGAACTCAGGATTGCCTCAGGATAGCTGGTATACCATCAATACACAATCAAGTGCCCAGTGTCATCATCTGGGGTGCCAAACAGTGTTCTTCTTGCCTCTCTTATCAATCAGAGAAAGCAGAAAAAAAGAACTGTATCCTTCTGTACGATGCTAATTTCAAGAAGGAAAAACAATGTGATTGTGTTAAGACAAGGTAATTCGAGGTAATCTCTGGCGTGCAGTGCAGGTATTTGTTTTGTGCAGAAATAGTGTTGTTAAAAAGGATGAGCTAATGAGATAGTGTACTATTCTTTCTGCAGATAATCATGTCAATCTCTTATAGTTCTCCTATTAAAAACAATGTGAACGTGAGGTAAAAATTATCTTTTTTATATGGAGCAGTTTGAAACTAATTACTGCTTAGACGCTCTCCTGTGATGGCCTGCTGCCTGCTGCTTTTTGCCTGGGAGTCGGGGGACTGGAATTTACTCTCTGCATCCTGCTTTCCAAGGTTCTCCAAGGGCTTGACTGAGCATGCCTGTTACTGAAGTCTCTGGGGCATCAAAGACTGCAACTGCATCTTGCTACCAGCATCTGGACTGCTTGTCTGTGTTAAACTTGGCATCTTTGGTGTGGTTTCCCCTGACTTTTTGCCTCTACGGCCTGTGTTTTTGATGCTGTGCTGGATTTCGTGTTTACCTGCTTAGATACTTTGGGGCACTTTGCCACTGCTGATCAGCGTCAAAGTGCAAGTGCTCCCAGTGTAAATTGTTGTTACAATTGGTTCTCCCTGATTGGAATATTGGATTTACTAGTAAGTCCCTAGTAAAGTGCACTGAGTGTGCGAGGGCCTGTAAATCAAATGCTGTTAGTGGCCTTGCAGCACTGATTGTGCCACCCACATGAGTAGCCCTGAAAAGGTATAATTTCATTTGTTCATCCTTGGTGTCTCTGTGCTGGATTCTTGACCTACCTGTCACTTTGCTCAGGGGTCCGGGACGCTGCCACCAAAGTTCCCGCCTCAACGCCCTTCTCGCTGGTCCCACTGGTCTGGACGCGGGTGGACAGAGAGAGGGACTGCATTTCCCAGAAGCCTCCAGCGGCGAGCACATTCTACGTCATTCTAAAGCGCCAGGAGGCGCCTAAATTCGCCCAGAGCCTCCCGCAGTGCGGGTTTCATTTGTTCATCCTTGGTGTCCCTGTGCTGGATTTTTGAACTACCTGCCATTTTGCTCAGGGGTCCGGGACCCTGCCACCAAAGTTCCCGCCTCGATGCCTGTCCCGCTGGACTGGACGCGGGCGGACAGAGAGAGGGACTGCATTTACCAGCAGCCTCCAGCTGCGAGCCCAATCTACATCATTCTAAAGCGCCAGGAGGTGCTTAAATTCGCCCAGAGCCTCCCGCAGCACGGGACGCATGCGGGCGCTGCCATGGCGAAGCCCGGGCCAAGGGCGGGCCCGTCCCGCGCCCTTCTAAGCCAGGAGGAGGCAGGGCAGGGCCACCCCTTTTTCGTCGGACTTTGTATGCATTTAGTGACTCTGATCAGTGCCTTCGATTTGTAATTATAATTGCTGTTTACTTGCTAGCCCAGCAGTGGTTTTGCATCCTTTTACTAAGTTATGAATCATGAGCAAGGGTAGCCGCAAGTGGGCAGGGGGACAAGGCGTTGTAGGCACACTTGATGCATTTCTTGTGAGGGCTGAATCTGTCCTCATTCATGAAATTGAGCTTATGCAAAGGAGACTTTCCTCAGAGCCCCGACGAGCCTCCTCCAAAGCCCTTCCAGCTGGTCCCTTGCTAATTATGGCTCCATCTCCTGAAAGCGGCCATAGTATCTTTAGCTGGTCCCCCTTCTCCAGTTAGTGTGCCCATCCCCACGTTATCACCCCCAGCCAAAATCCTTACTCACAATCAACGATTATCTTAGGAAAAGGGAAGGGAGGGCTCTCCAACATCTGTAGCAAAGAAGAGGAAAGTGGGTGGACTGCCTCTCACCAGTCATCAGGCTAACAAAGTGACAAAGACTAGAGGGGCGGTGCATGGCAACAAAGGCAATTCTCATGGATTTGTAGATACTAGTACATCAAGTATATTAGAGACCAGTGCACAGGCCTGTCCCAGTGAGGTGTTATCCGACTCTGAACTTTGTATTTTAGCTAAAATAGAAGAAAAACTAAGAGCACTGCTCAAACCCTTAGCTACCAAGTTGTCTGATATTGACTCAAATTGAGCAACAGCTTTCTCTCCCAAAATCTGCATCCTCTAAAAGAGCTACTAGCGGTCCTTCTGATCTCAGCGCAATCTTAGTCCCGGCAGTAAATCCACCTATTCTTGCTGCTGGCCGTGGCACTAATCCAGTTGTAACATATACAAAAAAGACCTAGACCTTGTAGGCACTTATGAACTTTATCCTACTCTCTCAGGAATACCAATCATTGCACTACTTTTGCAGAAAAAATCTCCCCTATCATAGTTATTGGGGTAGTCGGTATAACCTTGGATAGTGCCTCCTTAAACAATTGCCTGTTCCCAAAAAGAAATTCAACATAATTCAGTTGTGAGACAACACGCACAAATACACTTTAGTGTCACCACTACTATACTTGTGGTGGTTGGATAGTTAGTAACCACCTCTACTATTTTTAGATTCCCACACCCAACACAAGAGATAGAATAAAGTATATATCTGTGTTGCTGTGTGATGTGTTTTTACATGTTGTTTGACTCTCTGTAGGTTATCTTTGACCTTCTTTTCACTGCATATTTTCACACAACTTTCTTGTGGTTTTGGACACATTTTTTCCTTTCTGAGCTTGAAGGCGCCAATGATGAGAACAGGGCAATCCTGGTGAGTACCTGCCAGGTTCCCGTTGGTGGTGCGCCTGTGAGGTGCCTTCTTGCTCTCACTCACTTTTTCTGTCGTATATGTATTACGTTCTAGACACTAAAGTGTATTTGTGCGTGTTGTCTCAGAACTGAATTATATTGAATTTCTTTTTGGGAACAGGCAATTGTTTAAGGAGGCACTATCCAAGGTTATACCGACTACCCCAATAACTATGATAGGGGAGATTTTTTCTGCAAAAGTAGTGCAATGATTGGTATTCCCGAGAGAGTAGGATAAAGTTCATAAGTGCCTACAAGGTCTAGGTCTTTTTTGTATATGTTGCATTATGAGTGGAGGGCGACCTATGACTAGTTTTACCCTCTAGCTCCTTGTGTTTTGACTAATCCAGTTGTGCCAACTCCGCTTGTGATCCCTAGTCGCACACATACTTGCAATCCAAAGGCTGCCTCTACGAGGGAACAAATTGGGGGCAAAAACCAGGGAATGACATGGGGTGGTTCAGCTAATCACAATGACTACCTTGACTTACCTCCTGATGCCACGCCCTATACTATCATACTATCTAATGTGCCCCCATTACAATCTGGCAATGGGAAACATTGGGCATCGCTCAGGAATAAGGCCCTTCACTTTTCAAATAACTAAACCGGGCTGGATAGTCATTTATTCCAGGAATTCAAAATGGTTCTCAGAATTCCCTGGATTGGGAGATTGCCAAAAACCAGTAGAGGTGATTCTGTGGTGCCTAACTTTGGGTCCCCCCTACTAGTGAAAGCCATTCCAGACAGGGCAGGGTCAAGGCATCTGAGTGGGTAAGATATTAGCATCCTACCATTGGGGTTCTGCTATCGAAACACTCCAACACTGTCTACTGGGATGCATACTGGGATGGGTGACCATCGAGCTACTTTTCACGCTCAGGGATTTTATGAATATAATATACCGACCCACAATAGTTACAACTTACTCTCCAATTTGGAAGACATAGATTGACTGGGGAGCAATAAACCTGGCTCGTCTGGCCCACGAAGGGAAGTAGAGTGTGGCACGCTTCCCGTTGAGAATCTGACCCTAAATGTTGATGATTCCCTTGCGATTAGGCGTAGTTCATGTCCCGAGCCAAGAATTGGAGTCCATATGGATAATTGTGCTGGCTTAAAACTCGCTTCTTGGAATATTGCGGGCCTTGTAAGTAAAATAGCCTCAACTGATTTGTCTTCATTTATTGAAGAACAAGATATTTTGTTCTTCCAAGAGACGTGGGCGGTGGACCAAGTATTCCGCCCTGGTTATATAAATGTTCACAAAAGCGCGGAACAGGGAGAACGGGGTAGGCCCAAAGGGGGCCTGACTATTTGG
Organism: Lissotriton helveticus; assembly: GCF_964261635.1. NCBI lineage: Eukaryota > Metazoa > Chordata > Amphibia > Caudata > Salamandridae > Lissotriton > Lissotriton helveticus. The sequence continues at coordinate 780,785,214 of NC_136065.1, read as the reverse complement.
GTTAGGCAGTGCTTAAAATCCAAGCTAGAGGAGATTTACATTGATTCTAGGGACATCCTCATCATTAGGGTATACCAGGTAAATCTTCCTGATTTCCTACTTATCAATGTTTACTCTAGGGGTTTGCAAGGTGGGAAGGCCTCAAACACCATAGCACTTCTAGATGTTTTTTAACAAATCACAGAGGTCAAACCAACGTAATAATAGCCGGAGATTTTAATTGTACTTTCGAACTCCTGGATCTTCATGATATGTATTTTAATGTAGAGGAGGATACAAAATGGTCGATTCCCTCCCTTGATCTTACGCCAATAAAGAGGTGGTCTAGCTCAGCTCTGCAATTAAAAGTATTCATTCTCGCATGGAAAGTGACCATAATCCATTGCTTCTTTCATTGCGGGATCGGCACCCAAATTTTGAAGTAGGTCCTCCACCACGTGTAGACTTTGTAGAAACCTTTTCAACAAACGACACAGGCCACCTTAAATGGTCTAATGTGGCAAATAAGGCAGATTATTTGATTCAAATGAGTACACTGGTAGCCAATGCTACAGTTACACTCCAGATTGAGGCTGCGTATGATGTATCCACCTCTAGAGCTGCCCATGATGTATCTACCTCTAGAGCTGCCCAGGTTCATGAGCAGCTTTTTAATGATCTTAAAAGTTTTTTTATTGCCAAATCTACAAAATTAGCTAAACCCTCATGCCTGAAGGCTGCTGTCTGGTATAACTCTTCATGCCGCATTGCTTATAGATCTTTAGCGGCTGCCATCAGGAGTAAAGATGGTGGCTTAATTAGAGAGAAAAGGGCGGCTTACAAGGCAGCTCAATCTCAGGCCAAAAGGGACTGGGATGACGCTCTTTGGGCTAATTTGCTCGTAGCTTGTTCCGGGAGAGACATGACTGCTTTCTGGCATTTGGTGAAGTGGGGGAGTGGTGACTCAAGTAAAATCCCATTGAATTATGTGGCACCTGAACAGTGGGTTCTCCATTATAAAGGCCAGTTTGCATGTGGTCCAGCAGTCCAAGATATCTTTGTAATGACGTCTCCTATTCCCGCTATATTCATAACTAAAAAAGAAGTGGAAAATGCCCTCCTCCAGGTTTCGAAAGGCAGGGCTCCTGGGCTAGACTGTATCCCCGCAGATCTGTTCCTCCATGATCTCGATTCCTGGGCACTGTATATTCAACTTTTACTAAATGCCAGTGCTAAAGGAGCATCATTGCCCAGTTCATGGGCAGGAGCAGTAATTCTTCCTATTCACAAAAAAGGGGATTGTTCGATACCAGGTAATTATAGGCCCATAAGCCTGATGGACTGTATCCAAAAAGTCTCCGCTATGGTGTTGTTATGTAGAATTCAGGCATGGATGGAGGATCGTCATATCCTTTCTAATTTGCAAGCAGGGTTTTGGCAATGCATTAGTACAGTGGACCAGGTTTTAAAGTTTATTCTTATATACTGGCGTAACGTAACCCTGGGGAGAGGCACCATTTATGCTGTCTTCGTAGATTTGAAGTCAGCATTTGAAATGGTCCCGCGACCCAAGTTGTGGCTTACCCTGCTAAAGCTGGGCATGCCGCTTGAGCTCTTGGCTCTTGTGGTCAAGTTACACACAGACAATTTTGCTCAGGTCAGATGGGACTCGGCGGGTGGTAGTACTGAAAAATTCCCGGTTGAGAAGGGGGTAAGACAGTTATGCGTCTTAGCACCGACCCTCTTCTCAATGTACAGCAATGGGGCCGTGAATTATTTTGTAGATTTCCCTACAGATACTCAGTTTTTAGCTGGGGTCAAAACTCCATTACTAATGTTCGCTGACGACATTCTCATCCTCTCAAAAACGAGACAGGGACTTCAATGTGCCCTTTTAAGATTTGAAGAGTTTTGTGCAGACCACGACCTTATTGTAAGTGTCGACAAAATGAAGTATATAGTTTTGCACAATTTTAAAAAGGTCATCGGCGACGTCAGAATGAAGGAAGGGTTTTTGGAGCAAACTGAGACTTTTTCTTATTTGGGGGTATTAATAGACAGGAAACAGAGCTGGAAGCCACAAGTAGACTGCCTTTCTGTTAATCATGCTCAACTTTCTGGTGCACTGTTGAAGGAGCATAGACGTTCGCATAGCAAACCCATAGCACCCGTGCTACAGATTTACAATACTAAAATTGGCGCCTCAATCCTATATGGGGTCGAGTTGTGGGGACACGCCAACTTGGATACCTTAGTGGTGGGTCAGAATACATTTTGTAAGGTCCCTTAGTGGCCTCCCCGAATCAACTCCATTAGCTCCTCTCCTCCTGGATTTGGGATGCCATTCAATAAGAGACATGGCACATTACAGTCTTTTAGCAGATTGGAGGCCACTATGGGTGACTCCTGAGCTTGCCCATTATGCCCAGGCCCTCTTAGACGTGAGGGACTTAGTCGTTAACCGGAAAATTGTGTGGTTCAGTTGTATCAAAAATGTATTGTGTGAACTGGGGATGAGCGGTTTGTGGACCGCCCCGGCCGGAAGTGTATTTCTAAGTAAACTTGAGATAAAAGTAGCCTATTGGAATCTGATTAACTTGAAATGTTTTGCATCTTTTTCCAGCTGGTCCTTGTCTAAAGCGTTCCTCGAAATGAAACACGAGCCCAAGTATGAGGGGTACTGGGATTTAATCACCTTACCACTCAAGAGGATCTTTGCCCACACATGCTTTCACCTCTAAGTGGGGCAATTCAATTACCAATGCTTGACCTTTTTGTTTAGATACGAATGAAACGCTGGTTCATGTTTTTTTTGTATGTCAAGCCTACACCAAACCTAGATGCACCTGGCTTAAACCAGTGTGCTCCAGTCTGGGCACTAGGTCTTGTAGTGAGGGCTTCCAAATTTTAAAAACCTCAGTGGAAGGCCTGATTGTGGTTGCTACAGCAAAGTTTCTCGGTACCAAAGGGGGTGGTGATGGACAGAGCATCTGAACCAATCAAACACTCACCCCCAGTCAACAGATCTGGGATTAATCCATCACCAATCTTTAGCCCACTTTGCCACCCCAGTTCAGACATGGCCATATGCAAATCAGTCTGACCCTGTGCCTCATGGGAACAGTCCAGCCCGAACTGCCAAGCCATGCCTTCCCTGGACCAGAAACAAGCTTCCTAGGACCGGTTTCTGGCATTCCAGCCGTCTTCAGCCAGGCGTCTTTGAATCCAGTGGCAAAGTGAACAAGGGACTCATGTCTGAGCATACCCTGCCAACTTATGGCAAACAAAGCGGTACAAAAGGGGGTGGTAATGGATGGAGCATCTGAACCAATCAAACACTCACACTGAGTCAACAGATCTGGGATTAATCCATCACCAATCTTTAGCCCACTTTGCCACCCCAGTTCAGACATGGCCATATGCAAATCAGTCTGACCCTGTGCCTCATGGGAACAGTCCAGCCCGAACTGCCAAGCCATGCCTTCCCTGGACCAGAAACAAGCTTCCTAGGACCGGTTTCTGGCATTCCAGCCGTCTTCAGCCAGGCGTCTTTGAATCCAGTGGCAAAGTGAACAAGGGACTCATGTCTGAGCATACCCTGCCAACTTATGGCAAACAAAGCGGTACATAAGGGGGTGGTGATGGACGGAGCATCTGAACCAATCAAACACTCACACCCAGTCAACAGATCTGGGTTTATCCATCACCGTTCTTTAGCCCACTCTGCCACCCCAGTTCAGACATGGCCTTATGCAAATCAATCTGACCCTGTGCCTCATGGGAACAGTCCAGCCCGAACTGCCATGCCATGCCTTCCCTGGACCGGAAACAAGCTTCCTAGGACCAGTTTCTGGCATTCCAGCCGTCTTCAGCCAGGCGTGCTTGAATCCAGTGGCAAAGTGAACAAGGGACTCATGTCTGAGCATACCCTGCCAACTTATGGCAAACAAAGCGGTACAAAAGGGGGTGGTAATGGATGGAGCATCTGAACCAATCAAACACTCACACCGAGTCAACAGATCTGGGTTTAATCCATCACCGTTCTTTAGCCCACTCTTCCACCCCAGTTCAGACATGGCCATATGCAAATCAGTCTGACCCTGTGCCTCATGGGAACAGTCCAGCCCGAACTGCCAAGCCATGCCTTCCCTGGACCGGAAACAAGCTTCCTAGGACCGGTTTCTGGCATTCCAGCCGTCTTCAGCCAGGCGGGCTTGAATCCAGTGGCAAAGTGAACAAAGGACTCACGTCTGAGCATACCCTGCCAACTTATGGCAAACAAAGCGGTACAAAAGGGGGTGGTGATGGACGGAGCATCTGAGCCAATCAAACACTCACACCCAGTCAACATATCTGGGTTTAATCCATCACCGTTCATTAGCCCACTCTGCCACCCCAGTTCAGACATGGCCATATGCAAATCAGTCTGACCCTGTGCCTCATGGGAACAGTCCAGCCCGAACTGCCAAGCCATGCCTTCCCTGGACCGGAAACAAGCTTCCAAGGACCAGTTTCTGGCATTCCAGCGGTCTTCAGCCAGGCGTGCTTGAATCCAGTGGCAAAGTGAACAAGGGACTCATGTCTGAGCATACCCTGCCAACTTATGGCAAACAAAGCGGTACAAAAGGGGGTGGTGATGGACGGAGCATCTGAACCAATCAAACACTCACACCCAGTCAACAGATCTGGGTTTAATCCATCACAGTTCCTTAGCCCACTCAGCCACCCCAGTTCAGACATGTCCATATGCAAATTAGTCTGACCCTGTGCCTCTTGGGAACAGTCCAGCCCGAACTGCCAAGCCATGCCTTCCCTGGACCGGAAACAAGCTTCCTTGGACCGGTTTCTGACATTCCAGCCGTCTTCAGCCAGGCGTGCTTGAATCCAGTGGCAACGTAAACAAGGGACTCACGTCTGAGCATACCCTGCCAACTTATGGCAAACAAAGCGGTACAAAAGGGAGTGCAAAGTTCCTGGGCTGGGTGTGGGTGATCAGATGGAACAAAATGAGACGTTTGTAACTATTTTGTTGCTTTACATTCATGTATCTCTAATTTAGCACTATGCACTTTCTGTCCCGTGCTTCCACTCCCCTATATATACTATTTAATATGTTAATGCCAAATGTTTTATTTTAACTAGGCCTCCAAACTATGGGGTTGTTTTAAACTCTTTTTACCATATTTATTGTTTTATCTAGGACATCCAGGGTGTCAGATTTACATCTATCCAAATAATAAGTCTCCTGTTTTAGAATTATGTTGTTTTATTTACCTGGCCTCCATGTTGACGTTGTCCTAACTTTTGTGATTTTTTTTAACAAATCGAAATAAAGTTTATAAACTGAAACAGGTATCTCAGACCTGCCACTGCAGTGTCTGTGCGCAGTTTGTTAACTGCCATGTTGACTTGGCAAGTGCACCCACTTGCCAGGCACTGACCTTCCTTTTTCTTGAATGTAAGATACCCTATGATAGACCCAAGGTACCCTTCTGGGCAAGGTGCAGTGTATGTGAAAAGTAGGACATTTACTGGTGTGTGTGACATGTACTGATAGTGAAATACTGCCAATTTTGTTTTTTCACTATTGAAAGTTCATCTGCCCCATAGGATCCAATGGGAAATGCTTTGTAACATCTTACAAGTATAACTTCTCATTGGGACAAGTTTCAGAAATAAAGTTTAGGCTCTCAGAAATCAGATTTTAATAACGCGTATTTTAGTAAAGATTGTTTTTAAATTGTGTGTTTTTAGAAAGTAGGCATTCTCTTGTTTAACCCTTCTGTGTGCTTCTGCCTGTTTGTGTATTGACTGTCTGATTTTGGAGTGGCAGGGGCTGGGGATATACAGTCAGTGTAGACAGCCACTGTGGGGAGGGGGTTCAGGTGTGCCTGGCCCTTCCTGGATGACTCAGAGCTGAGCTGAAGAGGGCTTGGCTGCATTTGGAGTAGTGGGAGGAGATTTCCTTGAACCTGATTAGGGCCTATGTCCCTTGCACAATGCTGTCTTCACCTCCTGTTGTCATCAGCACCAGTGAAGCCAGAACTGGTTTGGACTGGGGTCAGAGACCCTACACAAAGAGAACAAGACAAAATGGGGTATAAGTAGGTGACTTTAAACTCCAGAACTTTAGATCACTCCTGGACTCAAGAGGAACCTCTGCCAAGGAGAAGACCTGAAGAGCTGTAAGGAGGAGTACTGCCCCTTTGCTGTGTGCTGTGTGGGGTTGGTCTGCAGTTGCTGTTTCTGCCAAGGAGAGGACAAAGACTCGAACTTAGCTTTGAACTTGCGTGAAGAACATCTCCATGGGCCTGTGTGTGCTGGCCTCCTGTTTTGAAGTCTCAGGGACAGAAAGACTTCACCCCCAGCTCCCATGAACTCTGCTGCTGAGAGTTCTGACCTGCCAGGAGGTGCCTGTTCCAGTTCTGGGCCTCTGGAGGGTGTTCCTGCTGTTGGGATTTGGAAGAAACCTAAAGAACTGAAGAAATTGACACCTTCCTCTTCTTGCGACTGCTTTTACTAGGCAACACCGCTGTGCGAGAAGAATCTTCACACATTGCTGCCCCGCTGCCGAAACAACGCAGCGCTGGTCGTCACTGCAAGAACCGACACATCGGGGGATCGCGGCTGAAGAAACCGATGCAGCGCCGCTCAACGAGGCCACATTGATCACCCATGCATGCCGGATTTCCAGGCATTGTACCTGTGCAGCAAATTTTCCCGACACATCACCTGTGGACCAGAATCGTCTTGGAGTCGACGCATCACTTCCCCCACCAGATCGGATTCGATGCATCACTTCTCCTGCTTTTAGCAGAACTATTGCATCGCCTCCCCATGGTCTTGGGAACTGAATCATCTCTTTGTTTCTCGACGCTTCCCATCTCTTCAGCTGTTTGGCCTTGTAAACTTTGACGCATCTACAGATATTTTGTGCAAAATCATGCATTCATAGTTTTTTATGGACCCAGTTGCTTGAAACCTTTCCTATTCTTATTACATGTATGTTGGATTTTTGTCGTTTTGGTCTTGTTGAGTTTGGATAAAAAATACTTTATTTTTCCTAAACTGGTGTGGTGTTCCTTTGTGGTGTTATCACTGTATTACTGTGTTTTGAGTACAAATACTTCCCACATTGCCTTTGGGATAAGTCTGTCTGCTCATGCCAATCTACCCAGGGGGTGAGAAGGGGTTATCTAAAGTGTGTATCCCCCTTACCCTAACTAGAAGCAAAGGTCCCTATTTGGACAAAGGTGTCTAACTCTGCCAACTAGAGACCCACATTTCTAAGAGTCTGTGAGTTCTGACTGCCAAGTGGTGCCAAATCCAGTCCTGGGCCCTATGACGTGAATTTGGTGCTGTAACCAAGAAATCAACGCATCGACTCCAAAGCATCAGTTCGAAACAGAAGCATCCCAGTGAAACCGTGGCACTGCTGCTGACTACAAGGCTACAAGGCTTGCTGAATGTGCGACGCAACAAACACGACTTTCAACGCAGACCGACTTTGATACAACACCTTCGAAGAGCCACTGCTGCGTGAGTCTTGGACATTGCACCACCAATTTCCGTGGTACACCATCCTGACTCTGATGCATCCTGCCCTGCATGGCTATCAACCGCCACATTACCTTAAGCCCAGCGGTTCAACTTCAATGCCATGGAATCAACGCATTGCACTGTTGACATAGACGCATATTCAACGCTGCCTTTCCTTGAAAAACCGAGGCCTCGCACCTGTAACTGGTGCATCTCTCTCTCTGTTCAACGCATTGTCCCAAAGCGGCAAAGCTTCAACGACCTTGCATCACCTTAACCGAAGAATCACCTGAGTCACAACGCCTTCCCTCCTCTGCACCACGCATTGTCTTCGCATTTAATAAATCCAAGGTACATTAAGGGGGTGTACGTGATTCCTGTATCCAGCTCGCGCTCCATCGTAGTCAGACTGAACTTTTGGATCAGTTCCGGTCAAGCGCTGCTAGATAGCACTAGTGGGAGCTATAGACTGCTTCGCCCTGCATTTTGCTTTAGTCTTTAAACATGCATATCTTGACTTGTGTATATTGGATTTTTGTCATTTTTGGTCTTCTTCTACTCATATAAATATTGGCTAGATTTCTAAACCGTTTTGGAGTACTTTTGTGGTGTTTTCCTCGTGTTACTGTAAGTGTGTGTGTGTGTGCGCACAAATACTTTATACATTGGCTATTTCATTTTGCCTGACTACTCTGTGCCAAGATACGCGTGGGTGAGCCTAGGTAAACGTTTAGTGTGCACTACACTTATCCTGACTGGTTACCTACTTGGACAGGGTGTATACCTCTGCCAACTAAAGACCCCATTTCTAACAGTGACCTTGAAGCCAACAAATGCTAAGCAATGGGAAGGCTGAAAAGCCTCTATGTTCTTGGTAAACCACATTTTGCCTTTCGCAACCAGGCAGCTGAGCTTTCTGGTAGGCTTGAGCCACAAACTGGGCATTAATGCCAAAAAAACTACCCCTTTATAAGTCTCAAATGGAGTAACTGGAGCACATATAGATAGTCAAGAGCAGAAACAAAGCAAACCAACTACATAATAAAAAAAACTTTTTGCAGTTTTGTATAGTGGGAACTTCGCGCAAGGGCATTAATGAGCTTTACATGAGAATCAGGCATTGCACTTTTTATTTTAGTCATTGGGAGTTTAAACGATTTACCCAGAATCACTAGTTGATAGTCCGAGGCCAAGACACGAATCTGGTTTGCAAGTTCAAAGGCCAGCGGCTCTGTGCGTTGCGCCACCACTCATTCCCATGTTTCAGTCATTAGAGCTCTCTGGGACTACGCATAAGCCCTGCAATGCAACCTTGCTTTCCAGAAAGCACTTGAGATGGGCCTCTTCACGATCAATTTCCTATGCAGATCAATCGAATCGGACCACCGGCCTCAATCGCAAGGGTTTTGCCACTACACATTGAACACTTACTCATCACCTCCGCCTAGCCACGCCACTTAAGACACTACACCCATCGTAATCAGCCGTTCGTGGACGAAGCTGTTGACGTCCTGTGCTTGATAAAATAAATTGTTCTTAAATGGGCATTTTTATTTTAAGAAACATTAATTGTTTCAAAAGAGAAAAGCTTTAACGTTTACTCTATAGGAAAACACGCTTGAATTCCGTACAGAGGGATGTTAGCTACATATAGATTCGTGCGGGTTAGGGCAAATATAATTTAATTTTCCCACAATCAGAACGAGTCTTTTTTGCCTTACATGGCTTTCCGTCAGCTGAAAGTGTCTTCCCGGGAAGCGCATCCTAAGTCTCTCTCTGGCCTGGGTGGCACGGGATGCTACCGCCCCAGCCCCTCGGGCTCCCCGAGGAATAGAGCAATATAGGGCACTGCGTTCTCTGAGCTCCAGCAACCGAACTGGCCTGAGAAGAAACTGCCTACGTCTGGAATAACAAAGCTGTCAGTTTGAGCTTGTAGAACATTATTGTCCATGAATTATTGATCGTTATTGTACCCTGCGGACCATAAATTATTGAGGTGACATATTGAATGGAGAATGAGAAGTTCGCCTTCTGGTTGCAGAGGGTGGGACCTCTCTCCGCACCTCTGCCTCCCTCGCAGCGCTGCAGCGTTTCACCCACACGCCCCTCTCTCCTAATATGAATGGCATTTAATAGCAGGGCTCAGCCTCTGGGGACTGCTGAGAGGCTCTTTGAGCGGGCCTCCCCCACCTCGCAGGAGCAGTTTACCCAGACTGCCCTTGGAGACTTGCACTTTAAGGCTGATCTGCAAGCTGCTGTTAGGCTAAGTGCATGATGCTTTCCCAGGAGCTGGAGAGTAATATTGGCTTCAGGCTGCAAAGTTCGTACCACTAGGAACCTATTAAAGGGGGTGCAAGAGGCATACGTACACACCTGTCTACTGGCCTGAAAGGGCCGGGACCAGAAGTTCTAGACCTGTTCTAAAGTCACACTCCGATGGTTCTTTTTCGCAGCACGAAAGTGTAAAAGGAAGAAAAGTCGTTAAGAAACAATCAATTATCCAGTAATCTTTTAGATACATGATATGCACTGGCAACTACTTCAGGTTAGTAAGTTTATTACAAAGCCAAAAATAACTGGACATAGAGACAACCTCAACACCAGGGTATATAAATACAAACGAATTAACATGAAGCCCTGCGCATCCAGTTTAGACGGTGCAGCGTAAAAAGCACAATTAGTTAAAGAAGTAAAATACAGAAAATCAGGAAGCATGAGTCCGAATTTCCCTGCATAGAGGATTGATGAGTAAAAGGCATAACATCTATCCCTACTTTGATACCAAGGTGCCATCCCCAATCAAGCATGCCTGAAAGAATAAAAGGTGCCAGTCCATGGAGCCTTCCTACGAAGCCTCTCTATGATTTATTTATTTATTTATTTAAAACATTTATAGAGCGCAGCTGTCGCCTGGCAGGCATCCTGGCGCTGGGGTGGCTTACTCCTAAGATAGAAAAACAGTGGGAGAGTGTTAAATGGTGCTGAAGGGGGAAGGAGTGTTAAATGGTGCTGAAGGGGAATCTAGGGAAAAAGCCAAGTCTTTATTAGTTTTCGAAAGGGAAGGAGCTGTGAAGTATGGCGAATGTCAGCAGGCAGACTGTTCCAGAGCTTTGCAGCCGCCACTCGGAATGATCTTCCCCCAATCCTGGCTCTCTTGAATCTGGGAACTATTACAAGTCGAGCGGTAGCAGATCGAAGAGCTCTGGTTGGAGTGTACCAGGTGAACATCCGCTGTAAAGGGATAGGTCCTAGCCCATGTAGTGCCTTAAAGACCAGGCAAAGAGACTTGAAGGCAATTCGTTGCTTCAAGGGAAGCCAGTGCAGCTCGGCTAGGGCAGCAGTGGTTGAGGATCTCCTGGACCATCCCAATGCCAGTTTGGCTGCTGCTGATTGGACACGTTGGAGACGGTCCAGCAGTACCAAGGGGGAGTCCAGCAGGAGAGCATTGCAATGGTCGATACGACTAAGGATGGTACACCTGACTATCTGTGCTCTAGCGGATAGTGGAAGTAGTGGCAGGATTTTACGCAGTGATCTCAGAAGGGCAGAGCAGGTAGCAACTGTTCTCGAGACCTGCGTTTCCATGCTCAGCTTGTTATTCAGTATGACGCCCAGATTCCGCACACTGGCCACAGGTGGCGGGTTGTCCGAGTTTTCCGGAAGCCAGAAATCAGCAGGCAGAGGGCGAGGTATGCGGCTGGCTGGGCAAAACAGGACCTCGGTTTTAGAGGAATTAAATTGGAGGGAGTTATGGTGTAACCAGCCGGCAGTATCTCTCAGGCAGTCATGCAGTCGTGGAATGCTTCTAAAGTAATAGAGTCTTCACCCTCCCAGGAAAGAATAAGCTGGGTGTCGTCAGCATAATTTACTGTGGTCATGTTATGTGATTTAATAAGAGAGACCAGTGGTAGTAAATAAACATTGAAGAGAATCGGACTGATAGAGGAACCCTGGGGTACACCGTGAGGGACTGGGGAAAAGGCAGATTGATAGGGGGGAAGGGATACAGCCTGTTTCCTGTCGCTAAGAAAAGAGTGGAACCAGAGCAGGGCAGAGCCATCAACCCCCGCCGCTCTCAACCTTTCTAGCAGGATCACGTGGTTGACGGTATCGAATGCGGCAGACAGGTCCAATGATCAATGGGTGAAGTAGCAAAAAGCTACTACTGCAGAGACAGCTCGTTCTAGGATGCTCTCGCTCGGAAGTCAAGAAAGAAGTGAGCACTCTACCTAATTCCAACAACCAGTTATCCACAGGTAGCACTCCCACAGTGCACTTTGAATTACGCTTTCCACTCTGGGTAACATCCTGAAGGTATTGTTCAACTATGTCAACGGTGTACCTTCCTCGCTACAATTTGTCCTTGGTTGTCAGGTCTTCTCCTGTGTGAAACACAACGACCTTCCTTTATCGAGCCACACAATTGTAACTTCTTCTCTCCTTGCCTAGGTAATGAAACAAATACATTATTCTCTCTAACAAGAGCACAGCTTCACCTGCAACACAAAAGGTGAGAAAGAACAGATTGCACAGCACACATGAAATTCAAACTGTTATTTCTAAAGTGAGAGTTTTAAGGGACTTTTATTGCAGGCCTACGAGTTTAATCTAAGATAAGAATGTACACTGAAGTCTTTACAAATCCACATAACATTAATGCAATTTCAACTAATATATTTACCTACATTTAAACTGACACAACTAATAGCACATTTAATACATGTATAATTGTCAGTTTCACAACACAAGTACTTCATGTTTATATGTCCTGCTTATTACATTTATTTTCTACGTTGTTTCTCGTGCTACTTGTCAATGGCCTAAAGTACGCCACATATTTTAGGCCATTGATAACTCTATATGTGATTATGATGCACCCCCACAAATGAAATACGATTTCTACTCTATCAGGCCCATTTGCAATAGGTAATTTCCCAACAGGTGGCTGTTTTCAGATAGGACAACTAAGCAACGCAAAGCCCGTGACCAATCGACCAGTAGTGTGCACAGGGGGCATTACTTAGACTAGTAAATATTAATGGTGCATGAATTCATCCTTTATAGAGCAAAACTCTGAATATGAGGTAATTCTGGCAACAGGTACATTACACAGTCGGGGCACCTGTATTTACTAGTTGTGGTAAATGCCTCAACCTTTACTCTTCTGCCCACCTCGTAATTAAGGAATGTGTCCTCATTCATTCTGTGCGACCCCACTATCATAACATGGCCTCTACTCACCAGCCAGCGGGAGGTTGGGGACCATATCAGTAAGTCATCCTGGCTCTTAGAAGGCCAGATATACGGTCATAGCAGTAGTGTGGCTCATTTTGCACAATCAATCGCTTGTCGCTATTTCATAATCAGTGGGAGTAAAAAAAAATTTTGAATCAGTGGATTGCAGCATTATGTGGGGCACAAACTAGAGTGGCTGCCCTTCTATTCTATGGCCTGTGGTATTACACTGGTCATGGAATAGCAAGGCAGCTCACAAGCAACCCCTACACCCTGTTTTCAAACTGCTAGCATTCCATGATTTGCCATGCTCTTAGGACCAACAAATTGTGCAGGAAATGAATAAGTCGGCTGGCTCTCAGCTGTCTAAGTGCTCGATTCCCAATTGAGAAGAGAGCGCTGGACAGCTGTGAGCTGCCAAGCTTCTCCATGGCACAAAGGCATGCATTTAGTGGGTTATGGAATCGTGGGGAACTGGCTACTCGTCTTCACTGTCACTCAGCCCACTCATGTGTCTCCTCCTGCTTTGTGTTACTTCTGGAACATGAACCACAGGTTGACTCAGAATTTCTTGGGTGCTCCTTTCGCCCTCGCCTGCTCCTTAATTGTACCCACAAGATTGGGGTTGCAGGTCAATAGAAGACGTTGCTACCTCCTTATATGGACTTCTGACTAGCTAGTTATGGGAGGCTTGTACTCGGTTCGGCATTCCACCATACTTGGCGACTGTATTTGTCACCAAAATGACCTGGTAAGAGCATATCCAATGGGGCACCAGGCACGGCTTTCATGCTTTTTAACAAGGACACAGCCCCTCCCAGACTGGGATCGAGCCTCTGTCCCTGCTGAGGAAGTATAGTGACCGCTCCAACCAGGTGAGAAATAGAACACACAACATCAGCCAGTCCTTTGCAGTAGTCGAGCACCATATAATCTTTTATATTTACAAGCACTTTAGCAGGCACAGTAGACAATCTCATGGCCCTCCCCAATAAAATCTTGTGAGGAGACATCCCTATTCACAGATAAAGAGTACTTTGGAGACTCATCATTATCAGAGGCAAGGCGTCTGGCCCCTTCAACAAGGCAGATGGGCACACTTTAGTCAGTCAGGACTTCAGCATTCCATTTATCTGCTCTACAGTTCCAGAAGCCTTGGGTCGTTAACTGCAGTGCAGTCGCTGTTCCACCTGCAAAGCCACAACCAGCATTCTCAGGACTTCATTATTAAAATGAGTCCCTTGGTCTGACTCCAGAGAAGTTGGGAACCCTGGCGATCAGTTCACGCACCAGCAACTTGTCTACAGTGAGATTATCATTCCTTCTAGTCGGGTACGCTTCAACCCACTGAGAGAAATTACACCTCATAACCAGGACATATCTCAGGCTGTTACACACAGGCATCTCAGTAAAATCCAACTGCATCCGGTTAAAGGGTCCTCCCTGCGTGATACTTGGCTACGGGAGTCCTCCGCACTACATTTATCTGCGGGCAGACAACACACCTGCGATGCAGGTTTCCAGCCATTATCCTAAATTAAGGGTTGAACCAGTTCTCTCTGAACAATGTTACAACTGCATCTCTCCCTATATGTGCGGGACCATAGAAGTGTCTAGCCAACGGAGATAACAAACTATCAGGCAACACAGGTCTCATCAGATTTCATCCTCCTGTTTCACACATCCTGCACTAACCAAGCCTTGTTGCTCTATTTCTTGTACCTCCTCTTGCAATCTCTTAACTTCCTCCCAAGTATCAGAACAGACAGAAAAAAGTTGAAGTCAGTCGCATTCTCAGTTTCATGTGAATATTTATTGAACCGCTTCATCGGCATACCCATCACCATCTGTTACATAATCATTTATGCTACTGTGTGCTGCGCATTAAACCACTGCAATTTCCTGACACCTGCAGCACCTCAAGTAATCTCATGATACATTCCCCATTTTGTTTGGAAGTTCCAGATGATGTCATAAATCCTCTCTGTGACTACGACTGTCTGAATTCCTAGGTATCACCAAAGCCATATTGACTATCAGTAAAAGTTGTAACTTTCATTTTAGCAGAAATGCATCCTGTTCTAGTAAGGGTGATCAATTTTATCACTAGGGCAGACATCACACCGAGGAGCCATTAGGCTCCCACTACCCCTTGAACTATGTAAACAGCATAAGCATCTCTTAAATTTCCTTCATCATCTCTTAAGCTCTAGCCGTCCACAAACAATAATTAATCAGGCTGAGCGAGGGGTTCATCCTTAATATTATGTCTTGGTTTGGTGCACAATTCTGTCACACCAAGACAGTCATGCTCAATCTCCACCCCTTCACCAGTTTCACATTCAGGTAGAGGTAACAATGTGGCAGGATCCAAGCTAATACAGCATTTCAAAGTAATATTCTCAGTAGCAAGAATAAACTGCTCATACTTGGATAGCCCATTTCTATATGCTCACTCTGCTCTATGTTGACACCTACGGCTGCTACAGCTTTAGGGCAGGAAGGCATTCCTGTGGCTACCGAATCAAGCACAGCAGAAAAATAGACCACAGGTTTTCAAAAATCAACATGCATTTGAGTAATCACTGAAAGAGCATAACCCTCCCTCTCACTACAAAACAATGTAAAATCTTTGTTATAATTTTACATTCCAAAAGCCATGGTGCTGCAGAGATTTTCTCTCAGCTCTAGAAAGGCAATCATGCGGTCACTGTCCCATGGTACCGGATTAGACAGATCATTTTGAATCAACCTCTGTAGAGTTTTGGCCACTTTCCTTGCCTCCTTCTCAATGTGATGTCCAATGTACAGGAATACTTTCTGAAAGTACTGTAATTTACTCAGGGACACCTTGTACCCATTCTCAGCCAAATTATTCAACTTGTCAATGGTGTCCTGTCTGCAAGCATCTTGCAACATCAACGCTGTCAACAGGACATCGATGTCTTGCAATAGTACAGAATTACACGATCACTTCAAAATCGCCAGATTCTATTTTAAGATGTGATTGAAGAATATGGGACTTTCCATATACCCCACAGGAACTTGGTACCATTCCTTAGGTCTATTTTGGAACCGAAACGTGAAGAGAAATGGGCTCTCCTTGTGCAATAGAGTGGAAAAGAACTCAGGTATCTGTACCACTACACAACAACATGGAATAATGATGTTATTAATCTTTTGCAGTTCCTGCACAATGTGGTATTTGCTGATCGATGTCTGCAGACCCATAATATGGGAAACACATGGGCACCACATAATTTTCTTCAATATTTCTTGCTGTATCATGAACTCAATCAAGGGGGCAATTCCAGCTAACGTTTCTGGTGTAAGGTTATACTGTGGCATTCAGGGATTTTCTGCATTAAGTTTGACAGTAATTCAGACAGTTTCTACACCTTTACTAAGTCCGATACCTTTACCAGAATAATCACAGACTTCGGGTTTCACATTATGCTTTAAATCTTCTACAGTGAAAGGAAGCACACCGACAGCTTTTCCCTTTTTAACTATTTTAAAATCAACATTGCCATCATGCGTTTGAGCTTCAACACCATGCAGTGTATAATATATAGTTCTATATAAATAGTGTAATTTACCTTACAAAAAAGATCATGTCAACAAATTGACTGGACTAGAATCACATCACAAATTGATGGTTTTCTTCAAAGGAACCCATATTAACTGGGACCTTCTCTGACACAGTGGTACCAATCTGCTTATTGGCAACACCTAGAACTTAGATCTGCTTTCCAGAGAGGGGTAGGTCTGGGACTTCTTCTGTTCTGACAGTGGAATGGGTATCACCAGTGTCTATTAAAAAGGATACTGGGTGTCAATTCACTTCACCTCACATTCCATGAATGGACCACTCTGGTTTATCTCCAAGACTGAGCCAAGTATGTAATCTTCCTTCCCTCTCAGGCACTGTCATTGTGATAAATCAGAACCGTACCATCCAAGGCCTCAAAATCTGGGAAATGCTTAAAAGTGGCTTAATTTGCAAAAGGGTTCGGTTTGACTCGTGGAACCTGGTTAACACTGGACCTCAGGTTCCTCATATTCTGCTAGGGAATTTGTGGTTGGGGAACCTGCATCACTGCGGCATGAGGCATGTTAGGATTTTGCATTCTCTGCATGAGCACATTTTGCCTTTGCATAGGATTAACACTTTGAATTTATGCATCACCGGACATTTGATTTGGGTTCAGTTGACACTCCCACTTCCAATGACCCAATTTATTACAATACTGACACTTATTTGATCACTTCCATGTCAAAACAACTATCTCTGAATTTGTATCAATTAACCCCTTCCATGCTCATGACGAGCTCAGCTCATCATGCAGCACAGTGCTCGTGTGCTTATGACGAGCTGAGCTTGTCATGACCACACCCGTTTTTATTGCTGTCCAGCACAGCAGGAGAAAAACTCAAGCAGCGATGTGGTTAAAACACCACGTCCTCTACCTTGGGGGCCAACACTTCTTCCCTGCATCATCTGCCTGCCACCTTAGTATCTAACACCTTTCATTCCCAAACATTTCCCACATATGGACAATTCTGGAATCCCCTCTGTGCCAGTTTAGTCTGGACCATAATGAACTGTTCCTTAAGCCTTTTCGGTTTCATTTCCTGTTCATCAGTACACTACTTTGTATTTCTCAGTATCTCATCCAAGGCCTACTTTTCCAACAAATCACATTCTGTTGAATATGCAGGCTAATCTCTTGAGGTAACCTGAGAACAAAGTGTGACAAAAAATATCCCATATCATCCCTTTCTGGGTTATCAACACTGCTTTGTTGGCTAAACACCTGCAACAGATGCTCATAGTAAACATGCAAAAAGCCCAGTTCAAAGCTCCAGTGGGCCCTGGGGTGGAAGTCCCTGGCACTGGGCTCCGTTCCTCAGCCTGTAGTGTCTCAAAGTACCCAGGACTGGGACTCCCAGGCCTGGGAAAGGATCCCCAGCTCACTTAACATTAGAAGCTCTAACCAGTTCAAACCTCAGGCAGGCTCTTTGGTGGAAGCCTAAGGCCTTGGGCTCTGTTCCCCATTCCGCCATGTCACTTGGAGCCCTAGGGAGAGACCCACAGGCCCAGAGAATCCTGCCCTTCTTGTCCGGGATTTAAAGTTCTGACCGGAGTCCGGGTCAGAACTCCGCGAAGTGAAAGCCCCAAGCCCTGGACTCCTTTTTCCGGCCACCTTATCACTTGGAACATAGGACAGGGACCCACTTGCCAGGAGAAGCATCTCCTGCTTGCCAGAAAAAGAAGCTCTGACCATGATCAGGCAAGTCTGGTGCCAGCTGCCATGGTAATTACAGCTCCAAAAGACTTTATTAAATTTTCTGTCATTCAAAAGCTTGTAGTTGGATCTTGGGATCAAGCTGGCAGTCTGCCATGAGGCTTGCTGGGCCTGTCCCAGTCCCTGTCCATTGGCACCCTAATAATGCTTTTGAATGAGTGACATGGGGGATCTGTAGTGTTTGCTTTGAAAAAAAGGAGTTTTCAAAGCAGGCAAGTCACCTGAATACTGCACATAGGAATAATGGAATGAGACTTTAGTTCTATTTTATTGTTTTTCATAACTGGGCCCATGATTAAAAGAGATGGCCAGTGCCATTTGTATTGTGCTCTCTTTGACCAATTCAAGATGAGCTAAAGCAAAATCATCAGTAAGAATGAAGTTTGAAGAGGATAAGATACTGTCGTAGTTTCAAACATAAGTGTTGTGGACTAGGTATCCGGCAGCATTATTACAATGACCCACTGAGCAGCTTCAAGGAAATTGTCTTAGGGTTTTGGAAGGAGGATGGATGTAAAGCTGAAACTTAAAGGAATTGATGGAAGGGCACCACCAGGAGTGGAGCTCACAGCTCAATTTGACTCAACTTGGGAAATTACACAGCCTGGGCACAGAAAGGATTTACAGATTGATAAGGTCTTTCTCAATTCCGTGGGTGGTGTTGCATGGCTGTTCTTAGTTGGTAGTGTTGGGTCATTTCGATAGCAAACAATACTCCTTTGTCCTACCTAGTTAGGCAGTTGCCAGTGGTTCATGTTCAACTTCTCTGAAGGACAAGTGGCATCCAGCTACACGAGATAGAGCAAAAATATGTATGTGATGCCCTTAAATGTCCGGGGCAGCAAGTACGCTAAACTGTATGGAAAATTGTATGCCTATCCTTCACCAACAGGGGTGGGTAACCTGCTGAACCCTGTTCATGATAGGGTTAAAAATTATTTCCCTTGAATAAGGATTTCTTAAGTGCTCTTCATAAGCTTGCATTGATTATGTCTCTGCCCTTTATACACACCGCCCATTGCTGCTACTGACTGAATAGTTGAGAGAGGTCCTCTGATCGACCTCACCTTGGTCAGCATTGGCCCTGGTTGAGCACTGAGAAGATGATCAACTTGACTGTCTAGAGAAAGTAAAAGTCCTAATATGGTTCCTGTAGTTTAGCATGCACAGGATCATTGATGGGGGACCTGCCCAAGCTGCTGCAGGTTCCAGTCTGAGCCCTGTAATACTTCACAGATGGAATCCAAGGCACAGAGCCTGACCTACCCCATATGTGTCCTGGCCGTGGAGTGGTCCTCTGCTGCTGGGCACTTGGGTGAGGACCAAGCACAGGGTGGGTTAATCCACTTGGGAGAACCTAATGACATGCGAGGGACCGGGTCAGGTGATGCCCTTTGGAGTGGGCACAATCTAAAACAAAGCTCTCCCAAAATGGAACCCATGCTCACCCAACACGCATCTGGGAGTAATCGAATAACAGAGTGTCACTGGTTTGGCCCTGTCACCTGGGCCTTCTAGTGCCCCATCCTGACGTGCCTGGGTTTCGAGTGACCATGGAGTGGCCTGTCTTGGGTGGCAGGGCAGCCTGGATGAGAAGGAACTGGGGTCACAATGGGAACCCTGGTTCCCTTTCAGCCACACACGGTCACTCGAGATTCCATACCTGTACCAGAAGGGGATGAGTCACTTTCACAGTGTGTGGGAACCTATCACTTCTCCCCACAGTGCTTCTCATCAGCTCATGGGGAATCTCAGGGTGCTGATATGGCTTGGGGTTGCTGCCTAAGCTGGGGACTCTCAACGTGCAGGGGTTGAGCCCTGGCTCCCACTGGCCCAGGTGTGTGGCAGATGGCTGATGTGCAAGTGGGACAACCTTCCCTCATTGCCAGTTGCCCGGTGTTGTGGTCCCGTGTGGCCAGGCTGGTGTTTCAAGAATTGGGCGGCCGTCTCCAGGAGGAATGGTGGTGGGGATGTCTGCCTCCACTGCCATGGGAGCCTATTGCTGCCCACCTGCTGTGGGCCACCTGGGCAAGCACCTGGAAACACTCTTTAACTTGTGTAGGTTGATTTCCAAACGCTAAGCCTAATAGGGTGCTGAGCTATATCAACGCATGGGTGGGGGATAGCCCACCCAGACTTCCTTTCACCTCTCCTGCACCAGAAGATGGTTAAACGTTGTTAAAGTTGTGTGGCGGTGGGTCACTTAGCTCATATTCAATGAATAATGCAGCTAGCTGTGAGAATTAGTATGAATTGAAGGACTCATTGATCATCAACACTTCAAAAGCACATTCTGCCCATGGGTTCCTCGTGTGGCAAGGCCTGTCTGAAGGCTTGAATATCAATCACTCTGGGAATCTCCCAAAGCGGGGCTGGGGCTGTTGCAGGGGACTCTGCTCCCTTCGTCCTCCCAAGGTCAGACCCTTGATCACCCATCTCAGGGGCACTATGTAACATTGCAGAGGTCTGAAGCTGACCTGCCTTGCTTTCCCCACCTTGGTGTGGTGGATGGGCGTCGGTATGCTCAGGGCCTGAAAAACCTGGGGTGCCTCGTGGCACGCTGCATGTAGCTGCTTGTTGTACACCACGGCTGCCCACATGCACTGCCTTGGGTGCCCATTTCTGCGGATTAGGCTGGGAAGGCCTGCTGCCTGTCGACAAGTACTGATTTCTCTGTGGGCTTTAGTCTCTTATTAAGGAAAGTTGTGCTGCCGTGATCCCCCTGTACAAAAGAGAGCCTGTCCCTCTTCTGCAGCCCATGGAATTGACCTGGATTCCCCACACTTCGCCATCTGACTATGACCATCTGAATATGAATTCATGCATAGTACTAAGCCGAGGAAAAGAAACAATCTTTCCCTCAGTAAAGGTGAGTGAAGAGGGAAGAACCTAGCACCGAATGCGGGAAATGTGGTGTTCAGATGCTCAGGAGCCCGAAGTCCTTCTGATTGAGGCTCACCCCACAAACGGTGTTATGCCGGTAGCAGCCCCTGGCACCCCAAGATTGGGTCATCTAAGAGTCAGGTTGCTTGCGAATGCAGTCCAAAGTGGGTGGTAAACTCCATCTAAGGCTGAATACTGGTGTGAGACCTATAGCCAACAAGTACTATAAGCTCCAGTTAAAAAGAACTTTGAAGAGAAAGAATGAGGGGCCGTGGACTGCCGCCGTGTGCAGTGACCAGCTCTCGGTTGGCAGGGAAAGCTTAAGGGTGACAGGTACCTCTCCACTATGGCAGACAGTGCTACAACCCCATAGCAGCAGCTTCACCATGACATTAGGGCTGAGGGAGGTTGACCGCCTTCACACCCTCCCCTGATAAGGGACGGGGAAACCTGAATCTGGCATGACTGTCGATAGGGGTGCCCCAACTGTGTTTGCTTTACTGGGTGGGGAGGCCCAAATTGGGTACTAGGGGCCATATGTATCAAGCAAATTAGCATTCGCAAAGGCCGAAATTCGCAGAATTTCGGCCTTTGCGAATGCTAATTTGCTAAATGGAATGTATGAAACATTTTCGCAGCAAAATAAGGAATCGCAAAATTTGCCATTCTTTATTTTGCGATTGCACTTAAGGAATCGCACATTTAGCGATTCTTTAAATGCAATGTATCAAATAAAAATTAATGCAAAAATGCCCATAAGGATTCGCAAATTACCACCAACTTCTAGTTGGTGGTAAGTTGCGAATTCTTTTGAAAAAGCAATTTATTCAAAATCCAAAGGTGGCATATGACGCTCATACATGCCCTTAGGGCATGCATGTGCGCCATATGCCCACACATGTCATTTTCAGGGGTGCAGCAGGGTGTTCTTGTGACACCCCTGCACCCTTGAAAATATTCCTAAATTGCGATTAGCAAATTGCTAATCGCAAATTTCCCCTTCATTCCTATGGGCCTCCTGGCCCTTAGAAATGAATGGGAAATTTGCGATTAGCAATTTGCTAATCGCACTTTAGGAATGTTAAGGAATCGCTAAAAAGAAGCGATTTTCTACATACATACCGTTTTGTGATTTCTAAATAGCGATTCCTTAAAATTCGCTATTTAGAAATCGCAAATGGTGAGGATGATACATATGGCCCCAAGTGTCTACAGTGATGTTGCTTACACATTTGACCTATCTTGACACATGTTCCAAAGATTCTAACAAGTGCGCAAGTTGTGCACCAAGAATCTGCTAAGGAGTATGTAATAATGTATCTGCCAAATTAATTAGGCCTGAAAATGGATGGCAGTGGAGTGTTAAGCCCATACCCAACCATTGATGGTGCCGAGAGCCAAGGGGGCTAAGCTGCAATGAAGAGGATGTTTCTGTAGTGCTCATGAAAACCTAGAGTGAAGGCCCGGGTCAAGCTGCAGCAGGTGCATATTTTGGTGATAGTAGCAAATATTTGAATGGTAACTTTGAAAGTTGAAGTGGAGAAGAGTTCCATGAGAACAGCAGTTGAACATAGGTCCCTCAGTGCTGAGATATGGGCTAACGCTGTTTGGAAAGGACAGGTTTATTTTCTTTGTTGAAGGACAGGGCCCCTTGGACTGGGCTTGCCCTAAAGAGGGGCCTGATGCCTTGGAAAGTGTATTGGTTCTCGTGGCATCTGGTGAACTCTTGCTGGTCCTTGAAAATCCAGGGAGATGGTGTAAATCTCACGCTGGCCATACCCGTAACTGCAGCAGGTCTCCAAGGTGAACATCAACTGGCATCTTGGAACAATATAAGTATTGGAAGTCGGCAAGTCAGATCCATAACTTTGAGATAAAGATGAGCTCCACAGCCTGGGTCGGCCGAGTTGAGGGGCCAAGTTGGGCTGGATGATGCATCGCCTGAAGTTGGCAACTCTGGATGAGAACAGTGTCCTTTCTGCGGATCACCTCTACCCATACCTCTACCCAGGATGCTGGCCAGGGTTCTGCCTCAGCAAATCTAATGATCCCAATTCCAGGTGAGTTATTTCCTGGATAATTAAAAAACAGCTAAGATGGCGAAAGGAGGTGCTGTCTTTGCTACAAATTATTAGCCTCCATACCGATGTAGTCAACTCTATACCTAGCACTAGCAACACAATCAATAATAATGAATTAAATCACTCTTTGTCACCCATTCCACCCTCTGTACTAATAGACAATGAGGAAACCTTCAACCTCAAAGAAAACATAGAAATTGTAGCTTCATCAGCTAAGTGCAACAAGGTCACATCAGGAATCGAAAAACTTCCAGATGTCTATAAGGTCAATGATAAACCCAATGACAAGAGAAGTCAATTCACTAGGAAGAGCATATACTGGAAACATTCAAAGAACTTAAAAAACATGTTTCCAGTTAATACAAAGGATTCTACCTAAAAACATATTGCATTAAATTTATTTATTTATTTATTTATTTAAGAAGCTTATAGAGCGCGCAGCTACCCCCGACGGGGGTGTCCCGGCGCTGAGAGTACAAGTTAATCACGGGAGGAGGGCTGCCGGGTTCACGTCCATCCTAGCCTGAAGCTACAGAGGGCGCCCTGCTCGCCTAATCAGAGTTTGGTAAACAGCCAAGTTTTTAGTTTACGTCGGAAGACTTGCTCTGACTCGATGAACCTAAGGTCCAGAGGAAGGCTGTTCCAGTACTTGGACGCAGTCACTCCGAACGTTCTGCCGCCACTCCTGGCGAGCCTAAATCTGGGAGCCACCAATAGGCGGAGGCTGTTAGATCTCAGATGTCTTACTGATACAGATAATTTGAGTCTTTTACTCAGGTAAGCCGGGCCAATTCCTTAAATATGACAAGGAAGCCGAGTTCCAGAACATTGCATGCCACTTTGCAAAATGCAAAGGATGAATAACGAAAGGTGAGCTAAAGTTCCTTTGACGGTTCGGTGATCTCGGATTCGGGACAAAAATTGCAGTGTCGCAAAATGGACACACGAAAGCGTAAAATGATTCTAGACTCATAGCTCTAGCAAGCAGCAAACTGTGAAAATGAAAGTCAAAAGCAAAAAATATTGATGCTGGCTGAATTCGAAAAACTTTATGAAAACAAAAACATAAATCCAATCATGGTTCTGCATTTTGACAATAAAAACAGAAAGCACATCACAGAGGAAAGGAGGGATAGACGAGAAAAAAAATAGAAAACTTGCAAAAGATGTCCAGCAAGCACCCAATATTGAAAAAGACTTCAAAGACAAGCCTGAAATATCTGAGGGATAAATAAACGAAAGGGGTAAAGACTTTTTTAACAGAAGAAGCGTGTGTAAAATGACAACATGGGCCTATCCTTGTGTTTTGGGGGCATTTGGATTGGACTTTCACTCACCGCTGGACCCAGGGGACACACCGAGGCGCAGGTCTGCTGACCGCTTCCCCCGCCGCCGCAGTTTACCTCGGCCGCCGAGTGGGGACGTGCAGCGCTCCCTCGGACTACAACTCCCAGCGCCCCCTGCTTCACCGGGACGCCGCCTTCTCATGCCTCCTGCTTCCGCCCGGAGGCGCTTAAACAGCAGCAGGACCTCCGGGGTAGCGGGGGCCTATCCTTGTGTTTTCGGGGCATTTGGATTGGACTTTCACTCACCGCTGGACCCAGGGAACACACCGAGGCGCAGGTCCGCTGACTGCTTCCCCCGCCGCCGCAGTTTACCTCGGCCGCCGAGTGGGGACGAGCAGCGCTCCCTCGGACTACAACTCCCAGCGCCCCCTGCTTCACCGGGACGCCGCCTCCTCACGCCTCCTGCTTCCGCCCGGAGGCGCTTAAACAGAAGCAGCACCTCCGGGGGAGCGGGGGCCTATCCTTGTGTTTTGGGGGCATTTGGATTGGACTTTCACTCACCGCTGGACCCAGGGGACACACCGAGGCGCAGGTCTGCTGACTGCTTCCCCCGCCGCCGCAGTTTACCTCGGCCGCCGAGTGGGGACGAGCAGCGCTCCCTCGGACTACAACTCCCAGCGCCCCCTGCTTCACCGGGACGCCGCCTCCTCACGCCTCCTGCTTCCGCCCGGAGGCGCTTAAACAGCAGCAGCACCTCCGGGGGAGCGGGGGCCTATTCTTGTGTTTTGGGGGCATTTGGATTGGACTTTCACTCACTGCTGGACCCAGGGGACACACCGAGGCGCAGGTCTGCTGACTGCTTCCCCCGCCGCCGCAGTTTACCTCGGCCGCCGAGTGGGGACGAGCAGCGCTCCCTCGGACTACAACTCCCAGCGCCCCCTGCTTCACCGGGACGCCGCCTCCTCACGCCTCCTGCTTCCGCCCGGAGGCGCTTAAACAGCAGTAGCACCTCCGGGGGAGTGGGGGTCTATCCTTGTGTTTTGGGGGCATTTGGATTGGACTTTCACTCACCGCTGGACCCAGGGGACACACCGAGGCGCAGGTCTGCTGACTGCTTCCCCCGCCGCCGCAGTTTACCTCGGCCGCCGAGTGGGGACGAGCAGCCCTCCCTCGGACTACAACTCCCAGCGCCCCCTGCTTCACCGGGACGCTGCCTCCTCACGCCTCCTGCTTCCGCCCGGAGGCGCTTAAACAGCAGCAGCACCTCCGGGGGAGCGGGGGCCAATCCTTGTGTTTTGGGGTATTTGGATAGGACTTTCACTCACCGCTGGACCCAGGGGACACACCGAGGCGCAGGTCTGCTGACTGCTTCCCCCGCCGCCGCAGTTTACCTCGGCCGCCGAGTGGGGACAAGCAGCGCTCCCTCGGACTACAACTCCCAGCGCCCCCTGCTTCACCGGGACGCCGCCTCCTTACGCCTCCTGCTTCCGCCCGGAGGCGCTTAAACAGCAGAAGCACCTCCAGGGGAGCGGGGGCCTATCCTTGTGTTTTGGGGGCATTGGATTGAACTTTCACTCACGCTGGACCCAGGGGACACACCGAGGCGGAGGTCTGCTGACTGCTTCCCCCGCCGCCGCAGTTTACCTCGGCCGCCGAGTGGGGACGAGCAGCGCTCCCTCGGACTACAACTCCCAGCGCCCCCTGCTTCACCGGGACGCCGCCTCCTCACGCCTCCTGCTTCCGACTGGAGGCGCTTAAACAGCAGCAGCACCTCCGGGGGAGCGGGGGCCTATCCTTGTGTTTTGGGGGCATTTGGATTGGACTTTCACTCACCGTTGGACCCAGGGAACACACCGAGGCGCAGGTCCGCTGACTGCTTCCCCCGCCGCCGCAGTTTACCTCGGCCGCCGAGTGGGGACGAGCAGCGCTCCCTCGGACTACAACTCCCAGCGCCCCCTGCTTCACCGGGACGCCGCCTTCTCATGCCTCCTGCTTCCGCCCGGAGGCGCTTAAACAGCAGCAGGACCTCCGGGGGAGCGGGGGCCTATCCTTGTGTTTTCGGGGCATTTGGATTGGACTTTCACTCACCGCTGGACCCAGGGAACACACCGAGGCGCAGGTCCGCTGACTGCTTCCCCCGCCGCCGCAGTTTACCTCGGCCGCCGAGTGGGGACGAGCAGCGCTCCCTCGGACTACAACTCCCAGCGCCCCCTGCTTCACCGGGACGCCGCCTCCTCACGCCTCCTGCTTCCGCCCGGAGGCGCTTAAACAGAAGCAGCACCTCCGGGGGAGCGGGGGCCTATCCTTGTGTTTTGGGGGCATTTGGATTGGACTTTCACTCACCGCTGGACCCAGGGGACACACCGAGGCGCAGGTCTGCTGACTGCTTCCCCCGCCGCCGCAGTTTACCTCGGCCGCCGAGTGGGGACGAGCAGCGCTCCCTCGGACTACAACTCCCAGCGCCCCCTGCTTCACCGGGACGCCGCCTCCTCACGCCTCCTGCTTCCGCCCGGAGGCGCTTAAACAGCAGCAGCACCTCCGGGGGAGCGGGGGCCTATTCTTGTGTTTTGGGGGCATTTGGATTGGACTTTCACTCACTGCTGGACCCAGGGGACACACCGAGGCGCAGGTCTGCTGACTGCTTCCCCCGCCGCCGCAGTTTACCTCGGCCGCCGAGTGGGGACGAGCAGCGCTCCCTCGGACTACAACTCCCAGCGCCCCCTGCTTCACCGGGACGCCGCCTCCTCACGCCTCCTGCTTCCGCCCGGAGGCGCTTAAACAGCAGCAGCACCTCCGGGGGAGCGGGGGCCTATTCTTGTGTTTTGGGGGCATTTGGATTGGACTTTCACTCACTGCTGGACCCAGGGGACACACCGAGGCGCAGGTCTGCTGACTGCTTCCCCCGCCGCCGCAGTTTACCTCGGCCGCCGAGTGGGGACGAGCAGCGCTCCCTCGGACTACAACTCCCAGCGCCCCCTGCTTCACCGGGACGCCGCCTCCTCACGCCTCCTGCTTCCGCCCAGAGGCGCTTAAACAGCAGTAGCACCTCCGGGGGAGTGGGGGTCTATCCTTGTGTTTTGGGGGCATTTGGATTGGACTTTCACTCACCGCTGGACCCAGGGGACACACCCAGGCGCAGGTCTGCTGACTGCTTCCCCCGCCGCCGCAGTTTACCTCGGCCGCCGAGTGGGGACGAGCAGCGCTCCCTCGGACTACAACTCCCAGCGCCCCCTGCTTCACCGGGACGCTGCCTCCTCACGCCTCCTGCTTCCGCCCGGAGGCGCTTAAACAGCAGCAGCACCTCCGGGGGAGCGGGGGCCAATCCTTGTGTTTTGGGGTATTTGGATAGGACTTTCACTCACCGCTGGACCCAGGGGACACACCGAGGCGCAGGTCTGCTGACTGCTTCCCCCGCCGCCGCAGTTTACCTCGGCCGCCGAGTGGGGACAAGCAGCGCTCCCTCGGACTACAACTCCCAGCGCCCCCTGCTTCACCGGGACGCCGCCTCCTCACGCCTCCTGCTTCCGCCCGGAGGCGCTTAAACAGCAGAAGCACCTCCAGGGGAGCGGGGGCCTATCCTTGTGTTTTGGGGGCATTGGATTGAACTTTCACTCACGCTGGACCCAGGGGACACACCGAGGCGGAGGTCTGCTGACTGCTTCCCCCGCCGCCGCAGTTTACCTCGGCCGCCGAGTGGGGACGAGCAGCGCTCCCTCGGACTACAACTCCCAGCGCCCCCTGCTTCACCGGGACGCCGCCTCCTCACGCCTCCTGCTTCCGACTGGAGGCGCTTAAACAGCAGCAGCACCTCCGGGGGAGCGGGGGCCTATCCTTGTGTTTTGGGGGCATTTGGATTGGACTTTCACTCACCGCTGGACCCAGGGGACACACCGAGGCGCAGGTCTGCTGACTGCTTCCCCCGCCGCCGCAGTTTACCTCGGCCGCCAAGTGGGGACGAGCAGCGCTCCCTCAGACTACAACTCCCAGCGCCCCCTGCTTCACCGGGACGCTGCCTCCTCACGCCTCCTGCTTCCGCCCGGAGGCGCTTAAACAGCAGCAGCACCTCCGGGGGAGCGGGGGCCTATCCTTGTGTTTTGGGGGCATTTGGATTGGACTTTCACTCACCGCTGGACCCAGGGGACACACCGAGGCGCAGGTCTGCTAACTGCTTCCCCCGCCGCCACAGTTTACCTCGGCCGCCGAGTGGGGACGAGCAGCGCTCCCTCGGACTACAACTCCCAGCGCCCCCTGCTTCACCGGGATGCCGCCTCCTGACGCGTCCTGCTTCCGCCCGGAGGCGCTTAAACAGCAGCAGCACCTCCGGGGGAGCGGGGGCCTATCCTTGTGTTTTGGGGGCATTTGGATTGGACTTTCACTCACCGCTGGACCCAGGGGACACACCGAGGCGCAGGTCTGCTGACTGCTTCCCCCGCCGCCGCAGTTTACCTCGGCCGCCGAGTGGGGACGAGCAGCGCTCCCTCGGACTACAACTCCCAGCGCCCCCTGCTTCACCGGGACGCCGCCTCCTCACGCCTCCTGCTTCCGCCCGGAGGCGCATAAACAGCAGCAGCACCTCCCGCGTCGCGGGACACGCGCAGGCGACGCCGGGCTGAGCCCGGGCAGAGGGCGGGCCGTCTGTGGCCGTCCGGGGACGACTAGGGACGGGACGGGCTACCCCCCTTAAATTCATCTCTATAAGTGCCCCAAGGTATGTCGCTCTCCATTAACTAATTATCTGACTGCTTGATCCATTTGGATGGACTCTGGGACCTCCCTATGTTACGTGATGGACAAAGCGCTGGTTTGAACTTAACCAATTAGACTTTCTATTTCTATTTCTATTTAAAATTATTTATACAGCGCACGTACACCAGCGGTTTCATGGCGCTAGACTGACAGAGAGCTAAACATGAGGGGGAAGCTCCGATTATTTAGTTAAAAAGATTTAGCAAAGAGATGTGCCTTAAGCTGTTTCCGAAACAGTAGGTACGAAGTAGAAGCTCTAAGTTTCAAAGGCAGTGAGTTCCAAAAAATCGGGGCAAGGGTCGCAAATTTAGAGCCTCCCCATTTCTTTCTCCGGAACCGTGGGACCGTTAGAAGGGATTGGGTAGAAGACCGCAGTTCCCTGGCGGGGACATAGGGAACAATCTCAGATGAGATGAAAGCCGGAGCCATGCCCAGTCGTGCTTGGAAGGTGATAGAGGCAAGCTTGAACTGGACACGGGCACAGACAGGAAGCCAGTGTAGGGACTTTAGGAGGGGAGTGACATGGTGGGATTTAGGGAGTTTGAACACCAGGCGCGCCGCCTGGTTTTGGATCTGCTGCAACCGCCGAAGACTATATGCAGGAATACCTGCATATAGGGCGTTGCCGTAATCCAGGCGGGACACGACCATGGCAAGAGTAATCAGTTTAAGTGCATCAAATGAGAAAAAACGGGACACCTTGCGTATGGTACGCAGTGCCAGAAAGGAGGAGGAGACCACGGAGCTGACCTGGGAGTGGAGGGTGAGTTGGGGATTAAGCTTGATGCCGAGAGTTTTAACTGAGTTTGAGGGGGCAGGTGGGGGGCCAAGGGAAGGGGGCCAGAAGATAGGGGACCAGGGGCTGGATGAACCACCCGTCAACACCAGCTCTGTTTTGTCTGGGTTGAGTTTAAGATGATTGTGGTTCAACCAGTCACGGATGTGAATCATGATGGTTTGAAAGTTAAGAGCAGAGTCGGGGGAGGAAGAAAGGTTAAAGACAAGCTGGAGGTCGTCCGCATAATTAAACACGGCGACCTCCATTTGTTGCAGTGAAAAAATAAGAGGGGAGATGTATAGGTTAAATAAAAGGGGGGAAAGGGAGGAGCCTTGGGGGACCCCGCACTGAACATTACAGAAGTCCGCAGTGAAGTCACCCAGGCGGACAGCCTGGGTGCGGTCCCTCAGGAAGGAGGATAACCAGACCAGCGCCGTACCCCCGATCCCCGCCGCCTTGACACGGGAAAGCAAGATGGAATGATCCACCGTGTCAAAAGCGGCTGAGAGATCGAGGAGGACCAGGGCCTGAGGTTGATTGGTATCCATACCCTCCCTGAGGTTGTCAAGGACCGAAAGCACTACGGACTCCGTAGAGTGTGCGGGGCGAAACCCGGCCTGGCGGGGGGCGAGGACCCCATTCTTCTCCACAAAAGAACTCAAGGCAGAAGTAACATGGCGCTCGAGAACTTTCGCCAGAAACGGCAGGAGGGAAATGGGTTTTACTTTACTTTATTGTACGGCGCAGAGTCTACTGCATCCTATATTTAAGACTGATTGACTGGAGTATCATTTATTTTGTGATTCTGTAAACACACTGTCATCCTCAGTATGTCTACCAGGGGTTCTCGAAGTAAAACTGCAGCTGGGGGACCTCCAGTGATAGGCCCCATAGATAACTTCATTATAAGGGCCAATGATGCCATAGATCAGGGCATCTTACTCCTGGAGCGCAGGGTTTTGTTAGATCTAGCCCAAGCCAAATGATTATCCCTCGGATCTATTGCATCGGCAACAACACCTATCCAGGCTAGAACTAGTAACATCAGAGTTTTAACTGACGTGTGTGCCGATATTCACAGTATACCAAATGAGGTAAATTTATCTGCATTAATCCCCCTGTTAGACTCTGACTCAGAATCTAGTACAGATTTGGAAAAAAAAAATCCTAACCTATCCATCAATCCCATACCAGAAGAAATAAATACAGACAGTATGAGGCAATTAAGAGGCAGGCGGGAGGATGCCATACAAAAACAAACTAAACATACTTAAAAGCATTGTATGCCTAAGGTCAGGAAATATAGCGCGCCCAAACGGAAACCCAGGAAAGGCACTAATGCACACTTAAACACGGGCGGAACAAACGCACCCATTGAGATTGAAAGCGAGGAACTACAGGGGAAGTTGCTAGGCACGGAGGATAAACCTGATGCAAATACTGTAAATTACCTCCTATTGGAAAAAATGGGTGAACTGCTTAGTATTTATCTGTCACCAATAGAATGCAGATTAACACGCATTGAAAAGCAACTAGCTGAACTAAGCACCCCTATTAAGAATATCTCTAGAGATGGGGTGTCTACTAGCGTGGGGGCTAAATCAAGTAAATCAAGTAACTTAAATCCCACAGGCCCTAAATCTAAGAACCACGTAGCTCCAAATACAATTACAACGTCCAAAACTGTACAGACTTCTGGCAAAGGGACTACTGCCAACCATTCTGCAGCAAAGCCTAGTACGAACCACATGGCTACCCATCATGCCACTAAGACAGTGTCAGAGCTAGGGAAGGACCAAAACATTGACCAGAGCAAGGGGATTTTAACGAGTCAAATCCATAACCCCGCGCAAAATCTCCCCATGGTTCACACCGCCCAAAACACGGTAATTAACACGAGGCAGACCCCACCACGTATTAATTTACCGCCTGAATGTGGGGCGTATGTGCTGGTCCTGGTTAACGTCTCTAAACTTAGGAGGGATCAAGAAGAAACTCCCATATCCCTTAAAAACAAAACCCTTCATTGGCTAACTGCAAATTGCAATTTCCCTATGGAAGGGGCAAGGGAGATTATCCATACCCAGAGAGTAGGCTGGATAGGCCCACTGCGCAAAAAGTTTGAGGGGGATTGTATAACCATAAATTTCAAGAACCCCCAATGGGCCCAAAAAACACTGGCTAGTGCTCCATTACCCTCACCATGGGAATTGAATACCACCTTGCTCCCACTGGGTTACTTTTACAGACATCTGATCCCCGCTAAGTCAAAAATGGCGACCAATCTTGCCACTTCTGACCAGGATTTGAATTTTAGTGCTAGGATCAAGTCTCCACTTTTTTCTGTGAACCAAGATTCTAATTACCTGAATGGACCCACCTGGCGTTACCAGGCCTCAACGTCAGCATACCCTTTGCATTACCCTCAGCTCCCAACAATGCCCCAATATGACCATAGGGAAAGGTCATATTTAGCATTTACCCCAAATCAATATATGCAGCCAAATGAAGTCAGGCCTCTATTTAATATCCCAACTTATAATCGGTTCGATTATTTTTCAAACCTAGATGAGCAGGACTGACTGGATAAAACGGATGGTAATAATACCAGAGGTTTAGCTACAGACAATGACAACAAGGGACACACACCATCAGTTGCAGAGAGAGCAACTCAGAATAGTTTAGCTGACGATCTGCATGCCAATAGTGGTCCTCTAGTAATTAATAACATCATTGAGGAACGACCAACTGTAATGTCAGCCAATGAGGATACTCGGGACTTACTGGCTTATGATCATACTGCCATCTCTTTGCCCAAACATGAACACAAAACGCCCATGTCACTTGAACACGGCGCAAACATAGTGAGGAGTGCTGGGAATAAACCCACTATACATCAGAGCAATTGTGGGTTATCAATCCTTAGCTAGAATGTGGCGGGATTGGAATCTAGACTCTCAGACCCCTTATGGGCTAAGATAATTGATGGTATAGATATTGTCATGTTTCAGGAAACATGGGCTGTCGGGAATTTGTACATAGAGGGCTACCACTGTTTTAGTATAACATCACCCAAACCTAGTTTTGGTTGAGCAGTGGGTGGTCTGTTCATTGGGATTAGGATTTTGGCTGGTGGTTCAATTAGAGATCTGTCCACTGGGAATCCGAATATTCAAATTCTTGAATATAAGCTAAAGTCAAAGACCAGGATTTATTTAATCAATTTTTATAATAATGATTTTTACTGTGTACTGAATAAGAATTTTGAGGCTTTATCAAAGGTTCTCCATAATCTGGAATTTAGCCCTCTAATTGATATAGGATCAGGGATTGTAATTGGGGGCGATTTTAACGCAAAGTTATCAAAGACTAACGGAACTGAGGATAAAACTTACTTAGATCAGGCTGAACGGAGGGGAACTGAATTATTTAGCATACTGACTGAATTTGCTCTTGGTGATGCTATGACAAATTATAGTCTCAGTGCACCCCACGCCCCCACGTTCATAGGAAGGGACAGTAGCTCTACCATTGACTATATCTTTATGTCGCCCCACTTAATAGATTGTATAGTAAAGTCAACTGTGATGATGACACCATTCAGCGACCACAATCCAATTGTGGTAATTCTGAGTTTTGCCCCCAGCCCGGTTTATACGAATCTAATTGGTGCAAGGGATATTACACCTTCAATTGATGGACTGAGACTAAAATAGAGGGGGGTTGATAGCGGGGCAATTCTGGACAGTGTACAAACTAAACACCCGCACCAAATTAAGTCCTGCCTATCCACGGACGGCAACCACCGTAGGATAATTGCTGATTTTGAAAAACTGTGTTCAACTATAAAAACCCTTCTGTCAGTCCCACTACCTAAGGAAGATAAAGAACCTAGGTGGTTTGACTCAGCCTGCTCACTTGCGAATAAGGAATTAAGAAGGGCACTCAATACTAAACCTAGATGTAAAATGACCATCCAGATAGCTAGGAAACAGTATAAAACCAAAATAGCGGACAGAAAAGCTACTCTACTATCTGAACAATGGGAATCACTAGTGACCAGCGCAAACTTGGGGGGCAGCGGACTCTTTTGGTCCACGGTCAGGAAAACAAGGGAAATGGGCAAGAAGCTTACAACGACTAGCTGCAATATAACTAGTAGTGTCTGGGAAACCCATTTCTCAAATATTTATGCTGTACCGCCTGAGGAAATGTCGACCCCAACTGCTGGACATTTGCAATTGCAATTGCGCGGTCTACAGATTGAGGCCCATGAAGTAAAATTAGCTATAAACGAGAGCCTTGGAAACAAGGCGCCCGGCCCTGATGGTTTGCGCATTGACATTATTAAACATAATTTGGATTTATGGGCACCAATTCTCCTAAATGTTTTCAATAGTTTACCAGCAGCAGCCATGCCCGTCACGTGGGCAACCAGTACTATCGTCCCAATCTTTAAAAAGGGAGACAGGTCGGAACCGGCTAATTATCACCCGATCTCCCTTCTGGACAACACTTTAAAAATTCTGGGACGAGTAATTTATAACAGTGTACTTGAATGGACTGAAGACACAGACTTACTGGACCCGTGCCAGATGGGATTCCGGAGTGGGGTGGGGACAGTGGAGCAATGCTTAGATCTTAAATTAATAATCGATAAGTATAGTATTGCCCGATCGTCCCCCACCTACCTTGCTTTCATGGATCTCTCATCCGCTTTCGATCTAGTGAATAGATCCAAACTCTGGACAATCCTACTGAACTACTGGCTAGATGAGGCTCTTGTTGGCTTCCTGGCCTATCTCCATACTGATCTGAAAGCACGAGTCAGAATTGGGATGGGCGGTGAAGTCTCTGGAGCCATTGACATAGGCAGGGGGGTGAGACAGGGGTGCGTTTTAGCACCCCTGCTGTTTATCATTTATATTAATGGTCTATCTAGCAGTCTAAGGAAAGTCACCAGCGATGTCCCGACAATCTTAGGGAAACCTTTACCAGCACTTTTATACGCAGATCATGCAGTGCTCATGGCCCGCACACCTAATGCCCTCCGCCTTCTTGTCCATAGTTTTGTTCATTTTATGGAGGAATTAGATCTGCAGGTAAATTTAAAAAAAATCTTTTATAATGTCATGTGGCCCAGGATAAATGAAGCTCAATACTTTACAGATAGGCACAGATAAACTTGAATCTGTGCCCACATTTCCCTATTTAGGAGTGGTTTTCGCTGCGAACGGCTCGTGGAGTGGGCATTTGGCCCACGCCACGAGCAAGTTCTCGAAAGCCACCAATTCTATATTGAGCTTGCCCCGCCCGAAGAAAATAGGTGCCACAAGAGCTATTTTAAATTTTTTTAAACTACAGTGTTTACCCGTTGCCTCTTATGGAGCGGAGGTCTGGGGACTTGGAGGTAGCTCATGCATTCAACGGGAAGAAAGCCATTTTTGCAGGAAAATATTGGGCGCTCCAATCTCATCCTCTGATTATATTTGCCACAATGAATTAAATCTCCCGTATGTTAGTGATTTTATTAGAGCAAGACCAGCATTGTTTTGGATCAGAGTCTGGAGGAATGATTCAGCCATCCTCACACAAAATATTATAAAAGACTGCTTAAATTGCGATCATGGTATGGCGATTCCTTGGCTCTCGGGAGTCTTTAAAACATTGTGAGCCGTGGACAGAGGCAATTTATTCTCAGACCCAACCAGGATGGAGCCCAAGGATAAAGTTGAGGTAAAAAATGCACTGTATGCACTTTACAACTCTGAAAGGATGGAAAGAGAATCATCAAAATCAACTGTTGCAAAATACTTGGGAAATGATTTGTGTAGGCAACCACTCCCGCCTTATCTCTCCCTACCTATGACTAGCTGGGAGAGATCACTATTGTTTCGTTTAAGGGCGGGTTCAGTAAAAATTTTGTTGTCTTTTCCATTGGGTTACTGTCATAGTATTGACTATAAACCTTGCCCGTGCGATGGTGTCAGTACACAGGATGATTTGCACTTCCTATTCTTCTGCAAATTTTATGTGAGATATATTAAATGGTTTTTAACTCCGTATTTTAAGAAACACAGACCAC
Source organism: Lissotriton helveticus (assembly GCF_964261635.1). Lineage (NCBI taxonomy): Eukaryota > Metazoa > Chordata > Amphibia > Caudata > Salamandridae > Lissotriton > Lissotriton helveticus. The sequence goes on along the minus strand of NC_136065.1, from coordinate 780,749,293 downwards.
TGTCACTTAAGGAGTCCTATAGAATGTTGGTTTCCCTGGATTCTGATGAACTAATTTTCCGTACTAGCACTTTTCTGAGACAGATAACAAGAGTGCGCAAAACGATGGAAAACCCCTGAAATTAGCCTCAAAAGAGTATAACTGTATTGTATTTTTATCATGAAATCTTTTGAATTAATGTATAACGTAAATGAATTGTTGTTTTTTAATCACGGTACTTTTATGAATTTTATGAAATTCGAATAAAGGTCTTTTGAACTTGAACTTTACAACATTTTGTGTATTAAATGACAGAATAGCCAAAAGTACAAAAATATTTTAAAAACCCACATCACAAAGCTGGTACGCACTTAATAGAAGAAATTGTGATCTATATCTCAGAGAATACTAGTGATATACATCCAAAACCAGCTAATTGCTCTGAACCCCAAAATGAAAATGAAAATGGGACTATGGCCAGTATTCAAGATGAGAATCAGAATGTCTCAGCCCAAAGTAACATACAGAGAAAGATCAGAAAAATAAAAGGCTTAATAAAACACACAAGACAAAATATGCAAAAGCCAAGGGTAGCTACACGGAATATCAGACACATTTTAAGAAAGGCAAAGAGAAAACTGGCAGAATAATCACTGATTGTGCATAAGATGACACTGACCAGATCAATAAAAATGGCATATTTAAATATTACACAGATTGGAAAAAATAGTTTTTTTAAATTATTCAAACTGATAGAAAACTCCGAATATGGGTAACTGTGTAAAGAAATTACACTTCTTGAAGTTACAAAGGCATTTGAAGACACCCACTTAAACGAAGCAGTGAAGCCTGTCAAAATTGGATTGACCAATGTATACAATATTCATACAAAAAACACAAGAACGTTGCCCAAGATATGCTCAAAATATTGTCAACTTGGATAATGAGAAGGGTCCCAGAACAACCGATCAAATCTATTTCCAAAGACTGTACCAATTAATGAACTATATAGAAAAAGCAATTGGACAATGATTACAATTGGTACAGCATTAAGTAAACTTTTTCAAAAATCATGACCGAAAGACTTACCTCATTCATAAATTTGAATAAAAGACAAAAGGGCTTTTTGTAAATAAGAGTTTTGAAAACCTGACACTGCTACAGATCATCATCAAATAAGGCACAAAAAATAAATTTCTGGCAGTGGTGTTCTTAGACATTTCAAAACCATTTAACTCTGACAGCCAGCCACATAATACAAAGTTGCGAAAGATAAAGTGTTCCATCATATATACGAGATCTAATTAAAGACTTTTACACAGACTCATCTATTTTCTTCAACATAAATAACAACAAATCTACACCAAAAAAAAAATCTGAGGTAAAACAAGGTGACTTACTATCCCCACTGTTTAATATGGCAGTGGACCTTCTAATATGAGATCTTCAGAAAAACAGCAGGGGCTTTACATTTGGTTCAGATAGACTTATTGAACAAATCACCGATCTAGCCTTTGCCAATGACATAGCAGTGTTTAATAACACATGGGACAGGGGAGGTGGAGCTTGCCAGGCTCCTAGATGGCTGCGTGTTGAGCCAGCTCCGCTCGCCGTCTACATTGATCCGGAATTATTTGCTGTACACCCGGGGCCTGCCGTCCGCTCTTTGGCAAGAAGTGTGCAGGAACCTTAGTGCTGTGATCCGGCGCCGTGATCGAGCCGAAACAAGCAGCCCCCGCTTTGCAGCACATCGTTGAACGGACACGGCCTGTGACACAGCTTTGAGGCCGGAGAGGCGGTGCTGCTTTCCCGCTGCCGCCGGATAATTATCGGCACTGCTTTTGCTTGGTGTGGTTCGTGCCTGTGCTTCGTGGGCTGCCACCTGCCCGGATCAGTGATGCCGACCCTGCATAGCTGCTCTGCCCCCATCGTTGGTGCTCCGAGGACTGTACCGACGCTAACCTGCATGGTGAGATTCCCGGCATAGCAGTCAACTGAGCCTGGGGGTGGTGGCTGGATCTGGGCCGCGTGCTGGTTACTGCATGCGTAGAATATTTCTATTTGGAGGCGATATATCGATGACGTCCTTTGTATCTGGACGGGATCAGAGGAGAGTCTCATCTAATTTTTTTCTTGGCTCAACCAGGCCGATGATAGTATGCACTTTACCTGGACTTACAGCAATTCTACGGCTGTGTATCTGGATGTTGATATCACAGCCGTGGATGATGGATTAGTCACCAATGTCCAAATGCAAAAAACAACAAGTGATGGACTGAATGTGGATCAATGTCACACACTCCCCCAGTCAAAAGATCTGGGCCCAAATCCATCGTTTTTTTGCACTCCACACCACCCTGGGTCAGATAATGGCTTTATGCAAATCAGCTCTGACCCTGTTGCCCCATGGGAACAGTCCAGTCCGAACTACAACAGCCATATCTTTCCCAGACCGGAATCAAGCATCCGAGGACCGGACCGGTTTCGAGGATACACCAATGTCCATCAGAAACCTAGTGGCAGAAATTCTCTTCTGCACTATCGTTCTTTTCACCCAGGTCCCTTCGGGATAATCTCCCCGTGGGGCAGTTTTTGCGCTATCGTCGCAACTGCTCCACGACGGAGAAATTCATTGAACAAGTGGAGGAACTTGTGGGGAAACTCCAAGTGCGAGGCTATCCGTGGAAAACCATCAAACAGGCCCGTAAACGGGCACCTAATACACCACGTCATGCCTTGCTGTAAAGAAACGTAAAAACCAAATCTGAATGCCTCCCAGTTGTGACCACGTTCGATCCTCTCTCTACGAAAATGAGGCAAATAGTTCGGAAACATTGGTCCATTTTGGACACCCCTACTAACAAAATGCCACAGCCTCGGTTTGCCTTCAAGAGAGCTCCTAGTCTCAAGGACAAGCTTGTACATACACGCTTGCCGAGTTTACCTGCCAGTTCAACCCTCCCCTCTGGCCATTATCCATGTGGTGAGTGCTCAGTATGCAACCTGACTAAAGCCACAAAAAGCGTGACGCTGGACAGTGGACGTGAATGGTTTCTAACTGGTTTTAGTAACTGTAACACCAAAAACTTTATATACAGATTGACTTGCGAATGTGGCTTACATTATATCGGCCCTACTTCAAGGAAGGTCAAGTTACGGATGCAGGAGCATCTCAGCACCCTTAAAGCCAAGAAACTCACAACTAGATTAGTCCAACATTTTCAAGAAAAGCAGCATGACCCCAGGGACCTGAGGTGGACTGTTCTTGAAAGGGTTCATGGTGAAACACATAACATCGAAATGATCCTGGCGAGAAAGGAGGCCAAATGGATATTTTCTGAAAAAACAGACAAACATGGTCTTAATGACATTATTGAGTGGAATAAGGTGACGAGCAGGTGAAGTTTTCCTTGTATCCCTTTAACACTTGTAGGACTTATATTGTTACAATTTTTGTTACTTGTCATATTACCCCTGTAAGAACAATGTTGCATGCCTGCTTTTTAGTGTTTTGCAGTTTTCCGCTTTCTTGTACTTTGGACTTCACTGGTGTTGAGTTTAACCCAGAACGCTCTGTCTAGCTATAGGTTAATACCAATATGATGGGGCATAGCGATCCCTGTTGGGCACTCTATTCTTTAATCTTTGAGAGGGTGCCAGCGATGCTTGTGAGTAATTTGTTCCTTTTGCTATCGTCCCAGGCTTTCCCTGCTTATGTACGGGCAAGATATAGAATTAAGCAGGGCAGAGAAACATCATACTTATGACTATCAGTTTTAAACCGTTTTACCTCATAGCAGTGCTTCTCGCCAGGGCATGAAAGAAGAGGGGGAGTGACCTGCATTGTTGCAGACATTTGTGAGGGTCTGAGCATGATGTTTCATATAACAATAAAATAATTTTTTATATATTTTAAAAGAATATAAAAAAAAAATTTGAATAGGGGAAGTACATGGAATTTTAAGTAATTCAGTTTCAGAGGCATTTTTCGCTGCAATGCGCCTCATTTTTCAATTACATTCGGTTAGCATTGCGCGGATACTCAAGTCTCCCAAACCAAAATGGCGTGGCTTTTGAGACGCGTTGCACTTCGCATCACGTGACCGGCGCCACCACCGGCGTGCCTGCCGTTTAAAATGAGGTGGTGGCAGGGGCACTATGGCGGGACGAGTGAAATCAGTTACCTTTCGTGATCGCGGTAAGAGTGTGGCTGACTGAGTGGCTTGGGGAGACAAAGACAGTCACAGGCATTTTGTGATGAGAGCCCCGGGCGATTAGATAACGTTTTGAAAGTAATGCGGGCACTTCGAGTACCCGGTATGCGAGACTTTTATTTGGCGCTTTGCAGGGATAGCAATCGGAAGCCTGCTGTTTTGCAAACAGACACACTAAATGATTTATTAATCGTGTTATTAAATGACCAGAACTAGCATTACGCATTTTGCACCTATGTATGCCTAATATTGATACTCTAGGTGAATAATTTGAATGCTTAACATAGACTTCATGTTGTACATATTTTAAACTTTGGCGTGATGTGGGTGAACAAGTACTATGCCCCATGGGGGTCATCTGGGCTGATTCTGTTAGTCATAGTATGGCCTTTTTTTGAAAATTTATAGGTGACAAGATCAGGTGGCAGTCATCGTGTGGGTTCGCGATCAGCTGACGCGATTTCCCCCCTTGTTAAGGTTGCAGGTACGCAATCTTGATGCAACCTTTAGGTATGAGCAATGTTAAGTTTTAATTATAAGCATCTCTTTAACTTTCAATTACCTTTGTGAAACTTGATGGCACTTTTAAATGTATCGCAATTTACGTGTGATGCTTCCTTTCTCTCTTGTTTGTGTCTCACTACCATCGCAGGTTTAATGTGATCCTCCCATGAAAACTTACTCTGGATCCCTAGCCCTGAAGAAGTTTCTTCAAATTGTTACAGCAACGAAACATGTTGGCTAATAACTACGGCTAATAACTACTATTATGGTTCTATATGAGCCATTTTTTAATGTGGGAGAGCTTACTGCAAGAAATAAAGGGTATTAGAAGCAAGTAAGCTTTACCAATTTTTTATTGGTGAGAATTATTTTCTTATATTCTCACGGGGTCCTGTTACATTGGCACTATTATGGCATTTTTGTAGAAAGTAGAATCACATCTTGGTTCTCTTTCTTTCCTTTGTTTTGTTTCATTGGGCAGAGGTCTCCTCTCTATCACACACACATTTTCTTTTCCTTTTGGAAAAAGGCAACCGATGATGAGAAGTGGGTTTCGCTGGCGAGTACCAGTCAGCTGTCTCCCCCCCCCCCCCCCCCGGTGTTGCAACCGTGAGGTGCCTTTTTTCCTTTCCACGCTTTTTTGGTTAATGGGTAGATGGTCGATGGTAGTTTTTAAGTTGAATTGAGATACACTATAGTGAAATAACCATATAGTTATGGTAATATTTGTAGGTTAGGTTTAAAAAGAAATAAATTCTGCTAACATTAAAAACTTAAAAGTGTTTTGTGTATCTGAGCAAGGACAGCCACTAATTGTTTTGACATATGTTGAGTGGGGGGCTGGTTGTCCTGGTGTTCCCCCTGAAGCTCCTATTGAAATAGGCATCTCGGCTGCTGCCAAAGCCATTACAGATAATGCATTGCAGCTAGATCTGATGGACGCATGGAGGGGTTGGCACCCGGAGGCGGGCAGATTCACCGATACCCACACTAGAATTTACTGCATTTTGTTGGAAAGATCGCTTCTCCCCGTGTTCATAATTTCACAGTAATGCCCCTTACTCTTTCAGATCATTCTCCAATTATCCAAGAGGTTGAAATGCCACTGCGGATTGACACTCCGTTTACGTGGAGGTTTCCCACATATTCACTACTAGATTCGGTCTTCAAAGATGAGCTTGCCACCTCTATCACTGATTTTTTTTATATCAATATAGATTCTGTGGAGCACTTTGCCACTGTCTGGCAGGCATTCAAAGTGTACATCAGGGGGGTGTCGCTATTAGTAAGCACGCAAGAGTTTTACGCTCTATTATGGGTAGACTTTCTACCTCAGAATAAAAATTGCTGTATCGGAGTCAGATCCCCTGGGGTGTGGATACCCTCGGATAACGGATGCTATTAAAGAAACGCTTGAAGAATATAGCATAGAGGTTGACAATGAAGTTAAACACATGGGGAAGTACACTATTGCTAAATCCTATGGTGAGAGAGACAGGCCGGGGGCAGTTCTGGCTGCCCTAGCTCGATGCTAGAGGAAAGCAAAGGGGGTCTCAGAATTACATGATGGAAATGGCACTATCCTAAAAGACCCTTCTGATATTGCAAATACATTTAGTCAGTTTTATAGGGATTTGATTAGCTCACACATCACAGTGAATGAGTCTGCTGTTCTAGATTATCTGTAGCATGTGCAGCTACCTTGGTTAACCAATTCCCACAGAGAATACCTGATGAGGCCACTAGACGCAACTGAAATTCGCACTGCCTTGAATTCTATTTGGGACGGTAGCGCTCTGGGAATAGATGGACTTACTGTCCCTTTCTACAAAACCTACATGGATTTGAAGAAATAATAGACACTGGAATAATGCCGCAATCAATGAGGGAGGTGCTCATAGTCACACTATTAAAACTAGACAAACCCCCCCAAATGTGCTCATCCTATAGATCACTGTCACTCCTCAATGAGGACACAAAAGTATTCGCTAAAATTTGAGCCTCTAGTCTCTCTCCTCTTCTCCTAATCCTCATAGGCCCAGAACAAGCTGGCTTTGTGCCCGAACGAACGCTAACCCAAAACCTATGAACTGTATTTGGTGTTATACAACAGGTTAGACCTGAACTCAAAGCTGGTGCAATTGTTTGGGGATGCCGAAAAGGCTTTTGATTCTGTTGAGTGAACCTTTATGATGGTGGGGCTGCTTAGGATGGGTTTGTGGGAGATTTTCATAGGATTGGTTTCTGTACTATATAATCAGTCGACAGCAAGGGTTAGAACTGGTTATTATTTCTCATCCCTATTTCTAATATCCCGTGGTACTAGATAGGGTTGTCCCCTTTCCCCGTTAGTATATGCCATAGTTGCAGAACCTTTGGCGCGCTCACTGAGGGAATATCATGGGCATCGGGGAATTTGTTTTCCCCAACTATAATTTGATCATGTCAGCTTACGCTGATGATATGTTGCTGTACACTCGTGATCCTGCCACCAACCCTTCCCCTTTAATTCATGAAGTTATAAAATTCTGAGGAATATCAGGGTTAAAAATCAACTGAAACAAATCCATCCATTTTCCACTAACACCCTCGATGGTCCCTTTTTTACCTAGATTTTCCACTGCAGTGGGCCACTGACTCGGTCCGATACCTGGGTATACAGGTGCACACAGACTCAGAGTTAGTGCTGCGGGACAACTAGGGAAGGACAATCACTGAGCTAGAGGGTGATATAGATAAATGGATCAAGTTACCACTTTACCTGGTGGGCTGCAGATCGTTGATGAAGATTATTTGTTTCGCCTAGATTTTATTTCTCTTCAACAACATACCTATGGTAATCTTGCAGCACTTTTTTAAATGACTCAAAGCTTTGATGGATAGGCTAGCGTGGGCGGGAAAATCTCCTAGGTTCAAGATGGACACCCTTACACTTCCATATTCTATGGGTGGACTAGGTGCCCCGGATCTCGATCTATATTATAGAGCTGCTCAGTGCTCACATGCTTATTTCTGGTACATGGACCACATACTCTTCCACACCTTCTCATAGAGAGGATTGCGTCTGATCCGTCCCCGCTCCCTAGGCAACTCGCTCATCCCCCCAACAGCCTTATGGTGTTCTCGACTCTATCAATTTGACGGTTCATGCGTGGCGCGAGCTTTTAAAGCGACAGTCGTGCACTAGGCTTTATTCCCCACTGCTCCCACTGGGTTGGTGTCAATGATTCCCATTGGGTTCTGAGGTAGTGGTGACTGAATCGCTTAGGAATATTCAGATCCATAATATGGGAGTTTGCTTCTCTGAGGGTAGAACCCGGACTTGGGATGAGATTGCCATCAGGGAGCACAGTGCCAGCACTCTTGAGCAATTCCATAATTTCAGGGCACGACATGCTCTGAGGGTGCTGCTGGGAGATGAATATCTAGAGCCCCCAGCTTACTGATCTTTCACTTTTCTTCTTCGTGCCAAGTCCCAGTATAAGCTGGTTTCCAATATATACACCATGTCCCAAGAATACTACCGTACAAATTATTCTCCACCGAGAGCGCAGTGACAAGCCGATCTGGAGGCTCCCTGTGATGATAGTCAATGGAGGTACTGCTGCGAAGTCACCCAATCAGTGTCTTTAAACAGCAGGCATAGATTAATCCACTTCAAGTTTCGAAAAACAACATATTATATACCGGCAGGTCTCCACAGATATGGGTTAAGAGACTCTGACAATTGTGAGTGCTGTGGTCAAAGTGGTGCAGATTTATTCCATGTGGCATGGCCATGCTCCCGGATTGCTGCCTTCTGGAACCAGATTTTTCAGGAGCTAGGACAGACTGTGGGTATTCCGCTTGCCCCTGACCCCCTACAGGCCCTTTTCGGATACACAAAGATTCTTCCTAAAGAAGTTAGGAAACTTTGGGGTTTTTGCTTTCTTCTGGCTAAAAGGCAGATAGCGATGCGGTGTACATGTGGACCCCCTCCCTCAAAATTGGAGTGGGAAAAGGATGTGATTTTTTGCAATACGCAGTCTGAAACATATAGCGAGCTAATGCCCCTAAAGAGCCACCCCAAGAACTTCTGGGGGTTGTGTAAACAGTATCTTTTGTCAAGGGAAGGAGACGAGTCAAACATTATTTAAAATCACTGAGCTGTACTATCTCTCTCAAGTAATAGTGCATCGATGTTTGCTATCCCGATGTACATGGCTTATTCAATTGAAGTGATGCCTATTAAAAAGAACTAGTCGTTGGGCTGTATTATCTGACATGAAGCTACTGTGTCTGTTGTTTATCTAATTGGCCATTTCCTTTGTGATGTTTACCTTTCTTTTTGTTGATCGCTTATTATTTCCCACTGCTATAATGCTAACAATACAGAATCATGCTGTGAACTGTTAAATACATTCAATAAATATTTTTATTGCTGTGAACTGTTAAATAAATTCAATAAATATATATTTTTTAAAAACACATGGGACAGTATGAGTACTAAATTGAAGATCATCGAAAACTTCAGGAAAACAATAGAACTAAAACTGAATGTCCAAAAGACAAACAATTTCTTCATAAGTCAGCAGGAAGACAAAGTTCTGGTGAAGAATTGCAAACCATGGCACTTCCAAGAACAAAATATCAACATACATCCAGGTGACAGTGAAAGGTACCTCGGACTGAGCTTTGATCCTCACCCAGGTAATACAAAATACAGCAACATACATGACATACTGGCAGGATTGCTCACTCATACATGTATGCATGAGATATAATAAACAATAAAATATATATCATCATCAATACTCACAAGTTAAAAAATATCTGACAGTAGATTCCTAAATTATGATTTTCAATTTTTAGCATTGTATGACTGGAGAAACAAAGAATTTGAGAAATGGCAAAATCTACTTGTAAAAGGGGATGGTATAAAATATCTAGAAAATAATTCAATCTCAAATGTATGAATTTCAGAGTGCATGAAATTAAAGGAAAACCAATACATAGCTCTACTGATGTTGAGAGAGAATGTCAAACACCAGAGAAACCATCTCCAGAGGAAGAGATTGAACATTCTCCACGTGCAAATATTGCAATGAGGTATGTGAAACTGCCCGTGTATCTGGTACATAAACGAAAACAAAAGACATATGAATCAAAAGACCCAATCCTATTCTAGAACTTCTCATTGATAGAGCGAAAAGATGTGGTTGATGACCGTCCTGATTCACTCAGAAGCGGTCGCTCCACCACGCTCCCTGGCCACTTAAGTATCTGTGCTTCGTTTTGATAGCAGCGCGCATTGCTTGGTTGTAGCATTTCCTTGTGACGCTTTGAAGCCCATTTCCTCTGTGCATTATTTCTATCGCAGTGCTTCATTGAGATCAGCTGTTCTATTGTCATAATTGCATGCGAAGTGCCTGTAGCATATCGTAAGCCTCGCTTTGTATTTTGAAGAACATATTCCTCAGCGCGCTTTATAATCATAGCGCTTCACTGCTCCCAGTGCCCATTGCTGTAACTTTATTCGTCCTGCGCCTGGAATCATCCTGTTTATCTTGCGGTCATTTTGCTGTTTGTTGTTCTGCCTCCTGGCCCGTCTGTACACCCCGCCCCCCGCCTCCCAGCTGACCCTCCCTCCCACGAGTAGCTCTGGAGTGTCCTGCCTGGTGAAGCGCTGTGACCGTCCTGATTCACTCAGAAGCGGTCGCTCCACGACGCTCCCTGGCCACTTAAGTATCTGTGCTTCGTTTTGATAGCAGCGCATTGCTTGGTTGTAGCATTTCCTTGTGAAGCTTTGAAGCCCATTTCCTCTGTGCATTATTTCTATCGCAGCGCTTCATTGAGATCAGCTGTTCTATTGTCATAATTGCATGCGAAGTGCCTGTAGCATATCGTAAGCCTCGCTTTGTATTTTGAAGAACATATTCCTCAGCGCGCTTTATAATCATAGCGCTTCACTGCTCCCAGTGCCCATTGCTGTAACTTTATTCGTCCTGCGCCTGGAATCATCCTGTTTATCTTGCGGCCATTTTGCTGTTTGTTGTTCTGCCTCCTGGCCCGTCTGTACACCCCGCCCCCCGCCTCCCAGCTGACCCTCCCTCGCCCCTCCCCTTCCACTGTCCACATATGACAGATGCATTCGCGCGCAGCGGTCACGCGCAGCGATCGCGCCAAAGGTGCGCCAAAGGTAAGCCCGTCTGCGCCGTCCGCGCCTGGTCCGCGCCCAGCGCCAGTCCCCCTGGTCCCCGCTGCACCCAGCCCACGATAATCAAATATGATGCCGCAACGCTTCTCGCCCTCAACCCCGGACGATCACCACAATGCTGCGATGCTACTCCAGGACGCACTCACGGCCCTTTCGCCTGCCTCTCCTGCAAGTTCAACTGCTTCAGAACCCTCACCAAAACACACATCCTCCAAACACAACTCAGACTCAAACCGCCTAAAGTGCATCCTGCTCAACACCCGCTCGGTCCACAGACATGCAACAGAACTCTGGGACCTAATCGACACCGCGTCGCCTGACATCGCCTTCCTCACTGAAACATGGATGAACACATCATCCGCTCCCGACATCGCCATAGCCATACCGGATGCTTACAAGATTATCCGAAAAGACCGCACCAATCAATCAGGAGGAGGCCTCGCCATCATACATAGGAACACCATCAAAATCACAACCAGCTCCGACGACAATCTTGCAACCGCCGAACATCTCTACTTTCAGATCCACACCGACCCCAGGACCACACTTAGAGGCACCCTCATTTACAGGCCTCCAGGCACCCGCACTCAATTCAGCGATGACATCACGGACTTCGTCAGCCCACACGCCCTCGCCTCCGAGAACTACATTCTGCTAGGAGACCTCAACTACCACCTTGAAAACAAACACGACAGCAACACCACCACCCTCCTGGACAACCTGGCCAATCTCGGACTCAAACAGCTTGTTGACACCCCCACTCACTCAGCCCGACACACGCTCGACCCTATCTTCACCTCCAGCAAGCACATCTCCTTCGATCACATTACAGCTCTCCATTGGACGGATCACAGCTGTGTTTACTTCAGCTACAAAACCACCCTGACTCACAACCGCCCACAACCTCTTCCTCGGAGAAACTGGAACAAAATCACCACCGACCAACTCCTCACATCACTCAAACAAAACCCTCCCACCCTCTCAATGGACCCAGACCAAGCGGCCACCAACCTCAGGCAATGGATTACCCACAGTGCAGACGAATTAGCACCCCTGAAAAAGCACCAGATGAAATCAACCAGCAAAAAGGCTCCCATGTTCAATGATGAACTTAAAAAATCCAAGAAACTATGCCGCACCATGGAGCAGAATTGGAGAAAAAACCCAACCTCAGACAACATGGCCTCCCTCAAGACAACCACCCGCAAACATCACCAAATGATTCGATCTGCCAAGAAATCAGCATTCAAGGATCGTCTCGACAACAACACTCACAACAGCAAGGAACTCTTCAATATAGTCAAAGAATTCACCAAACCCACCGCAGCATCCAACGACATCACTCCCTCCCAAGACTTCTGTGATGCACTATCCTCCTTCTTCTACAACAAAATTGCCGACATCCACAACAGCTTCGAGAATTCTCCCAGCGATCAACCCGCCCCTCCCCCGTCAGATCCTACTCCTCCAACTAACAACCTCAGCGCCTGGAACCCAATCTCCACTGAAGACACCATTCGCCTCATGAACTCAATCCACTCTGGCTCGCCTTCTGACCCCTGTCCCCACCACATCTTCAACAAAGCTGACTCCATCATCGCACCCCAACTCCGCGATGTCATCAACTGCTCGTTCAACTCTGCCACCTTCCCAGAAAGCTGGAAACACGCCGAACTCAATGCCCTCCTGAAGAAACCCACAGCAGACCCCTCAGAACTGAAAAACTACCGACCCATTTCCCTCCTCCCCTTCCCTGCCAAAGTCATTGAGAAAGCTGTCAACAGCCAGCTCGCCGCCTTCCTTGAATCCAACAACTCCCTTGATCCATCTCAATCTGGATTTCGAGCCAAACACAGCACCGAAACCGCCCTCATTGCAGCGACAGATGACATCCGAACACTCCTGGACAACGGAGAAACAGTGGCCCTCATTCTACTCGACCTCTCCGCCGCCTTCGACACAGTCTGCCACAGCACCCTTATACAACGCCTCAGCAACATCGGCATACAAGGAAAAGCCTTGGACTGGATCATCTCGTTCCTCGCCGGGAGAACTCAGAGAGTCCGACTTCCCCCATTCTACTCAGAGGCCAACGAAGTCATCTGCGGCGTACCTCAAGGATCATCACTCAGTCCCACCCTTTTCAACATCTACATGAGTCCTCTCGCCTCCATCGCGCGTCAACACAGCCTCAACATCATCTCTTACGCCGACGACACCCAGCTAATCCTCTCCCTCACCAAAGACCCCAACACCGCCAAAACCAATCTTCACGAAGGCATGAAAGAAGTTGCCGAATGGATGAAACAAAGCCGTCTAAAACTCAACTCAGACAAAACGGAGGTGCTCATCCTAGGATCTTCCCCCTCAGCTTGGGACGACTCTTGGTGGCCTTCCGCTCTGGGCACAGCACCCACACCCACAGACCATGCACGTAACCTTGGCTTCATCCTAGACTCCTCTCTCTCGATGTCCAGACAAGTCAACTCCGTCTCGTCCTCCTGCTTCAACGTACTTCGCATTCTCAAAAAGATCTTCCGCTGGATCCCCCTCGAGACAAGAAAAACTGTCACCCACGCACTGGTCACGAGTCGACTGGATTATGGTAACACACTCTACGCCGGAATCACAACAAAATTACAGAAAAAACTCCAGCGCATCCAAAACGCGTCAGCAAGACTCATATTAGACATCCCGCGCCAAGATCACATCACCGGACATCTTAAAGACCTCCACTGGCTTACCGTAAACAATAGAATTACTTTCCGCCTTCTCACCCACGCACACAAAGCCCTCTACAATCTAGGACCCGAATGCCTCAACACTCGACTGTCCTTCTACAAACCCACCCGCCAATTAAGATCGTCCAATCAAGCCCTCGCCGCAGTCCCGCGCATCCGGAAATCCACCATGGGTGGCAGATCCTTCTCCTTCCTGGCTGCCAAGACCTGGAACTCACTCCCCACCCACCTCCGCCTTACTCAGAACCACATCTCCTTCAGAAAAGATCTGAAAACCTGGCTATTCGACAAATAATATACCCCTTCCCCTAGCGCCTTGAGACCCTCTGGGTGAGTAGTGCGCTATACAAATGCCCGAACTTGAACTTGAACTTGAATGACATGCAGGGAACCACATATCAAGAATAATCAAAGTGCATTAAGAAAACCTGATGTAGTGTTCACCAAAGATGGCACTGCTGTGGTAATGAGTCCCAATTTGATACGAAAACTAACAAAACTTCCACGAACAAGCATTTGAAGGTGAAGTCAACTACTACAAGGCACTATATCAAGACAGAAAACCTCTTACAAACTGTTCAACTGTGAAATTTCATGGTTTCATCATAGGATTTTGGGGTCTTTGGCCTCAATGTAATGACATTGTTCTCGCCGATCTTGGACTACAGATGTCTTTCCCGTTTAAGAAAAATGTATGCCTTTGAAAATGTGCCAAGTATTCATGGACAACTAATTGATTACCATACCCCATAAACATACAGTGAATGATGTACTGTATCTCCTTCAGGTAGAATTTTATTTTATACATTTTGGCACATTATAATTAACCTAATCTCACTTAAAGTAGAATATTATTTTAGAATAGTGGCACATAATAGTGAATCTGACTAGTAATGCTTAACTTTGATGTTCGGTATTAAAAATAGGTGAATGTTACCAGTATTAGAATTAGTTGAATGTTATCAGTATTAGAACTAGATGAATGTTACCAGTATTAGAATGAATTGCATGTTACCATAAAAGTGTGTAAAGTTAGGATCGTTAGATTAGTACTGGAGGGGTACTATCTATATTCAAATGTGATTCATGTATCCGTGAGTACTCAAAGTGCAGTTGCAATCCTGGATAATCTTTGGGTTGTTGGAAGCAAGACCAATTTGACGCTGATGGGCAGCAAAAATGATCCAGAAAGAGTATGCGAATGGTGTTACAAGATAGCCAAATGCCTAGTCATCTAATTAGTGACACGCATGAATAGATGAACAAGATTCCTGCTATCCCTTCTGACTAACTAGTGCAGCCACAGCTAACGGAACAAGCTTGGCAAAATCAGTGAGGAAAAAGCTCTTGTTAAACTTTACTCTAGTCTGGCACTGGGAAGAGACATGAGAGGTGAAGCATACATGGGAGGCCATTGAATTGACAGTGAAATACCACTATTATTATCATTTTTCTTTTACTCGACAAGGAGGAGATGTGACCCGCTCTAGGGAGAGTGTCACGTTGGGAGTTTCACTGGGGCTTTACACCTGTCAAATGAGAATGCAGCCTTCCCAAGGCAAGCTCAGGGAGGACAGAAATCTCAAGTGGAGCAGAAGGTGAAAAGCTTGTGACCGTGAAAGTGGGGCCTCTTGATCCTTTTGACTTTTTCTGACTTTTGGGATTTCATGCAGGAGATGTCAACATAGGTACCACAGGGAAAACTGGCTAGTGGTGTCCAAGCATTGATAGCAATGTCGCTTTTTGATCCTTTAATGTCGACGCTTCCTATCATTGTGAAGCAGAATTCGCCACGCATTGGATTGCTCACCTACTAATAGAAAGCATTAGCTGGGCTTAGACCATTGTGAGACAAGTTAGTTTTACACTACTGATGTGTTGTTGCAATAGTAAACATGCTCAGTCCGAGGGGACTTTACAAGTTCAGACATGTGGTGTACGTACTTGGCTGAGGAGCCAATGGGGCAAAGTAATAATCTGTGGGATTATTACTGGATGTCTCTGAGTTAGAATTTCACCTAAACCATAACAATTCTGCAGGGCCATGGAGCCTCTATTAATCTTGGATAGTCACCCTCTGGCAGGCCAACCAGATAACAGGTCAGTGGCTGGCCAACCAGATGACCAGCCGGCCAGCAAGCTAGCTCTGACTTGTGTCTGAACTTGAGTTCTGTAAGATTCTCAGGCTGGCCCAAGGGGAGAGGGAGGTTGGCTGGGGGCTTAACCCTACTTAGCTCCCCCATCACAGGCGCCAGGAAGATGGAAGGCACTGACCTATGGCACCTTTAGCTGTTTAGCTGATGGAATAGATTGACAGTTCCTACCCAGGACATGGTAGCTGCAGACTGATGAGGACTTTTATGTCCTTCCAGGGTGTGGAGCAGAGATGACATCCTGCCCCCATGAAGGCCCAGCCACCTAGCAAATCCGGGGTCCCCTTCCCTATCCAGAGCAAGGTGACGTTGGACCGGGGTGGAATCTGGAGCTCCAGCCGACTGAATAGCTTGTGTAATCCCTTGCGGGAGGCCAAGTCCCCGCAGGTGGTGGTGCTAGCTAGCAGTCAGAGCCTCCTTCCCTGCCCAGGGCAGGGTGACAGCCACCCTCAGTTTTTTCAGGTTTCAGGTTGTCCACCAGTTAGCTTGTGTGGGCAAAAACATAACCAGTGACATTTCATTCTCAAGGCTGATCCGGTCAAATGGACGAGTATGGGTGTGCCAATTCAGTGATTCATGTTACCAGCCCAGCCATCCTAAATTAAATTAAACCCAAGCCTAGTAAGTACAAATAATTGGAAAAAAAAAATCTGCAATCTTTTTTAATTTAATTTACCTCATCAACCTTCAAACAATTTGCACACTGCTAATTTTCACAAAAAAATCATCGGTTAGTAATTTAGATTCCAAGACTTTCGGTTTACCTTATCTAACTTGAATCTTTTGGAAACGCGCTGGACAATAGCATTGGGAACGCTGTGAAAACAGACTACTGGAATCTACTTCATTATTTCAACTATAAACAGGAATTCAAGATTACTTGAGTTTATTAACACAGCCACAGGGCAAAATAATTGGAGTTAATAAAAAAAATAGCCTACCGTGTAATTTTAATGGCATATCTATGTACTTCATACCCTAGTGTGAGTCATTGAAGTGCTCGCTTCATTCTATGCGAGTCCTTAGTTGGAAGGGTATTGTACTTGCAGTAAGGCTTATGTGGAACCATTTTGGCATTGTGCTTGAATTACCAGATTGGCATCCTTAACCTGTCTAAGGCCGCAGCACTTGTCAGTGAGTTGGGGGAGAGATGAATGAGAAATAGCAAGTTCAGTTTACCTTGGTTGACTTCTGTAAATTACTGTTCAGGTCCCATATAGTTTTTAGGTGCTACAGAGCCTGTCTTCATTACATTTTCTGTGCTGGTTACAGCAATCTATGTAGCCACTCTATAAGTCTGATAAGGACCAAAGAGAAGAGGTAGGACCTGGTAGTCTCCATTACAGCCACCCCTTATGCAACATATTGAACTGAAGGAATTTATAATGCTCTAGAGTGTCCAGTCTTGGAATTTGTGAGGGGCGAGCTTGAGATATGCAGAGATGGACTATATTAAAGTCATCCAAGAGGCCTGCATTTTGCGGAAGATCTTTTTGTGCACTGAATGCATGCACTGGTACTGAGTGCCTTGGTCTAGGTGGGATGAAGTTATCTGTCTTGGGGTGTAGGCATGATCTATGGGAATTTATTGCAGGTTGCCCAGGCATGATTGTTCTACAGGTATAAACCGGAGTTAGAGACACAAGCGGCAGTCTGTTCTGGTCATTGGTGGTCAGGATGGAACGTTGCAGTTTTAGCATCTTTTGCAGCATCTTTGAGTAGAGTGTTTGTTGTGGCCTCCAACATTTGCTCAGTGGTGTCAGAGTGGGTTTGCATACTGATCTTAGATGGACCTGGTCTTTACTTCCTTTCTGAACCTCAGATGCTCTTGTACACTTCACTTGTTACAGCAATGGCATTTTTGTTGTGGGAAGCAATGATGAAACAATGTACCAGTCTTGAACGTAACAGCCGGTTCTGTAGACATTAAAGAAATGTAGTGTGTAGCAAGTATTCGTCTCTCCCCTGGATGGGTCTGTGGATAGTGCAAAGTGCCTTAAAAGCTGAGCATCTGGTATCGGACGTTTTCGCAGTGCATGAAGCACCACTGCTGTGTTCACTTGAATAAGGGGTATACAGCCAGATGCATCAACCTAAAAACCGGTCGCAACCTTTGCGACCTGTATTTTTGCATTTGGGATGCATCATCCCAAATGCAAAAATCGCAATTTAAGGAATCTCTAAATTGAGATTCCTTAAATTGCGATTGCATTTAAGGAATCCCAAATTGAGATTCCTTAAATGCAATGCAACAAAGTAAAAAAATTAGCGATTTCGCTAATAGGGGGAGCAAATTACCATGAAGTTGAACTTCATGGTAATTTGCAAAAACTTTGAAAAATGCACTTTTGTGCATTTTTCAAAGTTTCATGTTGCGCACACACATGCCCTTAGGGCATGTGTGTGCGCAATCTATGTGCACAAATTAATTTCAGGGGTGCAACAGGGTGTCCTTTGGACACCACTGCACCCTTGAAATTGCAATCTCATTTTGCGATTCGCTAATTGCAAATCGCAAATTGAGAATGTCTTCCCATTCATTCCTATGGGCCTCTAGGCCCATAGGAATGAATGGGGAGGTATTCCTTAATTGCGACTCGCAATTTGTGTGTCGCAATTAAGGAATATTAAGAAATCGCATTTTTTTAGCGATTTCTTCGTGCATGTGCTTTTACGATTCCTAAATAGCGATTCCTTAAAAATCGCTATTTAGGAATCGCAATTCCATCTGTTGATGCATCTGGCTGATTGTGCTTTGGTCCTTTGCTATAAAGAACGAGGGGACTCCTATGTACATCTAACCTGAATATTATACCTGCGCTATCACGAGTCTGAGAGTGCCATGTAGCCTGAGGGCACACTAAGAGGCGGAACATATTTTGTGGTGCCCACATTGTGTAAAATGCACACATTATTGTGCATAACGTAGCATGTGAAATCAGGGATCGTTTGGAGCTAAAGGTCACTGTGAGATTTCCTACCCTCTCTCTTTATTGCTGGTGGAGTATCAAGGTCTTTCTTCTATATTGTTGAGGATTGGTAGTTCCAGTAGCCGCAGGTCATGATTTTAGCTGCGAGCATAGTAAAATCTGAGATTATAACACTGTCTGGTCCAAAGACTGGGTTGATCAATTCTTTGAAGTACGTTAGCACACTAGGACGGACATGGTCAGAGAGAAGACTAAAGCGGAGTAATTTCCCTGCTTTTTTATAGGCGTAGTCAGTCTCACCAAGGTCCATTGCCACTAAAACGTGCTAAACACTCTTACAAGAAATACATTAAATTCTGAAAGAGATCTTGAAATTACACGCAGATCATCATCAACAAGACAACACAATGATAGTAGAGTCAAGTCAGATCTCTATATTAACTTTGGTTGTTAAATGCTAGATGGTTCAAATAACTTAAAAAACGAAAAGCTGCTCTGATGAGAGGGCCATATGGAGTCCAAAGAGCAAGTATCTCAGGAACTTTCTGTGAGTGTTGGGGTCAGGAGCAGATTGCGCCAAAAGTCTGATGTTTCCCATCTATTTGATAGTCTGTGGCGGAAAGGAAGGGGCAGCACCTGAGTACCACGGAGGGGAAGGGGTAGTCATACAGGTTGGATATGGAGAGTGAGGGAAGGAAAGGGGGCTAGGCAGCAGGAAGTTCAGAAGATAGGACACATCCACTGCCAGTCTGTAGGACGTTTTGTTGAAAAGACAGCTGGATGTTGCAGAAGGAGCTGGGCAACAACTCACGGACTTAGTATAGCTTCCGCTCGCCATCATTACACCTGGAAACTGAAGGGGGAATATGACCGGACTAGTTGTGTCCAGAAATGAGTGTCCCTCTTCCATAATGGTGAATCACTATTTTGAATAAATGGAAACACCGTGCCATGCTTACAACTTTTCATGCATACCAAGCACAGAAACCGCACCTTTCTTCGACAAAGCAGAAGTTACAGTAGTCACTAGTCTGGTATGCATGCGCAGCACTTCGTGAGGTATGCAGGAGTGACATATGCAGACAGGCCCGGACTGGCCGTTGCGGGCACCGGGCAATCCCCCGGTGCGCCGCAAGGGTGGGGGACGGTTTTGGGCTCACAGGGGCCGTTTTTGTTACAGGGGCCGTTTTTGTTACAGGGCCGTAACAAAATCGGCCGAAAACCGGCTCCAGAAAAGAGCTTGGTCGCACCCCCAACATCCCCCCCCTTCCCCCCCCCCCCCCCCGTCGGCCGAGCACTTTGCCAGGGCCGGTTTTGGTTCCCAGTCCGGCCCTGTATGCAGAGAACGCAGCTTTCCTTTGCAGAACAAGTGGCGGGGCGGGCAGTTATGTGGTGCGGTTTGCCACAGTGAGCGCTACTCCCCCTTCAAATTCAACTGCGTTGCTGAGCACGTGGTCCCTGTGCAGGCCTCGTGGAATTTCATAATATAAAGGGAATATGGATTTGAGGTAAGCCTGACTGAGCATTTTAGAAGTACAAAAGAGCCGAACGACACCTTTAAAGTAAGTGGTGTTCACAGAGGTTAGGAAGCAAAAAGCAGAGCGAGTGTGTTCCATGAGGTGTATTGATTGCGCAGTGTGGTTCAGCTATCATGGTCTCTGCCCTCCTTTGTAAGAGGTCAGTCGGTTCTGCTGAACAGCTGTAATCTAAAGCCTCCGGAGCCACCACTGGAAAACAAATACTATCCCTTCCTCTCCCTCTTGTTTTTGATATGACTCCAATCTGGCTATTTATCTTTGTGATTTATTGAACCTGCTATTCAGAGTAACACGTTCGGGGTGTGTAGTGTAGCCAGTACAAACTACGTTAGACTGGGGAAATGTTATATGTCTGTACATCTTAAGTGACAGGACTAACTAACAAATCACTGTGGAAAGTGGAGTACAGACAACTATTTCAAAAAC
Organism: Lissotriton helveticus; assembly: GCF_964261635.1. Lineage (NCBI taxonomy): Eukaryota > Metazoa > Chordata > Amphibia > Caudata > Salamandridae > Lissotriton > Lissotriton helveticus. Next base: position 780,728,612 of record NC_136065.1, on the reverse strand, counting down.
ACTATCCATGATACATAATCAAATATGGGTGAAATAATCAATGGACACATTAATCTTATCTTATGATGGCAACGACCACATCACAAAACATGTTTGGGTGGTGCCAATGCTTGTTCCTATTGTGACGGACGGAAGAGCTTGGCGAAAACACCTTTTGCCACTATATTCTGACCGTGAGTTTGAAGTGGTAATATTTGGCGACAAGAATCCACGGGCATATTTAAGCAGACAGACTGCAGTTGATGTGTAAAACACCCTTAGGAACACAACATCATCTTACAATAACAGACCACAATAAAAGTAATGAAGCCCAAATCATTACATTGCAATAATAATAAAAAACATACAACACTATCAAGAAAATGCAACAAATTCAGAACAGCCAAAAACATAATTAAGCAATACACCAATACAACACAGTAGTACACCAACACAAAGCACAACAGCATTCCTTTGCAATTCAGTTGTATTTTTATGTTCTAGCATTGGGTGTTGCTATATTGTGGGTGTGCTTTGATTCTGTTGTGTTGCTTTGTAGCACAGTTCTGCTATTGTAAATGTATTTCATTGCATTTCTGTGCTTTAAACTAGTTGCTGTGTTACTGTTTTTTGTTGTGATATTCTGTTTAAATGTGTTCCTGTTATTTTTGTTGTCCCACTGTATTTTTGTGCTGCATTGTTGTGTTGTGCTTTTAGATTGTGTTGCTCTGTTGTGGTAGTGTCTGTTTGGTTTGATTTTTGTATTGTGCCTGCTAGAAATGGGATTTCTGGTTGGCTAAGGCTTGCACCAAAGACAGGCAGAAACCACCAATCCAGTCAGGGCAAGGGAGTTACACGCTGAAGATAACCCCTGCTCACCCCCTTGGTAGCTTGGCACAAGCAGTCAGGCTTATCCCAGAGGCAATGTGTAAAGCGTTTGCGCAACACACACACACAGCAGCAACACACTAGGCACACTACAAAGGCAACTCCACACAAGGTTATATCAAAAATAGCCTTTGTATTATCATAAACACATAGAATAGTATTCACACATTTACACTGTGCCAACGGCACAGGGCAATATCTACAGGGGATTAGATACACCTGACAGGGCCACTGGGACCACTGTCAGAACCATCACAAAGTGAACTTAGCAAATGTAGGACATATAATAAACATAGAATACAACCAGTAACTAATGGTACCATAATGAGCTAAGCATTATCATATTAGCATAAATCCACATTAGACCGACACCTCATCAGCACAAACACATTACGCAATGGGCCTCACCAGCATAAATACCTTATGCAATAACCTCATGAGCATAAACACCTTCCGCAAATAGGTACTCCCCCAAACATCATAACATGACATTAGGCAATACATCACATTAGGCCAAAATCTCATTAGCATAGACACCCTCCTAAGCATTAACACATCACGTATTAGGCCTCACCAGCATAAACACATTATGCGATAACCTCATGAGCATAAACATCATTAGAGGCATAAACCAGGGTGCATTAGTCACATTTGGTACATAATACATATCAGGCAGGAACTCAGTAGTGCACCGCAGTAACACCACTACCAGGTGCATACATCACCTGAGGGCCTTGCGCCCTTTCACCATCCTACCTATGACCCCAGGCCAACTGGCCTTCTTGCAGAGCTCAAATGCCCTAGGTCCAGCAAAGTCAGGGCTTGTGGCTGCCAAGGCAGCAACATCGCAAAGTGCACCACTACGCAAACCAAAACGGTGCAGCTGACTCTAATTGCTGAGCAGCTGGGATCATCACTGGCACTCACTGTGCCCTCCTGTCCCACTCAGGGACTCTGTCTCCAGAAATGTGACCAAAAGGGCACAGGTCCCCCTTTCGACTTTTTCTAAAACTGGCCCCTAAGGTGCACTCGGGCCCACCCCAGGGATCTGCAGAACAAATGATGCCCATCGGTGCAGTTGCCCGCTACGGCGGCGCAACTGAGGGGCAAACGGGGCCCAGGCTCTCTGAGGCCCCGCTCCAGGGCTCCAAAAACGAAGTGGCCCCTACATTGGAGCAGCCCACAATGGCAACCGTTCAGGTACTAACACTGTGCCCTGAAGTGCACCATCTCACTGGGGCCCTCAGGCCTATACTAAATAACATTGCCCCATCGTTGACGCGGCCCACTGCCAGGTGGGGCCACTCAAGAGATGCCAATACTGCCCGGGTTCCCTGTGGCACCAACAACAACAAGACCAGCCTCAGCCCCACTCACCGGGCTATGCGGGGGAGGCTCTCCTCCCGCTGAACTCCTCCGGGCTCTTCTCCTTGCATGCGGGTCTCCCTCAGCTCACGAGAGCCCCGCCGACAATCCAGGCTTCGCCTCGCCCACTCCTCTCCTCACTTCACCCGGGCCCCCTCCTGGGACCCGGGACTTCGTTGTGGAGCCCGCAAGGCTCAAGGTGCCTTTCCTGGGGTGGGCGGGACTTCCTGTCCTTGCTCCGCCCAACACCAGGCAACTTTGCCTGACTTCCGATTGTCGCCCGGGCCGCAGCGGTGATTCTCGGCAATTACTGGGTAGGCTCCCATTTTTAAACAAAGCCAGTGGCGGGGTGGGCACCCGCTGAATCACAAGGTGCACGATGCGGGGTGGACACCCGCCATTCCAGACACCTATAAAGCGGGGTGGGCTCCCGATCAGCATGGAAAGAATGCTGGGTGGGCACCCGCTCCATGAGGTACCACAGCGCTGCACAGCCCATACGCTCTACTCCTTCTCTTCGGCCCCAACAACGCTAGGATGCCTGGCTTCACCTTGGGGGTGCCCAGGAGTGGGCACTTCACAGGGAAAAGCCAGGAAGGGTTCCACAGCGGTATTCGTACAAGCGCCGAGATACCCCAGCTGGGGTCGATTCGTGTGCTATACAAGTACACTACATTTACTACATTTCGGGAAAAGCAAAATAAAGCATAGCGCTCACGAGGCGCTAGATGGAGCAAAGATCCTGCATGAGAAAGAATAAGTCCAAGGGGCATAGCTGGGCTCAGGGAGGCCAGCACACAGGGCCCTCCAGCAGGGAGGCAAGCCCCCATGGTGGTTCCTTCCGGGCCCCAGCAGCAGCAAGCCCCCAAAGGTCCAGGAATTGCACAAGTACATGGGGTCACAGCCTCTACATTTATACACCATTTATCTTTGTCTGCAGGGCAGGGTATTGAGGAACCAGATGCAACTGGTTCTGGGGTTTTTTGGAGCACTATGCTTACAGTGCTCACACCCTCCTTTCAGAGATGGGGCTCTGCCATCAGACACACCACAGGGGGGGCAGAGCCAGCATTAACTAGGGCAGGAACAATCCTATTCAGGGACCAGGGACTTCTCCTCCCACCTACTCCAAATACAGATGTCCCATTCAGCCTAGCGCTGACCCTCCTGGAGCCACACACACCTCACCAGCCCCGTCACTCAAAAGCCAGACATGCGATTCACATCAGGCAGGCAGACACATAGCACACAGAAATGCCAACTTCTAAAAGGGACATTTCTCCCATAGTCATAATAAATCTGTGTACACCATTGCACAGCATTTATTCTCACCTTTTCATACATACTAAACTTGACTACTCTGCTCCTCCCATATCATGAGTTACTACTGACACACACTGATCAGGGGATTCCCAATGCATTCCTATGGGAGGGCAGGCCAATCTCACCATAGAGAGCGCACGCTCTTTACACTGGACCACAGTGCTAAAGTGCCTAGAGGCCTAAACACCACCAACACCAGGTTACAGAGAAGGAAAAAGGTTAGGGGTGAACCTGCCAAAAAGGGCCAAGTCCAACAGTGCGGTATTGTGTGTATTTGCATTACAATGTGTTTGGCTTGTTTTGTTGTGCCCCATTATATTTTTATGATGTTATTGTGTTGTGCTGCTTATCTACTTGAGGTAAATCTACAACTGCTGATATGTCTACAACCAAAAAAGAAGCACATTCCTTTGAAGTTTAGTGCCAAACAAAAATTTTACTCCATGGTTGTAACTTATCACTACTAACCATTTTAGAGAAGAGTCATAAAAACTGCTCCAGAGAACCTGCCTTAAAACAGCGCTTGCTTTGCTCACTTAGGTGATCTGGCACCACATCCCCCAAAGGGTAACGTGAGAAATAGTGTTTTTGAGTGAGGGGGTGGAAACTCTTCTTAAGCAACAACCACAATTCTTGACAGGGTGAACCACAAAAGTCGTTAAATTAACCTGTGCTTTACCCTATGGCTAGCTTGGCACAAAATCAGTGAGGCTTAACTTAGAGGCAATGTGTTAAGTATTTATGCAGCACACAAGCAGTGATAAAGTCGGAACACCACACAAGAAAAATCTCACACCAATCTAGAAAAATAGAGAAAATCTAATAAATAAAATGAGACCAGAAGGACAAAAGTTAAATTGGTAGTGTCAGCCACATTCATCCACTCATTGGATTCTTTATTTGATGATTAAAAATCACCATAAAAGTACAAACATACAATATACATTCAATTCATTTTAAAACACAATTAAAGTAATCTTGAATCCTAATATCAATACAACAAAATCACAATGGGTTAAAAGAACATTATAAACCTTTAAAAACAATCACAAAAGTCTCACAATTCCCCCCCCTCTAGTTGCCCTTAATCGAACCGCTACTTTAATAAAATTAATGATGCAGCAAAGTGTGAGGGCATCAGCCGACTGTTGTAAACAAATCAAGGCCTCTTGAGCACATTTTATATTAGATTTTTTCAGGATATCTACCAAGAATCTACGTCTAGGTTCAGCATAAAATGAACATAACAATACAAAATAAAGGGAATCCTGCGGGGACCTATTGTCGCAACCGCAGGTTCCCTTCTGCTCAATTGTAAGTGAATACCCTAATAGTGATCCCAATAAATACGGTAAAAGATTGAGCCTAAAACGGTTCATAAAAAACCTTTCCTGTGCATTGTGTAGCAAATATAGGTAAGGTTCCATGCCTTCTGTGGTTTTTACAAGGTTATATGCACACACCGTGGTTTTATCCCTTTCTTACTCTGTTCTCTGTATGGCTTTCTATGCAAAGAACGCTTTTTTAACAATGGTCTTGTGCTGGGGGATAATCGCTGTCAGATCGGAAAAGAGATTCCAGAGGCCAAGAGTTTCCAGAACGGACTTAACATAACTGAGCCACGGGATTCGCGACCATTTTTCTCTGCCCAAGCAGTCCTTCATTATTTCGCTACTTAAGCTCGCCTCTGGGTTTACCCAGATTTTAAGCCATGCTAGGATTGGCCTAACCTTCACCAAATCTTCAAGGTAGGGTATCCCTAACTCCCTGTGTGCAACTGCGGCTGCTAGACTATAAGAGGCGTTCAGCCACATTCAATTTCGAAGTTTTAGGTAAGCATTGCATCTAAAAGCACAAAGTGCCACTCACGGTCACCTGGATATGCTAGATCAGGGTAAAGTCTAAATTTCAGGCCGACTGCGATAAAGCGCGGGCCGGACACAAACACCAGGTTAGTTACTTTTTCTAACCTTCTCAAAGTCTGGCAGGAAGACTCCAGTTCACTGTGGAGAAGGCTATGAGGATAGCGTCGCGGATGGTCACTGCTGTAGTGCGAAGAGCAGGCTGGGCATTACAGATTGTCATCACAGTAGTGCGAAGATCCTGTTGGGCGCCGTGGAAGGTCATTGCTGGAGCTTCGCATTGGTGGCCACAGTGGACTGTCATCGCTGTAGCGTGAAGTGCAGATCTCACATTGTGAGTTTCACTTGTGGTCTAATGAAGAGTTTGGTTCACCAAAATGTTATGTCAGCGGTCATTGCAGGTGGCAATATCTTGTGCAAGCAGGCCCATTCATGGTTGCGAAGAGCAACAACTTAAGGATTTCTTCCTTTCTCTACAGGAGGAGTTCAACCAATGACAATCAAGTGTTCAGGACCTGGGGAGGTACATGTTGGGTATAAGGAACTCATTCCAGTAGAGGCCAGCAGGACTCAAGCAGGTCCAGGTCAGGCCACAGGTCAGCTGGGTAGTTGCATAGAGGCATCTGAAGCTTCTTGTGTTCCTGTAGCTCAGATCAGGACGTCAGCCACCTGACCATTGGAGTCACTCTGGTAGTCTTGGGAGCAAAGCAGACCTCAAGCAGCAGGGCTGTCCTCAGAGGATACAAGGCAAGCTTCAAGCAGCGGGCATTCCTCTTGTAGCAGCAGAGCAGTGCTCTGAGGTTCAAAGTAGGCCTCAAGCAGCAGGTTAGTTCTCTGAAGCACAAGGCAGTCCTTCTGGGGGGCAAGGGGGTACTCCGTAGGTCCAGATGTGTAATGAAAAGTGGGTCTGAGGGTCCTATTCTCATACCTGGTGCCGGCTGTGAAGTGGAAGAAACATTTAGAGTTATCCCCCCAGAGATGCCAATTTTCTAAAAGTGGCTTTCACAATACTGTGACTTAAATTCTGACTTCACCATTAAAGAGGATTTTGAATTACAATTCTTTTGAGACCAAATATGATATTTATACTGTTCCCAAACAAAAGTTACCACTTATTAAATGTAATAAGCTAACCTAATGTTGTCCTATGGGAGAGGTAGGCCTCACAGTATTGAAGAATGAATTTCGGAAATTTTCACTATCAGGACATGTAAAATGTAAAATTCCATATCCAACTCTTTCAATACACTGACCCCTGCTGTGTGAGCTGTTTATAGCCTACCTTAGAGGGGGTGATTTATATGTATTAAAAAGGGAGGTTTAGGCCTGGTAAAAGTTTTATCTTGCCATGCCGAAAATGACAGTTAAAAATTGCACAGAGGCTGCAATGGCAGGCCTGCAACATGTTTTAAAGGGCTACCTAAGTGGGTAGCACAATGAGTGCTGCAGGCCCACTTGCAGCATTTTTTTTACAGGCCCTGGGTCCATGTTGTACCACTTTACTAGAGACGTATTAGTAAATTAAATGTGCCAATCAGGTGTAGGCCAATTTTTTCATGTTTTAAGGAGTGAGCATAAGCACTTTATTACTGATTAGCAGTGATAAAGTGCATAGAATCCTAAAGCCAACAAAAAGGAATTACAGCAACTGGAGGTGAGTAGGCACAATGTTTGGGGGAAGACCACCTTATGGCTGCCAGGTGTAACAGGAAAGGAAGGACGGGGCTCAGCTGAGAGTCATATTAAAGTAAGCATTATGCAAGCAAAGATTCAATGATTTAAAAATGTTACCAATGGCGGAAAGGTATGAATGAATAAATGAATGAATGAATACTTTATTGTTTGGTTACTCAAAACCATTACATTAAAATCAGAATACAAAATTACAAAATTACAAAAATTAAAACCAGGAGAGTTTCAAGAGGTCAATCTATGTGGTGGCGCCCTGAGCACTGGGGGTACGGTAGGTAGGGTTCGTGGTGGGACATGGATCTGCAAAGTCTCTATAAGGTCGAACCCTCGGGGGCCATCAGCAAGAATCGTGTCTGATGGATAAACTTTCCTAAAGAAGCCATATACTTTACCGTAGTCAGGGTGTAGAGATGGATAATCGCCTCCTTTGCGGTGCGAGAACCTGATTGTCTTAGAAGTGGCCTGAGATGAAGACTGCGGCCATGCGCAGGGCCGGGCAGCAAAATAGAAGATGGGCCAGTGACTCACATTTGTACCTACAAAGCCTACATTCCCGGACTCCTGAGCCAACCATGCCGGAGGCGTATAGTTCTTTAAGGGGCAACGGATGTAGTCTGTAGGCAAGATCTTGTGAAGGGCTGCGTGGCCCACGGCCTGCTTGAGATGGTGTTTAGGATTGTGCAGGATGTGCGGTAAGCACAGGGACTCATGAAGTTCTTTTCTTGCCAGCGACTCCAGGTCTAGTTCCCGTGACCGCGCGCGTACTTGTTTTTTAATAGAGTGTTTAATGGCGGTGTAGTTGACATATTCGGGATTCCAAGACTCGATGGCAAGGTTGAGATGATCCTTAGCTGCGTTGAGAGTAGCCGACCAGGGGTTCCCCGGTTCTCTGAAGATGCATTTCAGGGCTGCCTTGAGTGTGTTTCCTGAGCCGCCGTTGTTAGAAAGTAATATTTACTTAGGGCGGCCATCTCTTCCAGATATTGTTGGTTGAGTGAGAACTCCAGGCGGACAAGGGTGTTTCTGGTGTACCTTGGTAGATGGAATAGTCTCTTGTAGGCTCTACAATGGATTTTTTCTAGTTCATTGTTCAGTTTGCCCGGGAATGCCTGTAGAGCGTAATTGAGGGCCGGCATTAGCTTGGCTTTGAGTACTCTTTGGATGGCCGTTGTGGATAGGCGGTATAAGGAGGTTTGCAGCTTGCAAATGACGTAGGTGATGGTTTTGCCTTTGCCTTGGATGGTCTTTAGATGGGCACTTAAAAGCCCTGACTCCTGGAAGCAGATGCCCAAGTAGGTGTACCGCTGAGTGCTTTCCAGCAAGAGATGGCCAAGCCTCCATTTTAATGATTTTTTCTTTGGGTACTGTCCGAAGATGATGACTTTGGACTTGGATGGGACTGCTACAAGCTTGTTTGTGTTGTTATATGCGGCAAGTGCCGTCAGCGCCTTTTGTAGCCCAATTCTCGTATGATCCAAGAGTACCAAGTCGTCGGCGTATTGCATAAAATGAATTTTTGTCCCGCCAATCTTTGGGGTGGCCAAGGCTGCCCCAGTCAAGGCCCTCTCCATGTCCGCTGTATAGGTTAAACAACAATGGGGCTAGCACGCACCCTTGTTTTAGACCTCAATCTGTGTCGATCTTCGCGGATGCGTGGTACCTCGAGAGTTTGATTCTCACCCACGTTTTTTGGTACAGGGACTGGATCACTCTTAAAAAGGATGGATTAATATTCCATTGAACCAGCTTTCTCCACAGAATTGCATGATCTACCCCATCGAACGCCGCCGAGTAATCAATGAAGCAGGCGATTAAGGGAGGGCTTTTGCGTGTCCGCGCGTGATGGACCAAAAAAGAAAGTGCGATGATGTTATCAACTGTGGCGGACCCAGGTCTAAATCCGGTTCGGCAGACTGGAAGAAGGCCTTCTGCGCTCATCCAGTCTGCGAGGTCCCTCAAAATGGCACTAGCGTAGGCTTTTCCCTCGATGTCCAAGAGGGCGATCATGCGATAATTTGATGGTTCAGATTTGGGGCCCTTTTTGTGGATTGGCTGTAAGAGCGAGCCTCTCCATGAGTCTGGCACATCCCCCAGAAGCCAGCATTCAGTGTACAGGTGGGATAGGTTTTTGGAAGGCCATTAGGACCCGGGGCGCCGTTTTGTCTGATGTTTTTTAGAATTTTGGACACTAACAATTTTCCCGGGGGGGCTTTCTTCTCGGTGGTTGGGTCTTGGTCAACACCAGCGATGGATGTTTCGTTTTGCTTGATGACAGGGCCGTCTTCGGTATAAAGTGCTTTTACGTGGGCGACCCAGATGGAAGCCTCGAGGGAGTTTTCTCTATGGTTTGGGCCTCGTCCCAGGTTACTTAAGTAATGCAAAAACTCTTGCGATTTTCCTGGGCTCAGCAAATCGAAGATTTTCAGCCATTGTGCTTCACAATAGTCTCGTTTTGCTTCCCAAACCTTCTTTGAGTGACTTTTTTTGGCCTCTTGTAATTGTTTCTTGTTTGGGCTTGTGCCAGTTTTGCGGAAAAGTTTGCGTTTCTTGTTCAGTTGTTTGGCGCTGATTTTGATTTCTGCCTTGTGTCCATATGTGGGTGGGGGGTGCCTATGAGTTGTGCTGTTTGAATTCCCGCAAAGAATCGCCTCCAGGGTCCCTGTTATGGCATTCCAGGTTGCTATTGCACCCTTTTTCTGTTCACTCGGTGGCCAGCCTGTCCACCGGTTTGCCCAGTTGTTAAAAGTGGTGATTGCGGTATGTTCCCATTTGATTCTTCTGGGCAGCTTTATCAATTCTTCGCCGTCAGCTGCTCCGATGTATTCGAGCCTACAGCACGCCTCCACTGTGAGGTTCAGTGTGATTGTTAAGGCAGCGTGATCGCTGTCACTGCGCGGGTGAACTGTGAAGTTTAACATTAGGGGTTGCAGTTTATCACTTAGGATGATATACTCGATCGTTGTTTGGTTGTTGTATGTAGGACCGACGAAGGACCCTGGGCTGTTCTTTAGGAGGACTGAGCGCGCTGTCGCCAGCTTATAAGATTTTAATAGGTCGTTCAGAGCGTTAGTGGCCCCGGGCAGGTGACTTCGTGTGGTTGGTATCCCTATGTTATGGGTATTGAAATCGCCAAGAATGATGCATTCTAAAGCCGGAAATTGAAGCAATAAGGACTCTAGGTGGGTTGTCAGCGTGGCCGAGTTGGATGTGGGCCCATGTGGATTATGGTAGAGGTTGATTAATAAAAACGAGAAATTTCCGTTTGTCGGGCGACAGCCTTTCAGGATGCCTGCCTGGAGGCAGTGAATGTTTTATGTAGACACATATCCCTCCCGATGGTCTTCCGAATATGTTAAGCTTTTTTGCTGGTTTTCCATATTCTGCGTATCCTCTTAATGAGAGCGGGTGGAGCTGCCAGGATTCTTGCATGCAGATGATGTCCGCCTCCTCCATAAATGTCACAGCGTTATTGTTGAGAAGCAACCTCCTGAGCCCAGCGACATTCCAAGTCATGATTTTCAAGCAGTCCTGAGGCCGGACCCTGGCTGGGGACTTTGGATGTACGTTAGTCGTGTTGCAGTGGAGTTGGCCTGAGGCATTATGGCAATGTCAGTTAGGATCTCGGATTTAGTACTAGCGGCAGCCAGGACCAGTCTTTGCTCACGCATCCCAATGTTGCACATGTGTGTGTACCCTGGATCGAATTGGTTGTTATCTTGATTGGGGTACTGATGGTTAGACCTATGTTTGTGGCACCTTTGGACCCCTGAAGAATGGGCACCGTATTTGGCGCGTGGGTGGGGGGAGCATGTGAGCGTGAGTTCCCTCCGGCTGGTTGAACCGTGTTTCCCGTCTGGAAATGCGCGGAGTGTGTTTTTAAGATTAGGGGGTATTTTTGTGCACGCTTAGATTTTATTTTTATACCCCAGCTTTCCAATAACTTATGCTGGCTTTTCAGAGCCTCGGCCATATCCGGGCTCATGAAGGTTAGCTCCGTGGTTTCGTTTTTCTCCTCTGCATCTGGGGGGAGGAAGGAGATGGTTTCAATGTCTGTGGTTTTTATTCCCTCCAGCCCTGGAATGTTTGCACAAAGTATTAGAATGTTACTGCAGTTGAGAATGTTCCACCTCCCCTGAGAGGCGTAATCGGGGTACAGCATTATTTTACTATGCTGGGATTGGGAGTGGTTTAATTGGCAGACGGAGTCCACTACCTGGCCGCCTATTTGTGATGACTGTACTGCGCCAGGTGGAGGGGCGTCTACCTGCCTGTTTAACCCCAATGACCGCTGGAGGACCGCCGTGGATGGCAAGCTGGGTGGGCCATTATTACGTGGCATGTATTCAATTTGCCTGAGATCTGGGGCGGCCAAAGGCACTTGGGACGCACGGCACATCGTCAGCGTTGATGGAGCGACGACCTGAGGGTTGATTAGGCGAGGATCATATTTGCTTCGATGGGCTTGAGTCGCTTCCACGGAGCTTTGTCCATGTAGGTCATTTGCTTGATTTATTGTTGATGCTGTTGTTGCTAGCTGGGGGGTAGCGAGAGAGGTTATTGCTGCATTGGTAGAGTGAGAGACTTCAAGCTTTGGCTCGGTTATTTCTGGTATTTTGGTGGTTGCTGCCAGTTGGGTAATTTCCTGGCACTCGGTGTGGCCGGGCGTCTGATTGTCAGGCCGTAGCCATTCCCGGATGGATCTTGGAGCAAGAGATTTGTTTTTATTCGCCTTGTTGAATTAAAAAAAAAAATTCTTGTTTTTCCTGGATAAATTATGGAAGTCTAGGCTGGTCGGTGTGGTACTGTGCTGACGCTCAAGGTTTATTATTTTGGTTGGGGTGGCGTTTGTTCTGCTCATGCTGAGCGTGGGCGGCGGCGCCTCCCAAGCGAGTTTGTCTTCTTTATGAGTTTCTATGCAGTGATTTGGCGAATTTCTTGAGCCTTCTGTTTTTAGAGGGGCTGGGGCTGGGGCCTGTGTGATCAGATCCTTGGTCTTGCCGGCTTCTTTCTTGAGATCCTCTATTAGTGTGGTCATGATGTGTGGGAGTTTTCCTAGGTTGTTCAAGATTGGACTGCAATTGCATGACTCAGGCTTAAAGTGTGTGCTATCCTGTGCTCTGCGGATCAGGGAATTCAGATGATCCAATTTGGAGTCGATCCCAGAGATTAGGTTTGTGACTGTTAGTAATATATTTATCTGGACATCAAGCTTGTCGGCGTGCATTATTGCGACTCCTGTCCTGAGTGTCTCGTTGATTAATGTTAGGTGGTCTACAATCACTGGGGGGCTCTCCCCCCTGTCTGCTCATTGATGTTGATAGCTGGACCGTTTTGTCTTGTTCCAGGGGGCTCCGGATCGACAGATTCGAAGGCGGGGTGTGCAGGGCCAGTAATTCTGGGATTCCTCCTCCTTCATCGGTTTCATGAGTGCTGCTGGGTGCGTCAAGCGTGTGCTCTCCGATTGCCGAGGCTTTGCTTCATATGCTATTTTGTGTGTCAGCCGTCAGGGCCCCATTTAGGATCGTATTCGATTGAGAATCTTCCGATGATTGGTGGGTCGGAGTTGTTGTCTGATGTAATTGAACCTAGGTGCGACCCTATCTGATGCCTCTAGCTTGAGGGGTTTTCCGCCCTGTAGCATAGTTATTATTGGTGATAGGGGTAATCCTGGAGCCCGGGTGACGGTGGAGCTGGGGGATAAACTGTCCTCCGATATTTTATTGGGCGGTGTGCGGCTTGGAGGCCTGGATGGTTCGGCTGTGCTTGTTACCAGTGGGGGTAAGAAGCTTCTTATGTCTCTGTTTCCTAGGGAGACATTGGCGCCGGGACGGGGAGTTAAGTTGACTGGGTTATAGTGATGAAGCAAAGCTTCGCATATTTTGCGGCTTGCCGAAGTCAAAAACCTCGTTTATGTGTAATAAGGTAACATAAGTATGTTTTACTAACGTTTATTTTTGTTTAGGCAAAGTTTATGAAGCTTGCCTACGTGGATTTCTAATACACTTATCCCGTGTACTTTAACATGGCCGCCGCTTGTATTTTAGTTACTGCGCATGCGTCAGCCACACTCACGTGTCCTGACGCGTCTGCAGAAGTGGAGGGAAATTTATGCGCATGCGTAATTCATAGCTGTGCTCATCATGTGGTACTGCTCGTGCCACTGCTCTTGTGCTCGTATCAATGTAGCTAACATTTAGAATGCATAAGTTTATTTCTTGATGATGAGTTAAAAGTACAAACCCTGTGATGTGTTTTCATGATGACATTATTATGTATTAATTTGTTTTCGCTTACTTTTCATGTATCGCGGGGAATGGGGGTCTGTCTGTACTGAGAGCCATCTTGGAGGTCCCTTCTGCGCAGATGCGACTTTCCGGGGACCTGACAACCTTGGCTGATGGAACTTAGCCAGCTGGCAGTAGTGGGCAAGATGCTCCTGAGAACTGACCTGCAAGCTCGGCTGAGCGGAGTCACATGACCCTACTACGTTACATTGTTAAAATGTCATTGTGTTTCTGCACAGTTTCTCCTGGGAACCCCAAACTTACTAGGCGGTACCCAAGTATGCTAATGAAGGCTTAAAATCTTGTATTGTGATTGGTGTGTTACCCAAATCCTACCTTAGGACCAATCGAAATTGAGGGATTCTGACACTTTGCAACATTGGGGGGTGGTACACTGTCCCCAAACTGTATATCTACCCTGGGTTCCCCTAGGGAACCGTCCGACTTGTCTGGTTTAGCTGACCTGTCACTGACCCATCGTACTCAATAGGTGACTGAAGATACAGAGCGCTGCGGAGCACTCTGTCCGAATTTGACCATAGACTAAGGTTCTACTGAACCTTAAAGTGCTGGCGAAGCACTTTATTGGGAGTTCGCTGACCCAATCGGGGTCTTGATCGATAGCTGCAGAGCGGGTGGAGCGCAGGCGTTGCTTCCGAACTGTGGGTTCCGGTCCTGTCCTGAGAGGTCCTGTCCTGAGGGTTTGCTGTTCTGTCCTGAGGTCCTGTCCTGATTCCTTATCCGAGGGTATCCTGTCCTACCCGGGGTGTCCATTCTGCACCTGCTGTCCTTTGAAGGGTATCCTTCCTTGAGGGTTTCCTGTCCTTAAACTGACCCGTGGCCAGGGTTTGGTTTCCACACCTTTCTAGGTAAATATTGCTCTGAACCTCTTAAAATCTTGCACCTTCTGAATTTCTAACTTTTGCTTTAATAAAGTTCACCATTGCATATGTTATTTTTCCATGTCTTTCCGCAACTATTGAAAGTCATTTGGATTTTTCCCATAAGTTTGTTCCTATGTCTTCACACTTGTTAGAAATTATATTTTGCATTGCAGTTTGTCATTTTCTGATATGGTCTAGAACCTCATTGCCTAGATTGTTCAAAGGCCCGTTCACCTTAAGTGAAGCGTGTTACTCTTTATAGGCCCTCCTGTAGTTATACCTACATAGTCTACCTACATAGTCTGCCCCTGCTCAAATAATTCTGATTAGCATAGTATCTTCTCGTTATACTTTATATCAGTATTTCAATGATTACTCTGTCATTATTTCTTTACAGCTATATAATTTACGTTATCTTGGTTATTGATTGCCTTATTTTGATGTACCTTATACATGCAGAAAATGAACTTTAGATAAACATTTTAAAACTTCTCGTTGTCCGTGGTCATTTCAACAGTATTTTGAATGTTATTGGTTGGGTTTGTATTTTGCTGCCTTTCTTTTTACAGCTAGCTCCCTGATTCATTGTGGTCATTAGGTACTCGCATCGGTGGATGGTAAGTCGGGTGCACTGAGAAATAATAGTAGGGAACACACACACAAATTGGTAGACCTCGTGAAGTCACCTGATCGATGTATATGGTGATTTGAAAGTATATGGGCCCTGAAGCCGGAAACGGCGAAAACTATTGGTCGGGTGGCCTCGCGCGCTCTATCAGTTTTACTGGTAGCCAGAGGATGGTTAGGGACTAGTTGAGAGTAAGGCAGGGATTAGTTGGACTAGTTGAGTCGGAAGCTGCTAGTATATTGATGCTGCTAGAAGAGCGGCTGTTCTAAGAGACCTGATCATTCTCTTGTGAATACGCTGTTTTGGAATTCATGAATTGCTGTATTGTTATTATTCTTGTTCTTATATTGTTATATGTACTAATCCATGCATTTGTCAACCGTTTAGTTTCTTGTTGTCCGAACTCCCCGGGGAATTGAAAGGGCAAGTGGTGAATAGAATCCATTGTCCTGAGGTCACAGGCTCGAGGAAAGTTAGGTGCAGGTTAAGATAACCGGGAAGCACTAACTAGGGTTTTCTGAATACATGTGTGAATAAATGTCAGTAACGGGGTTCATTGGCAAAATTCCCATAGTGGCGTAACCTGGTAAGGGTCACATCGGAAGAGTAGCAGGTTCCTCGGAGCTAGCGTGAAAGCAGAGGGGTCCGCTGGGAAACCTTAAACTCGGAATATATCCCGGAAAGAAGTGGATGAGTTTAGGGGAATAACAGGTTCACCGATGCTAAAGTGAAGGGTAGGCGGAAGAGATCTACCCGCAGCGAGTGAAAAGTAAATGGAAGTAGTTTACTTGCAGTAAAATAATTCTTTCTCTGTCTAGACACTTGAGCACTGTGGCGAATGTGTATTTGTTGTAAAATAACCAAGCACTGAGCACTTTAAAAGAAAGAAAGTTTCCGTTACCTTGTGAAGGGAGGGAGTCAGTCGCGAAGCGCCTCTGACGTCACTCTGTGCCGCGCTGGGATTGGTAGAAGCAGCGGGCGGGTAGCGGAGCTGAGATTGTAAAGGAGGGGTGAGCGCCAGAGCGTGGGAACTGTCTCACGAAGGGGCCGCGCACCCATTGGCGGAGATTATTTAGAGTCGCGCACCCATTGGTTGCACAGATTTCTGAAGCGCGTTCTGATTGGAGGTAGTTTGTAAACAAAGTTTAGCGTAGAAGTCGTATGTGGCACTCGCAGACTACAGGAACTCGACCTGATCCAAGGCACCTAGGGTTTGAAAGGGATCAGTGGAAAACTAATAGATACGATATTATGTACGGAACAAAGAGAAAATTGTCCCTTGTAAGTAAGGTGAAAAATTATTTTAAAACGGACAAACCGATTAAATCTAGAGAAGGTGTTCTTGTCCCACCACCCAATACTCCTGCCTCATTCATGATGTTTGACCGAGGATACAATACCTGTGTGTGGTTGGAGAATTGGGTGAAGTACACAAAAGATGACGGAGTATTGGCTTTTCCGTTAGATGGGACTTTCAATGGTAGGATCCTATTTAATTTAAGAACTCGGATGAATGAACTGCATCCCAGACCGAGACTAACGCAGTATGAGGCATTAGAGGAATGGGAGATTGAGGCTTTTGAAAGAGAAAGACCCCGAATGGACAAGGGTTTGACCAAGTGGTACCCCAGGCTGAAACAGGAGTCCAGGGACAAAAGGATGAAACAGTGGAGGCAGAGCATGATTGTTGAGGGTCTGTTTCCCATGATGCCGGCATGTCATAATCTTGCAGCGGGTGAGAAAAGTACCGAAAAGTGTAAACATTGGGGGGCCCTTGGGGAGTCAGATGATGAATTGATAGATGACATCTGTACCAGAAGTCCGCCACCTTATAATGAGGGGGTCCGTCCTTCCAGTGTAGGGGATGCTCCCCGTCGCCACTTTCTAAAGGAAGAAGTCAGATCCCTAGGACTGGGAGGGGGTGGTCAAGTATTGCCCTATTCTGAGAAACTCGAACCGGCGGAAACAAGGGATATATATCCCAAAGTGCCCGCAAGCCAGGAAGAAAAATACGCATGTACGAAAGTTTTCTTTCCCAGACCCTTGTATGAAAAAGAAGAGAAACCATCGAATTCAGGACTGCCTTTTGTTCAACCTCCATATGAGGAAGAACGCAGGTCCTTTAACACTGGAACTTTATTCCCGAAACCAAATTATGGTGGGGGACCAAGTGAAACGCATCCTACTGCCCCGAGTTTTACTCCTCCCTTGACCCCACAGATATTACATGATACGACTTTAAGAAGGATACTAGTGGAAAAGGAGCAAGAGGCTCTAGCTAGACAAAGGACAGAAATAATTCAGAAAATCTCCCAGTTAAATACCAGTCCTGAGGCATTGACTATTCCAGTAACTATTGGACCAGTGGTCCCGTTATACGGAAATGGTCAGGGAAATCCGATTACTCCAGTTATGACCCCAGTCATGGCACCCCCGAGACAGGAACCGATAATCATAGATGATCAGTCCAGTGAGTGCGAGTCTGAAGTTGCGTTCTTGGACTTGCCAAACAAACCGACCGGAAAGGGAATGCAGCAGAGGCATAACCCTTTTAATGCGAAAGAGATTAAATTAGAATCAGCAACAGGCACTAGGAATGTCTCTCTGGTAACTCCAGATGAAATTGAGAGTTGGAGTCGTGAATTAGAGAAACAGACTCCGCAAACGAAACCTTTAGACCTCTACAAGCTGAGGGTAGAAATAGAAGAATTAATGGCAGGAAATGTGGGGTTGGATCGATTGAATACCTACTCTGAAGAAGAATTGTCGTTTATATGTAAAAGCTTTACAAGGAACACCAGAGTGCTCCACGAAAAACTGACCGAAACAGCAGTTAGTATGGGGGTAGATATCTCAAAATCCAAGCCCTTACAGAAACTGTACAGAGCAGACTTCTCAGACAAAGATATAGAGCACTTGAATGTGGCAGGGAAAAAGCTGCAGATTAAAGAATTATTGGGAGTACTGCAGAAATGGGGAGATGTGGAAAGATGGAGAAGCAGGTGGGCGAAAAAGAGGGAAGAGGCTCGCTCCCGACAAGTGACTCCTGAATTTGCTTTAAGGGAGGTGGAGAAACCTGAACAGTTATGCCCCATGCGCGAAGTACCTGGAGGGAAATATGTGCATGTCCCCTGGTCTAGACAGGATATTGTGTCCTTTACGAACGATTTTCCAAAATTACGAGAGAAACCAGTAGACTGGTACAGGCAGGTGGAAAGGTTCGTGAAGGTGCAGAAATGTCTGTGGAAAGACCTGGATGGGTTTTTCGACATTGTGGTTCCGGTAGATTTATGGACCCAGTGTAAAATAGCCATAGACTGGCCCAGTGAGGAGTACCCAAGAAATAAGGAAACAGGGGAGCCATCAAAGGATGTCATGCGAAAATATGAGCAGGTAATTCAGCATTTGAAAGAAAAGGTGCCCGCAAAGGAAACTGATTGGACAAAAATAGATAGAACAACACAGGAAAGGGACGAGACAGTGCACTCCTTCTATGAGAGGTTATTGCAGGTATTTAAAACATACAGTGGTATTGATAACATCGATTTGAAGGACATGACGCACTTTATTTACAGGTTTGTAAATGGGTTAAGACCTGAAATTTGTCAGTGGATAAAGGATAATAAAATCTGTTGGCATACCAAGAAAATGGATGAGGTCCTGCGGTACGCTAAGTACTGCGAGGACGAGATGGCAGAAAAGAAAAAGGCCCTTAAGGAAAAAGTGATGTGGGCTCAAGTGAAGCTCGCAGAACAGCAGGAAAAACAATTAAGTAACATGGTTAAAAATGCTGAGAACAAAAGTCCTGGGGGAGGGGGTGGAGGAAAGCCCCGGCCCAAATTTAGCAGGGAAGAGGCTATGAAGAAATTTCCCTGCCATCAGTGCGGCGAAATTGGACACTGGCGAAACGAGTGTCCCCAATTAATAGATGATAATGCAAAAACACCTGATTTAACTCCACAGACGCAGAAAGAAAGACCAAGAAAGACTCAACCTCAGGTAAAAACAGTTCAGGTGCCTCGAGCACCCAAGCAGGTATACAGGGGAAAACAGGGAGAGGGTGAGGAAATAGAAGTTTGGGAAAGCGGTGAGAACAGAAATACAGCAACTTCGCAGTATCTGCTAAATGATACCTTCCTTTGTAATGATCAGTACTGATGGGGCCTGAGAGGGGAGGACGAGGAGTGCGTACTTGGCGCTTCCTTGCCGGTAGACCAGTCTGGACCATACATTGAAGGAAAGGTCGACGGAAATGATGTCACCTTTCTATTGGACACTGGCGCTACCCGTTCTACTGTAAGACCAGTGGACGTTCCAAACCTACCCCTCTCGGGAGAAAACATCCAAGTAGTGGGTGTATCTAATCAATTGATTAGTACTCCTGTTACCGAACCAATGGAGATTTCAATTGGAAATTTTAAACAAATGCATAGGTTTGTCGTCTGTGACACCAGTCCAGTGAATCTACTGGGTCGTGATTTATTTATTTATTTATTTATTTATAGGCTTATTACGCGCCGGCATCACACCCGAAGGTGTATCTCCGCGCGGTGCTGTGAAGTGGACTGATTTGAGAGACTCCTCCTAGAATAGTACAGTTTTTAAGCGCTTCCTGAAAGCTGGGTGACTGGGGCACTCTCTAAGGGAGAGGGGGAGGCTGTTCCATAGACGCGGACCCATGATGGAAAGGGCGCGGCCTCCCTGTCTGGTCTTATAATGCCTGGGAACCTGAAGCAACTGTTGGTTGGTGGACCTGAGGATGCGGGATGGACGGTGATAAACAAATTTGTCCGCCAGGTAATGGGGTCCCAGATTGTGTAGACTCTTGTGTATCACACAGCAGATCTTAAATTCTACCCGTTTCCGGATAGGAAGCCAGTGAAGGGCTTTGAGGAGGGGGAGGGATGGAGTTCTGGGGGGGGAGTTGGTCACCAGCCGTGCTGCGGTGTTCTGCACCACCTGTAGTTTATTGAGCACTCCCTCGCTGGCCGCTAAGAGTAGGCCATTACAGTAGTCCAGGCGGCTCAAAACGAGGGCCTGGACCAGGGTCTTCCGGGTATCATCGGGTAGAAGGGGGAACACCTTCCGAAGGAGGCCAATAACGTGGAAGCAGGACCCCGCAGTGGTGCCGGCATGGTGAGAAAGGGTGAGGTCCTGGTCTAGACGAACCCCCAGGTTTTTTACCACCTGTTTAGGGAGCGGGGCATGTCCCAGGCTTGAAGGCCACCAGTCTGGGGTCCAAAGGATTTTCGCCTCCCCGAATAACATGACCTCAGACTTTCCCACGTTGCACTGTAGAAAATTCTTGGCCATCCAGCTGGCAATTGCAGTCATGCCGTTGGAGAAAGCTTGTCTTATCTCCGGGGTATAGGTTTTAAAAGTGAACAGCAGCTGCGTGTCGTCAGCGTAGGAGATTGGCATAAACCCAAAGGACCTAGTCATGTTGGCCAGAGAGGAGACATATACGTTAAACAACGTAGGGCTAAGACAGGAGCCCTGCGGGACTCCTCTGATGATGTTGGCCGAGGTGGAAGTAAAGGAGCCCATGTTCACCTTCTGGGTACGCTCTGAGAGAAAGCTGGTGAACCACGCCAGGGCAGATCTATCAATGCCTATCTCCTTTAATCTGGTAAGGAGAATGGCGTGGGATATGGTGTCGAATGCTGCGGACAAGTCCAACAGCACCAACACCACAGACAAACCTCTGTCCAAGGACAGGCGTATGGCATCCGTAACGGAGAGGAGGGCGGTCTCGGTACTATGCCTAGGCCTGAACCCGGACTGAGAATGGTCTAGGCTGCCAGTCTGCTCAATGAAGGCGGAGAGATGGTGATTGACGTGCTTCTCCGTCAGTTTGCCGATGAATGGCAGCAAGGAAATTGGCCGCAGATTGGTCATGTCCGACCAGGGGATGGCGGAGTTCTTCCTGATAGGCTTGACCGTGGCCTCCTTCCACACCTGGGGGACCAGTCCCTCAGACAGGGAGCAATTGATCACCGTTTGAATGCAGGGGCTAATAACACTCCCAATAAGGTGCATGACACGGGCAGGTACGGGGTCAACTGGGCTGCCTGACTTAATGGTCCCAATCAGGGAGTTGACCTGGTCTAAGGTGATCTCAGGGATGAGAGATAATGAGGCTGGGACAGCGCAGGCTGTTCCAGACTGGAGACTGGAAGAGGGGACATTATCATCCGCGGATGTGCTTGATTGGGAGATATTTTGGTAAATGGCATCAATTTTATCCGAGAAAAAACCGGCTGTTTCATCGCACAGTTTTTGGGTTAGCACCTCTGCACTGTCGCAAGCGACAGGTTTGGTGAATGTGCAAAGCACCTGGTACAGCATTTTGGGGTCGTTGCTAGCCCCAGAGAGTTGGGAGATAATGTGGGACTTGCGGGCAGCTCTGATGTTTTTATGATAGAGTCTCATTGCTGAGCTATACCTGTCTCTATCAATGGTGCTGCGCGAAAGTCTCCAAGATTTCTCCAACTTTCTGCAGGCTCTTTTCTCCGTGCGCAGTGCGTCTGAGTACCATAGTTCTTGTTTTCGGTCCGACCGCTGATTGCAGCGTCTTAGGGGGGCGATCAGGTTGACCGCCGTACTCAAGGCATTATTAAATTTGGACAAGGCCAAATTGGGGGAGTCTGATGGGAGAAAATCAGGAGGAATAAAGGCAGCACCGAAGGAGTTGGCGGATACCTTATGCCACTGCCTGCGCCATAACGGCAGGGGGACAGGTTTGGGGCGTTCCTCCAAGAGAGTAGGGAGGGAGAAGTTAATTATAAAGTGGTCGGTCCAATCCACCTGCGATGGGGGGTGACAAATCAGGGAATGAGAGTTCGATAAAATTAAATCGAGAGTGTGGCCGGCTTGGTGAGTCGGACCCTGGTTGCACTGTTTGAAGCCTAGGGCAGATAGGTCGGTCAGCAGTTTGCGGGTTTCAGCGTTGTCGGATAGTTCGCTGTGGACATTGAAGTCCCCTAGGAGTACAAAATTAGTCCCTGATCTAATATGGGGGGCTAGTGTCTCCAGGAGGGTGGTCGAGGCCTCAGTGTAGGGGCCCGGAGGGCGGTACACCAATGCTCCCTTCCAGTAAAATGGGGGCGAGGAGCCGAATTTAAAAACCAGTATCTCAATGTCATCAGTACAACATTGGTCGAGAAGAGTGACAGTGAGAGTATCTTTATAGATTACTGCGACCCCACCGCCGGTTTTGACAGGGCGGTCAAGCCTAAGAATCTTATACCCCGAGGGAACCGCCAGGGTGATAGCAGGGACCAGGTGAGGTTTAAGCCAGGTCTCAGTACAGAAGCAGTAGTCGGGGCGGGTTGAGTGTATTAGGTCCCAAACCTCCGAATGGCGCTTCGGGAGAGATCTGACATTACATAGTATACTATTACCCCTGGGGGGCGAGGGGTTGGGGTCCACAGGGGTAGGAATGTCTGAGAGGGGGGGACCAGAGAGTGACTGAAAATGACATTGTTTGCAGGAGAACGGGCCCCCGGGACATGGGCCGTCATCCTGACCACAACCTTTGAGGGAAGGGTGCCACAGGTTGCGTAGGTCACTGGAAGAATACCTTAATCTCTCCACAACTCTGGAGTTAGGGGCGGCAGAGGTAGGGGTCATGGCCCCTGGTCCCGTTTGGTCACGGACGGGCACAGACGGGCTCCTCTCTGGCTCGTCTCAGGCGCGTCTAAGGCGCACGTCTGCGCGCAACCGCTGCGCGCTTGAGCGACGAGAGGGCTTAAATGCCCTGCCTGAAGAGATCTGCTAGAGCGCTAACAGCGCGAGAGTGTGGGTGGGGTCACTGGCTCTTCCTGTCCCGCCCTCCGCTCAAGCGGCACTGGTTGCCGTGTCGGAACGGGGCGGGGCAGGGGAAGAATCGAGCACAGGCCCAGGAAGTCAGCGCAGTGTTGGCGGTGAGTGTGCAATCGTTTTTTAAAAAGTATCAATCACAATTTAAAATCACAAGTTTAAAATATAGCTCAAAGCAGGAGCACAACAAACAGGTACCGGCTAGTGGGGAGCGCAGAGCGCTGTCACAGTCACAGCTGATAGTACAAGCGGGTCGGGGAGACTCTGCCACCGTCCCTCCCTTCCGCAAGCTGCCGCAGCTCCTCGCCGCCTTAAATGCCCTGCCTGAAGAGATCTGCTAGAGCGCTAACAGCGCGAGAGTGTGGGTGGGGTCACTGGCTCTTCCTGTCCCGCCCAGTGCAAAATGAACTGTACCATCTTTTGCACACCAAAAGGTGTTGAAATACAGACCCCAGATGAAGATGGCATTTATAAACTATTGTTACTTAGACCTGACTCAGAAATTAAAAGATTGACCCTGCAGGACTTGCCCCAAGAACTCCAAGAAGCGGTAAAGCCAGAGGTGTGGGATTTCACTGGAAGAGATGTGGGACTAATGAAAAATGTGGACCCCATACAGATAGCCATCAAGGACAATGCAGTATATCCTAACACTAAGCCCTACCGAATGAATGCTGAAGTGAAAGCAGGTGTCACTCTGGAAATACAAAAATGATTAGAAGGAGACATCATACAGGAAGTGATGAGCAGCCCATGCAACTCACCGATTATGGGCATCAAGAAGCCTAGTGGCAAGTATAGGGTAGTGCAAGACCTGAGAAAGGTAAACAAAATTGTAGTTCCTTGCTGCCCTATTGTCCCGAACCCAGCAGTGATATTGTACCAGATTCCTTGGGATGCTGAGTGGTTCACTGTGATTGATTTGTGTCATGCATTCTTTTCGATACCCCTGCACCCCGACAGCAAATTTCTTTTCTCATTTGCCTTCGAAGGTCACGTGTATTGCTGGAACCGGGTCCCTCAGGGGTATACAGAGAGCCCTTCTATCTTTAATCAGATCTTGAAAAAGTGTCTAGAGACTTTGATCTTACCTGGGAACTCTGTCTTAGTGCAGTACATAGACGACCTTCTATTGGCGTCTAAAAGTCATAGGGACTGTGTAGTTGACACCATTGCCCTCCTAAATCATCTGTGTGAGAAAGGGCATAAAGTGGCCCCTGACAAACTACAGTTCTGTGCAAAATCAGTGAAATATCTAGGACACCAGATAGAAAAGGGTGTCAGAAAAGTCACATCAGAAAGAGTGAGAATAATTCAAAAGATGCAGTTGCCCCGTACTCAAAAAGACGTCAGAATGTTCCTGGGGGTATTAGGCTACTGCAGGCAGTGGATTCTGGGATTTGCAGCCTTAGCCCGGCCTTTGATAAAAATGACCACGAGAGGAATGCCAGACATTGTAGAATGGGACGATGAAAGCCTAATGGCTTTCACAAGACTGAAAAACTGTCTGTGTACAGCCCCTGCGCTGGGAATGCCAGATTATTCCAAAGAGTTTGCCCTATTCTGTGACACTCGCGATAATTGCGCATTGTCAGTCCTGACTCAAGAACATGGCACGACCAGAAGGCCTGTGGCCTATTTCTCTGCCACCTTGGACCCAGTAGCTGCTGGGTTACCAGGCTGTCTGAAAGCAGTAGCTGCTACCTGTGCAAGTTTGGAACAGAGTGAGTCCATAGTCATGGGACATCCTGTGACTGTGTATGTTTCACATGGAGTGGTAATTCTATTGACCAGAACTAAAACGCAGTATCTCACCCCTAGTCGGCTGACTAAATACGAGAGGATTCTTGTGGGTGCAGCAAATGTAAGCATTGTTAGGTGCGGTATTCTGAATCCTGCCACTTTACTCCCCGACTCCCTGGAAATGGAAGGTGGGGATGATGATGAACATGATTGCATTGATCTGACAGAGTTCAGCACAAAACCACGCCCAGACATAAAAGAAACGCCATTGCCTGAGCATGATAAAGAGCTGTTTGTAGATGGTTCCTGTCTAAGACATGAACTAGGAGGCCTGAGTGCTGCTTATGCAGTAGTCTCTTTAACAAAAATTGAAGAAGCAGGTTACCTATATAACATCAAGTCTGCACAAGTAGCCGAATTGATTGCTATGATAAAAGCTTGCAAAATTGGGAAGAACATACGCATAACAGTGTATACTGACAGTCAGTACTGTTATGGAGTTGTGCATGACTTTGGCCAATTGTGGCTACAGAGGGAATTCCTGACTTCCTCAGGTACTCCCATTCGGAATGCAAAAGTTGTTCATGACCTTTTAGAGGCCATCCAGTTACCCAAGGAACTGGCAGTGGTAAAATGCGGTGCTCATAAGAAGAGCATGGACAAAGTATCACTGGGAAACGATTATGCTGACCGAGTGGCCCAATGGTGCGCCAGAGATCGGTATATCGTAAATCCAAAACGAGGGGGGCCAGGAACCAGCTGCCAACTTCAGGTGTTTGAGGAAGTGCCTACTTGGGATGAAGTGAGAGAGTGGCAGGAGTCGGCTCCTTGGCAAGAAAGAGAGAAATGGAAGGAGGATGGGTGTAGACCGAGACGTGTGGATGGTGTCATCTTGGGCCCAACTGGTATGCCTGTATTACCCCGACACTTGCTTGGCACAATGGCAAGATTAATACACGAAGGGTCACACATTGGTAGGGATGCCATGATTCTGGTATTTCAACAGACTTGGTACAGTAAAAAGTTCAGGAAGGTAGCAGAGTCCCTCTGCCAGAGGTGCCTGTCATGTCAACAGATGAACCCAGGCAAGAGGACAATGGTTGAACTGAGCAAAATTGGGAGATCAGGGGGTCCCTTTGTAAGGATACAGATTGATTTCATCACCATGCCCCGTTGTGAAGGGAAGCGATATGTCCTTGTCATTGTTTGCGTATTTTCAAAATGGGTAGAAGCTTACCCTACTCCCCAAAGTGACGCACTGACAGTAGCGAAGTGTTTACTAAAAGAGCTGATACCTAGATTCGGGGTGCCATTCATTATTGAATCAGATAAGGGTGGACATTTCCAGAATGAAATACTGGCTGAACTCTGTAAGGCCTTTGGAATAAGGCAGAAACTACACTGTGCATATCATCCAGAGGCTTCTGGAATAGTGGAACAAGTAAATGGAACTATCAAAAACAGACTAGCAAAGCTGACTGATGCAACTGGCATGACCTGGGTGAAGGCCCTGCCCCTGGTCCTGATGGGACTGAGAAGTGTTCCTGACCGCAAGACAGGCCTAAGTCCCCATGAAATCATTATGGGAAGAGTGATGAGACAAGCATGGGTGCCAGGAAGCAAACTGTTGAGTATTACTGATGATTTGGTGCTTGAATACTGCAGAAGATTGGGTGACCAAGTGCGTTCTATCTCTCGCCAGATTGGAGACGACGGCATCCTCAATCCAACGACTCCTCTCCACAGCTTGGTTCCAGGAGACTGGGTCAAAATAAAGAAGCACACTCGATCAAGCTGTCTGGCACCAAGGTGGGGAAAGAAACGCCAAGTAATCCTGGTAACAACCACTGCAGTGAAGGTCGCAGGTGTTCCCCAGTGGATCCACGCTGGCCACACCCAGAAGGTATTGCCAGACAAGGGATTTGAAGAAGAAGGGCATCCAGCAGAGGACTCTGCAGGAGCCAGACCAGAAGCAGCTGACAACGAACAGCCCAGCACCAGTCAGGCTGCAGGAACAGCAGACGTTGGCCCAGGAGTAGTTGACTACGAACTGCCAAGAATCCAACCTGCTGAAGAGGTCCAGGAAGCTGAGCCAGGAGTAGCTGATGACGAGCTGCCAAGCATATGGCCAGAAGAATGGATACCGATGATTGATCTGACTGAAGATCCTATCAGAACAAGAGAGCGACTTAGTGAAGGTAGAGAGTGGACTAGTCAGGAAAAGCAAGGCACAGGCGAAGAACCTCAGCCGCCTGAAATTCACATCAAAACTGAGGAAGGAGAAGGTCAGACAGGGACAGAACAGGTGTTCGATACACCTCCACTAACTCCTGATGTGGATAAGGGACAGCTTAGAAATAGAGTAATAGTTCGAGCAGAAGAAAATCAAGAGATCGAAGTGCTTGAACAGGATCAGATAGGGTTAGAAGAACGGGTTCAGGAAACAGAAACAGAAACAGAAACAGAGACAATCGAAAGCCAAAAACAAAATATTCCTGAACAGGGCCAGATTAGTAACCAGGAAGAAGAATTTGATGCTAGCCCTGGAACTAGCGAGATAAGAGAAGAAGAAGAAGAAAGTGAAGCAGAATTGCCACAAGCTAAAGAGAACAAGAGGATAAGAGAAGAAGGTGAAGTCCAAGTACCCACTAAGAGACTAAAGAAAAGAAACAACCTTGAGCCTAGGTTCGTAAAGAGACTAAGGCTAAGGACAAAGACGGTGGAAGAAAAACGTGCAGAAGCAAGGAGAAGTGCACGGATAGCAGAGCAAGAAGAAAACTCTTCCAAAAGAAGGAGTGAACGAATAAAAAGACAAAACAAGAAGTACAAGTCTCCTGAATGGACACTCGTTTTGGAAGAACTTGAAGATCTTGATATAACTGACGTAAGCGACGGAGAGCCCGTCCCTGAGTACTCTGCTGAAGAAGAAGACGAACCACCGTGAATTTTCACAAAGTAAGCTAGCTGTGTAAAGACACAAAGAGGGGTCGAGAAACTTCTTCTGAGCCGAAATGTCTGATTCAACTGTGAATGGTAGACCTAGTTGCAGTCGTTTCAAGACGTGCTGCAAGGTGTGTATATGTAGTATAATAGTATTGATAGTAATTTGGATAGGACTAACAATCTTTATACCCTTCACTGTAAGTAAAGATATTAACATTGTCCCTACTGAAATTGTAAATACAGACAGTGAGGAGTTGACAACACAGAGTGTAGCAAGACATGAGAGAGCACTGAGACAAACAAAACGAGACTTAGAAGCATCAGATGAGGGAGGACTACATTATCATGGAATTAAGAACAGGACACACTTAAATGTTTTTGCAAACTTGTTAATACACTATGTAGAGACTATGGAAATTGAAGATTGCTATGTCTGCATGAAGCTACCTACTTCTGTGGCTGAAGGCGTGACATACCATCACTTGCCATTAACATATGGAATCTCCTGTAGCATTTTAGCTAGTTTATTTTACAAAAGAGGACCGTTACAGTACTATTACTCTAATAATGATGTAATCTTTTCTGAACTTCCTATACGTGGGAACTTGAATCCTGTACATACCAAAAGCGACACCATAAGATATATGGGAGACTACTTCTTGACTATAGGTAACATTGACATAGCTGATGCACACAGAGATAACTTGACTTGTTCTTTGCGTGAACAGGAAAAGATGTTCCTGAACATGGCAGAGAAAAGAAGAATTAAAATACAAAAGAAGGCTAATGACGAAAGTCAGAAAAAGCCAAAATGGGCAGAGAACATGGAAGGCACCTCAAATGGTGGGGCGGGACCTGCTCTGTTGCTGGATTTTGAAAAGAAAGGCAAGCTATGTCTTCACCGCGAGAAGACTAGCTATTATAATAATGTTTTCATTGGTTCCAGTGAATGCGAACATAATTACAAGGTAATTGGAGGTTGGGGTTTCAAAAATGGGTCAGAGCCTGTGTTTCCTGGAATTTATTATATTTGTGGGGATAAGGCTTATTTCAAATTGCCGGATCACTGGTATGGAAGCTGCTATTTTGGCATTGTCTTCCCGAAAATATACCATGTGAATGGAAAAGCTGGAAGCAATGAAGATACTAATGGCTTAGTTCGTAGTAAAAGAGAAAGTATAGGTGAAATTATGGGTAGTATTTTCAGTGCACTGATACCTGGAGTGGGAGTGGTTCTGAACACTCACAGAATTTGCAAATTGTCTACTATAGTAGATGTGCTGTCTACTGAAACAGCTCATGGATTTCTGCTGGTCAATACCGAAATGGTTGCGATCAGATCGATGGTTTTACAGAATCGACTTGCTCTTGACACCTTATTAGCGAAAGAGGGCGGAGTCTGCCGGATGTTGAAGGCGCAACATTGTTGCACTTATATTCCGGATAAAAGTGTACAGATCAAAAGATATGTGAAAAACATTACTAATTTGACAAAGGAACTCAAACCACTCGAGGTTGATAGTGCCTGGAAGAGACTGGTAGATGGTCTCTCAAATGTAGGTCATTGGCTTGCTAGTGTAGGTAAAAGCTTATTGTTCAAGATACTGATGCCAATTGGTATTATAGGTCTTATTATATTTCTCATTTTTATCTGTTGTAAATGCCGTAAGCGCACCAAGAAACACGAGGTAAATGCAAGAGGGTTGAAACGGAGTGTGGATGAGATTGAATTGGAGGAAGTGAATGATCAGATATACAAAAAGGTGAAGACTTCTCACCCTACTAGAACTGAGAGAGAAAAGTTAGAACGATTGCTGGAAGAGATAGAACTTTATAAGGTGTGAAAGAAAGTTGGCATCTGGTTCCATTTTTTTGTGATGATAGTAAATATCATCAAAGAGGGGATTGATGAAGCAAAGCTTCGCATATTTTGCGGCTTGCCGAAGTCAAAAACCTCGTTTATGTGTAATAAGGTAACATAAGTATGTTTTACTAACGTTTATTTTTGTTTAGGCAAAGTTTATGAAGCTTGCCTACGTGGATTTCTAATACACTTATCCCGTGTACTTTAACATGGCCGCCGCTTGTATTTTAGTTACTGCGCATGCGTCAGCCACACTCACGTGTCCTGACGCGTCTGCAGAAGTGGAGGGAAATTTATGCGCATGCGTAATTCATAGCTGTGCTCATCATGTGGTACTGCTCGTGCCACTGCTCTTGTGCTCGTATCAATGTAGCTAACATTTAGAATGCATAAGTTTATTTCTTGATGATGAGTTAAAAGTACAAACCCTGTGATGTGTTTTCATGATGACATTATTATGTATTAATTTGTTTTCGCTTACTTTTCATGTATCGCGGGGAATGGGGGTCTGTCTGTACTGAGAGCCATCTTGGAGGTCCCTTCTGCGCAGATGCGACTTTCCGGGGACCTGACAACCTTGGCTGATGGAACTTAGCCAGCTGGCAGTAGTGGGCAAGATGCTCCTGAGAACTGACCTGCAAGCTCGGCTGAGCGGAGTCACATGACCCTACTACGTTACATTGTTAAAATGTCATTGTGTTTCTGCACAGTTTCTCCTGGGAACCCCAAACTTACTAGGCGGTACCCAAGTATGCTAATGAAGGCTTAAAATCTTGTATTGTGATTGGTGTGTTACCCAAATCCTACCTTAGGACCAATCGAAATTGAGGGATTCTGACACTTTGCAACATTGGGGGGTGGTACACTGTCCCCAAACTGTATATCTACCCTGGGTTCTAGGGAACCGTCCGACTTGTCTGGTTTAGCTGACCTGTCACTGACCCATCGTACTCAATAGGTGACTGAAGATACAGAGCGCTGCGGAGCACTCTGTCCGAATTTGACCATAGACTAAGGTTCTACTGAACCTTAAAGTGCTGGCGAAGCACTTTATTGGGAGTTCGCTGACCCAATCGGGGTCTTGATCGATAGCTGCAGAGCGGGTGGAGCGCAGGCGTTGCTTCCGAACTGTGGGTTCCGGTCCTGTCCTGAGAGGTCCTGTCCTGAGGGTTTGCTGTTCTGTCCTGAGGTCCTGTCCTGATTCCTTATCCGAGGGTATCCTGTCCTACCCGGGGTGTCCATTCTGCACCTGCTGTCCTTTGAAGGGTATCCTTCCTTGAGGGTTTCCTGTCCTTAAACTGACCCGTGGCCAGGGTTTGGTTTCCACACCTTTCTAGGTAAATATTGCTCTGAACCTCTTAAAATCTTGCACCTTCTGAATTTCTAACTTTTGCTTTAATAAAGTTCACCATTGCATATGTTATTTTTCCATGTCTTTCCGCAACTATTGAAAGTCATTTGGATTTTTCCCATAAGTTTGTTCCTATGTCTTCACACTTGTTAGAAATTATATTTTGCATTGCAGTTTGTCATTTTCTGATATGGTCT
Organism: Lissotriton helveticus; assembly: GCF_964261635.1. Classification (NCBI taxonomy): domain Eukaryota; kingdom Metazoa; phylum Chordata; class Amphibia; order Caudata; family Salamandridae; genus Lissotriton; species Lissotriton helveticus. Next base: position 780,697,788 of record NC_136065.1, on the reverse strand, counting down.
AGAACCTCATTGCCTAGATTGTTCAAAGGCCCGTTCACCTTAAGTGAAGCGTGTTACTCTTTATAGGCCCTCCTGTAGTTATACCTACATAGTCTGCCCCTGCTCAAATAATTCTGATTAGCATAGTATCTTCTCGTTATACTTTATATCAGTATTTCAATGATTACTCTGTCATTATTTCTTTACAGCTATATCATTTACGTTATCTTGGTTATTGATTGCCTTATTTTGATGTACCTTATACATGCAGAAAATGAACTTTAGATAAACATTTTAAAACTTCCCGTTGTCCGTGGTCATTTCAACAGTATTTTGAATGTTATTGGTTGGGTTTGTATTTTGCTGCCTTTCTTTTTACAGCTAGCTCCCTGATTCATTGTGGTCATTAGGTACTCGCATCGGTGGATGGTAAGTCGGGTGCACTGAGAAATAATAGTAGGGAACACACACACAAATTGGTAGAGCTCGTGAAGTCACCTGATCGATGTATATGGTGATTTGAAAGTATATGGGCCCTGAAGCCGGAAACGGCGAAAACTATTGGTCGGGTGGCCTCGCGCGCTCTATCAATAGCACCTCCCATCTTGCCCTGCTTGCGACGATGATGGGAACGATGTCAATGCTGGGAACGAAATTGGTAGTCCGGGGGACGTTGGCGTTGCTCCGGTGGCACCGGGCGATCCTGAGAGTCCCCCCTCCAAGAGCCCAGGCCCGGGGTAGAAGCCCCCCGCTCCTGGGGGGTAAAAAAGTTTTGCCTTCCGTCTCCTGGCTGATCTGTGAGGGCGAGGCTTTTCTTGTGCCTGCAGTAAGGTCGAGTTTCTAGTCCTCATTGTTTTTCTCTGTTTTCGCTGTTGTTTTTTCCTGGTACGATGTGCTCGCTGCGATGGTGGGGTGACGGGGGGAGGGGTGGTGTGTGGACAGCCTTGGGCAGCGTGTTCTCCAGAGCGGGGGGGTCGCCGTGTAGAGCGGGTAAAGTTCCCCCTGCCGCTGTTGCTCAGCCCGCTGAAAAGCTGCCTGTTATCCCTGTCCCATTAAGGCTGGCCAGATGTTGAAAATATGGCTTGCTCTTGCACTGCGTGTGCTCCCCCCCAGCCCACAGCTCAGGCTTGCTGACCTGCTGACTTGCTGCCTTGCAGCCTTGGTGTTGGCTCACCGGCGCCCAAGACCTCTTGCCCTCCGGCTACTGCACCAGCACCTATTCCTCGCTCCCCCCGGGGGTGGGCTGGTTCTCAGTTCTTCAGTTCGCTGTCCTTGTTGCTTTTGGCTCCTGGACCAAGATGCTCGAGGTGCTCGGGGGGCCAAGCATAGCAAGAGTGGCTGAGGCGGTGTTGTGGCGGTGTTGTTATCACAGCGCTCAGGGCTCAGGGTGCAGTGCTCACACCTGCCTGCGACGCATCAGCACATCAGCACGCGAGGGCGGCGGGGGGGCAATGAGGAGGCCATGGTGACAGGCTCCCCCCCCCTGCTTTGGCGGTGGCGGTGTTGCTCCTTGCTTCTGCTCCTGGCTCAAGGCATGCGGGGTGGGGGCAGTGGCGGTGGCAATGGCGGTGTTGCTGACTCGGCGCTTGAACAGCGCGCACCCCTGCTCTCATGCAAGCCCGCCTGCCCGCCCGCCGCACCCTGCTCCTACCTCGCTCGCGGGTTTCTGTGTCTCCGTACTGTCTCCAGCAATTTGGTCCAGTCGCGGTCGGGCTGACAGCCACGGTCAGACCAGCAGGAAAATTGAGGCAGATTAAGACCGGTTACTGCCTCGTGCCCCTAGTGCTCCGATAAGTCCGTGGCTCCTTGGCGAGCGCGGTGGTTAGGAGCGGCGGCCTCTGCGTCTGTCTCGCTTCAGCGAAGATGGCGTTCTGGCGTTCTGACACAGCTCGTGGGCTCCCTCCAGTGGCGGAAAGGTATAGCAGGACTATGAGAGAGACATTTTTGAATTTTTGAAGGAAATAAAATACAGACACAATGAAAGCATATTTTAGAAGAGGAGAATCTTTGGTCAATTAAGGGATGAAGATATCAGGTGTGAACAAGATTAGAAAAAGTTAATGTTTGGATGAAGAATCAAATGCCCGGGACAATCTCTTGGCACAAGCTATAAAGCCAATCACAGCTCATGAATTTAAGATCCAAGACAGATATTGAGGAAAATACGAAACCATTAGGACTAATAGCCTTCATTTTGCTAGATGTTGACACTGAGGACCCTGCTGGTATCATTTGACACTCATTCTTCAATTATGTCCGGCCCTAGTACATCTTCCTTGATGGTCAGTTTAAATAGGAGGACATTTGAGCTGCACAACAAAGAATGCCTGAATAGAAATGTAGGGTAACCATAGTTAAGAACGGGACTTCTCAAGGGTAACTGAGTTCTGGAAGAGGTGAACCCAGAGCTTCTGGGTAGTTGCATGGCTAGATATTCCCAACCAATGACGTGGGAACAGCCCTGTGAAGTCAGACGCACCATCAACCTTCTGTTGCCATCATGAATCCAAAATTGTGTATTGACCCTAGCTTATTGAATCATGCACTGACAATCATTCACCTGGGGATTCAAGACCAGTCTCTCCACAACAAACCAGATTTTTAATCTCTCCACCATGTTATCTACATCTTCTCTTCCACAAGACACTCAACCATGTTTGCAGCCTTCCTTGATTTCACAAAAGTTTGGCCTTGTCAACAAATAACATCTTTGGCCTCAGTTGGGCAGCCTGGGGCATCCTTCACTTCTCAGAATCTTTGTCAGTCTTCTTTCAGCATTAAAATCGCAAGTCAGAGAGGGTATCCAAAGCACACAAAGCACTCTGTTCAGCACAAAAAGTGGAGTTAAACAAGGCAGTATCTGGCCACTCTGCTATTCAGTCTTTACACAAGTGAAATGAATGATGCAATATTGAGCCTCCACAGATGATCCAAGAATCAACCAAACCAAGATTCCACTATTTGAGTATGAGGACAACTCTATTGTCCTCACAAGAATGAAAAACGTCATGCAGTCCCTGTTCAGAACAATGGAAGACTGTTGCGCCAAAACAACCTGTAAATTAACCCAGTAAAATCAAAGGTGATGTTTGGGGAGCAATGAGAAAGAAGGTGCTTCCCATTCAATTATTCCTGGGCAATCAGACACTGAAATGAACACATACCATTAAATAACATTCATAATAAAATTCATTTAGCAATTGCCATAAAAGCAAACACAGAAACTGTGAAATCATGCATAAAAACACTAAAAACAAGGCTTATATAAAAAGAAAAAAGTAATTAAAATATTACTAATAACCCACAGTTAACACTAGCAGCATAATGTAAAATTTAAAATTATTATAATGTTAAAAATACCCACTGTTAAGACTAGCAGCATAGAGGGTAAACATCTCAATAATTTAGATATGTGAGCGTGGATTTTATCTGGCAGCTTCTATAACGGTTGCCTACTGTAACACAATCTAAAAAGAAATCATGAATGACAGCAAAGTGAAACACGGACACACGAGATTATAAGATGCTAGATACTGGGTGGCAATGTGGCAATCTTTTGCCATGTGAGTCTCCACATATATGCAAGATACCTAGACACAGCAAAAACAATACGATTCTGGGGGCAGATTTACAAGTAACTGACGCATCTGCATAGATGCATCAGTTTCGTTGCGCCTGCGCAAAATTTTCTTGAGCCACCATGGATGCGCTGTATTTACAATAGAGTGCACAAAAGTGATGCATTGCTGGAGTTGGTCATGAAAGTGTAGTAGTAGTAATACGTTTATTTGTTGATTAATTAAAATCATTACAAACAAGAGAAAAAAAAGAAAAAAATAATACATATCCAGAGCAAAATCTGATTAAACATATACATATACTGTGAGTTTTTATAACCAAGGTGAGATCCACAGCCGAGCCCTAACATGAATTGATCAACAGTAATTTAACAATTTGCCAATAACCATTAGCAGCAGAGGAAGATAAAGTGCATTGTGCTTACAGCACCAAAACTAAAGTGCCTTATGCAAGCAGCAAATATTAACAATTTTAACAATTTGCCATTAACAGTTAGCAGCAGAGATAAAGTGCATTGTGCTTTCAGCACCAACACTAAAGTGCTTTATGCTAGCAGCAAAAAAGTTACAGATAAACTCTATGAGTTAGTAATGCTACATGATATACCACGCACCAACAGTAATTAAAGTGCTTTGTGCTAGCAATCTAAGGTCATTAATATTATTAAGGGCACATTTAAATTATTAAGGGCACATAATATAAGTAACACCATCAAAGAAAATAAAATGTCGTGCACTAGCAATTTAAAATCATCAGTTAGACTTTTAACTTTAAGAAATGTACATAAAATACTGGCCGCCATTATAAAATTATATTTAAAATATATCAATACATAAAATATACTCCATCAAATAGCAGCAAAAATTAAATTGCCTTGTGTTAGTAGCAAGAGTTATCTAGAAAACTTTCAAGACAATAGTATACATGAAATACAGTCCGCTATTTTGGGATGCTATTCAATACAAAATAATTTAAAACACATTAAAACAGCCCACATACTCCCTAAAAGCATTTAAGATCATTATATCATTACCATTTAAAAGAATATATATATATAGCCTACATAACGGATATTTCATTTGCTTAAAATGTCTACTTTACGGATTTTCTTTTCAGCTATAAAGATAAACTTAACACATTGGTGAATAATATGAATGTTAACACCTCTTAGACATACAATAATTGCAGTCCTACAGGTTCTAACTCCCAATTCGTTAAAAATAGGCTTTAAAACAATCCTCCGCTCTTCTAACAAGTTTGGACATAGGGTTACAATGTGCTGTAAGGTTTCATCACACAGCCCACATAGCCTACAAATACTCGACAGCCATTTGTTCTCCCATTTTGGAATTCCGTCTTTAGTTGGATATCTCCCGAACCTTAATAACATGAATCTTAATCAGAGGTTTTAGATGAAATAGCAAATAGGGTTGGGGCGACAATTTGCCAAAAGAGTTAGCTATTGACCATAAATGTTTTTTTTCCTTAGTTCATCTTTATCCGTTATCGTAGACAGTAAGCCAGCCGTCTGGTTAATTGATTTTTTATAAACTATTTTGCTCCTCACTTCATCTACTAAATTTGGGCATTCAAAGTTGCATAAACACTCATTTAAATAAGATTGCCAGCTACTCCAGTATTCACCTTTCGAAATCTCAAGCCAGCACAGATTTGCTAACGAGCCCTCTTCAGCTCGGGATAGTGACAGTAAAGACTTTAAATATGTGGATTGTCGGGCTAATAACTGTTTCTTTAGACCAAATTCGAGTCTTATATTGGCACGACAAATATATCAGGGGATCCTAAAAACTGATTTATATGTCCTTACTTCTATGTCATCGAGTAGTTTCGCATCTTTGCCCCGAAAGATAATAGAGCCGTAGTCCAAAGATGGAATTAGCTTTGCTCTCATGACCTTCAGCAAGTGATCGTAATTAGGGCATAATAGCTTATCTCTCAATTTTCTAAAGGCAAATGCGAGCAAAGTGCCCTTGGCTTCGAGGCTATTAAAATGCTGCCTAAAAGACAAACCATCATCAAATGTGATTCCCAAATATTTGTATGATTTTACACATTCAATAACCAAACCATTAATATTCCATTCTTTTACTCCCAGTTTGCCTTTTCCCACTGTCATTATTTTAGTTTTTTGTGTGTTTATTGTTAGACCATTTTGTGTAACATATATGTTAAAGGAATCTATTAATCTTTTTAACCCTATAGCAGTTTGGCTCAATAAAATGGTGTCATCTGCATATTGTAAATATTTAATCTCTTTACCCAACACAGAAGGGGAGTGAGCATTAACATTGTTAAAATGGGCTGGGCGATCAGACTTAAAAAGGTTAAAAAGGCATGGAGTCAAAACACATCCTTGTTTCAAGCCGACATTAGTTTCTAGGCGGCGGGTCGTATGTCTACCGTCGCCAATTTTGATCTGAACCCAGGTATCGGAGTATAATAATTTGATCATTTTTAAAAGTGTTTCAGATATACTCAAATTAATTAACTTCAACCAAAGAACATTTCGGGGCACGGAATCAAAGGCGGCTTTGAGGTCAATGAAACAGATATACAATTTTTGTTTCCTACATTTGGCTCTCTCGCCTAATGATTTCAATAAAATCAAATTAGTATAAGTTGATTCTCCCTTTCTAAAACCGGTTTGTAGATTTGAAATCAAATCCTCCCTTATATCCCCTGATTCCAATTCATCCAACAGACAACTAGCAAATATTTTTGCATCTACATCTGTTAGTGTTATTAAGCGATAGTTTGCGGTGTTGTCCCGGGGGCCACTTTTATAAATTGGTTGGATAATACTTCCCTGCCTTGATTCCGGAATGAGGCCTGATTTAAGCACATCATTAAACAGGAGCGTTAATAGCTCTGGCCAGTTCTTTATCTTTGCTTTAAAAATGGCGTTTGGAATTCCATTCGGGCCAGACGCTCCATTAGATCTAATCTTATTTATAACTTTTTTTACTTTATCAACCGACCATGGCTCAATATTAAGGGAACTTAGTGGATCATAGGCACTAGAGTGTGACCCCCCATCTATTATTTCGGATTGGCAACGATGTTGATTACTTTTGCCATCATCGCACTCTGGGCATTGAGGAACAGTTTTCAAATTATTAAAAAAGTTTACCCAACTTAATTCATCAATATTGGCACTATTACTTCTATAATTACCATTTTCAAGGTTGTTAATAATACTCCAAAATAGCCGCGAGTCTTTAGATTTACATGCACAATGTAATTTAGACCAAGTTTCTTCATAATATGCTTGTTTAGCCTTCCAAATTTCGTTCTTATATCCCTTTTTAAGTTCTCTAATTTGGAGGGATATCAAAAAATATGATGACCCTTTTGTTTTACTATACAGTAATCTTATTGTTTTATTAAAACTTCTTTTAAGGTATAGTAAGCGATGAGAAAACCACCCTGGATTCTTAGGATTTAAGATTATACCCCCAGAGGGTTTCTTATTAGAGAAATTAACCAAAAGCGCGTAACATAAGCAAGGCCAAAGAGCAACCATAGGTTTCCCTTCAACATTAGCAACTTGAACATCTAGATTAAACGAGAAAGGACTTCTAAAATATCTTTCTCGGTTTTATCATTCCATATTAACCTTTTAAGGTTAAAAGGGGTAGAAGCAGTTTTGATTATTCTAGGTTCAGGAAAACCGTAAAAGATAACTTGGGGATTGTGATCACTCTCAATCCTTGGGACTACCTGATAACTTTGAACTAAATTAAAAAGTATCTCTGAGAGTATTGTATAATCGATTATGGAAGTATTACCCATTTTATTAAATGTCAGTATGTTATCACCATCATGCATAATCTTTAGGTTATATTTTATAAACTCACAATGTATCCATTGGGATAAAGGTTCTGAGTGGATTGCCCACTTTTTATACGAAACAAAATGCATATTAAAATCCCCGGAAATGATGATCAAAGAGTCCAGGTGATCAAAATATAACACTTTCACCATTTCCCATAGAGTGAGTTAGGTGGATCTGACCTTTTTTTCCGAACTCAAGTAAACATTAAAAAAAATAATCGATTGTCTAGCAATTAATTTAACACACTGTATCCATTTTACCTGGAATTCACTCTCAAAATGTTTAACATCAAGACTCAAAGAAACATATATAGAGAGACCACCACTTGGACGGCCGATAGAGGCCTCACGAGTTGCCACATTCAAATATTTAAAATACCCAATCAGGGGTTTGCTACACATATTCCAAGTTTCTTGCAAAATTAGCATATCAAAAGTTTTTAAAAAGCCTACAACATTAGAATCCTCAAGAAGTGATTTAAGACCATTCGTGTTCCAAGAACAAAGTTTAAAAGGCTTTAGTGCTTTTTCAAGAGAAATTCGGCATCAATCTTTCTTCACAGAATTTACATTTGTTAACATTGACGGAAGCCAACTCCAATCCTCAACTGAATTGGGGACTTTCTTTAACTCTTCACATATTCGTGAACCTGGCTGGCAGCTCCTGATGTAAATGTAAATGTAAATGTAAATGTAGTATACTTGTAAAGCGCACAGCTGCCCCAGCAACGGGGCGTCCCGGCGCTGTATAACTCTGGGGAACCCGTCCTGGCTTGCCCTGTGGGATGGTCCCTTGCTGGGAGATTAGGCAAGCTAATGCCCAGAGTTGCGAGTGGAACCCCTGATTAGAGTAAGCACCGAAGCGAGAATTATCGAGTCCGCTGACCAAGGTCCACGACCCTGCCGCGTCGGGAATTGAACCCTGGTCCCAGGCTGACTTCTGCTCTCAGGCCTGCCGCCTCTAACCAGTGAGCCACACTACTCCACCTTGATCTTGATACCGCATGACAAATTTAACTCTGTTGATGGGCCTGAAGCACCTTTCAACACTCTGACATGTGATGCCCTGACTATTTTTGGTTCACCCTTCTTTAAAACCGGGCTACATAGTGGCTTAAGTGGGATTAACAGAGTTGGATATTGCAAGCCTTGAAATCTCCAAACTTTGATACCCCATTTCTCAAATTTGTTAGAATTACTAACAATTTCCTCACTTAGCCAAGTTGTAATCGTTATCTCCCTGTAGGTGTTATCACAATCTTTCTTAAACTCTACAAATTCCAAATTGTCTGATACTACATCCTTCAGATCTCAAATCGCATTTATTAATTTCAAAATATTTCCACAATTCAAAATATCATAAGTGCCTCTCGTAGAATATTGGGGACAAAAGACTACATTCCTCTTTTCAGACAGCAAATCTGAAGCCTCTATTTCATCCTAATCTCTAGAGTCAACTGATACCCTCTTCCCACTAGTAGGAGCCAAGACAGAAACTGTCAAATGATTTAATTCATTGGGCTCTAATGTTTTTTTGTCCTGAATACAGGATTGATCAGCTTGATAGTTCCTACTACATTGGGGATTATTAGGATTTACAATTTTCTGATTAAAAGTGTTTTGATGTCCATGTTGGGCATCTTATTAATTTCTAGACTGATCAGGCACAGCAGCCACTAACTTTATTGGAGGCTGAACTTTAGAGCCTATACTTGGTATAGCCTCCTCCTGCATAGGATTATTAACATATTGACTGATTTGTTTATCCTTTGAGTTAACTACAGAATCTTTCATTGATCTAAAAATCGTAAAGAAGGATTTCGTTCCAAATTCTTTAGACGTTTTAAGATTATTACTTACTACCTCACTAGGGCAGTGGTTCCCAAACTTTTTTCTCCTGAGGACCCCAGTACGTCACTACTGGAAGCCGGGGACCCCCAAGCAATTTGTACTATTTAAATTTCAAACATTAAAACAGAAGTCCGTGAAAAATACACACAAATACTCTAATAGCTAAAGATTTGATTAAATTGGAAAATGTGCAAAAATGTAAAGATTTTAATGGGAAGGTTGGTGCTGCACCTCGGCAACTAACTTTTTTCAATGTTTACTTTTATTTTGCAGTATGAGGCACCTGCTTCTGTCAGGGCCGTACTGGATACCCAAGGCAGCCCTGGCAAATGTTGTCAGAACAGTCCCTCCACTGTGTGCACCAAGTGTAGCGAGTGAGCGTGACCACTACAAAGTACCGCCCAATAATATTTGGAAAAAATGGTGCATTTCACATAAATTTGTCATTATATATCGAATTGTATTAGCTTTTAAAGCATAGTAAATGATGACCTTACTGTGTACCAGGATACAACAATCTTTTGTTGGGGCTCCTCAATGATTCCCTCACTATCATCTTCCAACAGTGCGTCTTATCTCTCCATAGCTCCTCTGTCACATGTACTTCATTTGTTTCATAGGATCTCTCATACCAGTGTAGGGCAGAGACAATGAATCATACATGTGCAAATCAGTGCATAGAAATTGTTACATAAAGCAAAGGTGACTTCAAGGTGTGGGATTTATGTCATCTATACCTGTAAGCATTTTTTAATAGTGCTTGGTCTGGAGAAGCACACACTCATGATCAGAACATAACAGTGGTTAGCACTGACGTTAATATTAAGAATTTATTTCGGGGGGAGGAGCCAAGCCGGCATCGAAGATGGCCGCCCAGTCCCCCGGCTCCGTGTACCATCTCCTCCCGGAGGCGCCTTCGGCCTGATATCCTTTGTCACAAGGGGCAGGCACGGGCGCAGGAGCGGTTCCGGTACACGATGGAGCGTCCCCGGGGTTTCTACCACCTCTCCGCGGGGAGAAACGGACGGCGGTGTCTGCGGCCTGGGGCGGCTTTGAGACCGGGACCTCGGCTGCCTGCGGGGCCGGCCTCTAATTCAACAACAACGGCCAATAATCACAGTGAGGGTCCGGTCGGCTCCGGATTGCTTCAGACCGGCCGATTTTCGACTCGCTCACTTCTCTGCTTGGGGGCATGAGTTGAAGATTGCCCCCTCATGATTCCCCTGGGTCGTTTGTCCCCCTTTTTTGGGAATTTCTCGCTGGCCGCCGAGGACCGTGGGCTTTCCTGTCCCGCTATTTGCGGGAGAATCCCGAATTCGAGCCCGACCGCGATTGCTACTGCGGCCCCCCCCCGGCAGCTGTGTATTGGCCATGTCTTCACTGTTTGGGTGCCCGGCTTGTGCCACCATGATGTTTGATGCCCTGCAGTACGTGCCCCGGCCCCGGACTGTGTTGGTGCTCCCTCGGAACATAGAGAGGAGGGCATAGTGCTGTATCCATGCTGCTGAGTCCTGATCTGTTTTTCATCCTGTGGCGGACGGGACTTTCACACAGAGGACGTGGAGTGGAACTGGGTCCTGGTGATCTCCTGGCTGCTCTAGCTGATCTACACTATACCTTGTGGCAGGATGCCCGTCCACTGTGAGATGCGCTGGGTGGTATTGATTTTGTGTTGGAACTATGGAGCCCGTGTGGTTTGTGGGCGCACAGTAGTATGTTTCACTTCGTACCCGGACGTGACAATATGGCGCCTGCACTGTTATCCTGAACTTCTGGACGCGGGCTCTTGAGGGATCCCCAGTTTGTGACATTCGTGGTCTAGAACTATCCGTGGGCTCCTGCTTGGAACTGAGCGCTGGAACTCTTTCCACACCACGTCGTTGGTGTCTTCGATTCTGCTCCCATCACGTTTTCATCCTGCGTCACTCCTTCCCTGTTCTGCTTTGTGGTTTATGATGTGGCAGTCATGTTGTTGCGATAGTTGGGTCATCGCAGTATGTGCGGGACGGGGCATGGATAGACGATGTTTCCTCCGTTTTGATGCTTCCTGCTTGCGGATTCCTGTGGGATGCGTGACATTTTGTCTTATATTGTTGCCACGGTGGGCTGCTCCTGTGCCTAGTGCATTGTCCTCTTATATTGTTGTGGGCGAAGGTGTTTTACGTTCTGTCCCTATATTATATTTGCAGAGGGGGAGGCCGGGGGATTGTTAGAGGGCTCCCCTCCCGCTTTTTCTTTCTTTCCTTTCTTCCCTCGCTTGGGTTCTTTTAGTCTGGACGGGTGGTTGTTTCTTTTCTCTTTCTTCTAAATCTCGGGTTTATACAGCGGGCGACAGGCACACTGCTGAGGGGGAGGCCGTAGCCGGAGGCAGCGGTGCAGGGTGGGGGGTATTCTCTGTTTTTCTTTTTCCTTTTTCAGTTACTAGGGCCTCTTTTTCTCTCTTGCTTTGCTTGGGTTTCTTTTTCCGCTCTTCTTTTCTTCTTTTTGGGATTCCGAGTGGTAGGTAGTTTTCCGGATGTTTTTATGTTTCAAGCCAGTATGGGGGAGGTTATCATCGTGTCTCGTTTTTGGTTCAGCGGGCGTGTGCTGCATTGGAGGGCGTGATGTGCTGTTTGTTGCCTATCCTGTTTAGTGCGCGTTAGTGTCTGCGCCCTGCCTGCAGTGGTCCCAAATGTGTATATCCTGAATTGCGATGTTCCCTCTCTCTGGTGCTTCTAGATTGTATGATGTCGGATCCTGCTCTATCCCTGAACCCTTTAAAAAAATGAAAATATAACCTCTTTTATCCTGGTGCCGTTATGGTGCAACAGTATCCTGGGTGTTGATGTGGACTTTGGGAGGCGGGTGGTATGTGTATCGATTTTTTGACTTGCATTGCCCGTCTCTGTGATATTGATCGGATGTGGTTTTTGTTAACCTGTAATTGTGTCCACCTTATTTACAATAAAGGTTTTAAAAAAAGAATTTATTTCTACCCAAATAAACCTTTATTAGCAGCATTAGCACCATCAGGATAATGAAAGACTGAGAGAAAACATAACTTACTACTTTGTACCATGCAGTTTGAATGCAGCTCTTTGATGCCAGTTCATAGCTCACTGTGCTAGTTTACAATTAGAACTTATGAACTGCACAGTAACAACAGAAGCACTGTGACAAAAGCCATAACCCACTAAGCTATGCACATAAAATATTGTTTTTTTACATGCATGGTACAAATTCTTTGCACCTCCTCAGAGGAGTCAAACTGCCAATAGACAAAACTCCCATCTCTCTCTCCAGCAGATACATTAATCACCGTAGTTATCTTGACGCTATTATTGTTGCTTTGAAAACTGCTGATTATAGAAGGAACTTTGCAGTGCTTTTAAAACTGTTGCCTGGGGACCCCCTGGGAATGTGTCACAGACCCCTAGGGGTCCAGGGACCCCAGTTTGGGAACCAATGCACTAAGGAGTTTTTTTTCCTGTGATATTTTATTGTGGGTTTTCCTTAACCTTTTTCTTGCCAGTTTGGACAAAATGTCAGGATTTGTAATAACTCTTATAGCCTGGCTTGCGTTTGGACAGATCGTTTTCGTCTCAGAGTTTTCAATAACACTTAGGGCTTGAATTGGCTCAGGATAATCACTAAATATTTCCTCAACTACCAAATGGTCCTTGTTATTAATACTTTTAAAACTAACATGGGATACCTTCGGTGATTGCAATTTATTGTCATCATTTGCAGGTTGGTAATTCCTATCGATATCTATTCTATTTCTGCTATTCACATCATCTTGTAATATAGTAGGTTTAACTTTAGTCAATGACCCAGATATAACAGGACCATTTAAAACATTTTTTTATACCCAGTAGATTACTAGGTTCTTCATAACCATGAACTTTTCTGCCTGACAACAATTTTACTTCATGCACCATAGAACTGACAATTGACGGTAGATCGGAGATTTTATGTATCAGTTGTGCACAAGTACAGGTTATTAACTGATTCTCTTTCTCTGCTTGCACCTTGGTGATCAGTTTGGTTAATTGCAGAAGCTTTGCATCTATTCCTACTACATGTGATGCCAATGTGTTTAGGATGTCTACCTGTATATCTAACTTCTCCAAATGGAAATTAAGAGCATTAGTGATTGAGTCCATAGTATGTAGTAGGCAATCCCATATACCATGCTCAGGTCTAGAAACGTTATTGTCCAAGTCACCAGGTCTGGCCTGATAGTTCCCGTCAAATTTAGTTAATAAAGATAAATCAACTATATTAGTGGATTTATTGGGCATGAAATCCCTGCTAACCGCACCTGGAACCAATAGTGATTTAATAATGGTGAAACTATTCTCCAGAATTATGCTAGACTGGTCCAAATTAAAAGGTCTTGTATTACTAATTTTATCAAATTGGCCGTTTGGGCTGGATACTAATTCATCTGAAGCTGGTATTGATGTAAAAAAAAACCTCTTGCAATTTGAATCTTCAACTATAAAATCTGACACAATAACCTCCTCACTTACATTCTGAACCAAACAGGAGGAGATATCAATTACAGATCCAGACTCTTTTCTGCTCTCAGCTGTCATTTTACCGAGCTCCTCCTGTCTGGTAACATGAAAATCATCAACCAAAATTAACCCTGTAGGATGTACAACAGAGTCATGTGAATGAATTTGAACTTGTGTCTGTAACTGACCAGAAGATGCTAATAGAGATTTAGACGTTAACAGCACTTCATCCTTTACAACCTTTTCAACATTCATAATCCTATCATGAGAACCTACTACATCATTCGAATTTTCTATTTCTAAAGACGTCTTAGACCCAATTAGTGCACAAGGATAAACACTTTTTCAACATAATTGTGATGATGGTAATGAAGATGTTACACAGTCACTAACAGACTCAATATTTGTATTTGTATTTCTTTTTTGTTTTTGAGACTGTTTTTGATGATACTTGAAGAAGAAACTCTTAATAGATGGCTGCGTAGCATGCGGCAAATTCTTACAATCCTGTCCGGAAATTATAGGTGGAACAACCGATTTGGCTGACTCGCTCATATGCTCCTCATTTTCTTCTTTTTTTTGGCATGGCTCAGATTGGGGTACAACAAACGTAGTTTCCTCGGTCTTCTGTTGTTGTTTTAATTTTGGCAATACCCCACGCTGACGGCCTGACCTCATTATCTACCATCTAGCCGCTGGAGTTTAGCAAATGATATTACAAAAATATTAATAAAATGGGAAAGGGAGAGCTGAAAAGGCTGGCAGGGCCTTGCCTCAAGATAGCATGCAGCACTGCCCAATGCTAAATTCAAATCAATTCAAATCAATTGTGTAGCAGCGGTTAAAACACTCGGCTGCCCACACAAGAAACACACAAGGAACACTAAAAACAGTCTCCCACGGGGGTCCACCATGGCTCCACTCACTCACAGTGGCTCGCAGTGCAACCACTCTGCCGCTCCGCTACTCAACCACGTCTCCTCGTCTCCTCCTTGGCAGCAGCTCATGGCTCACAATTCGGCTGCTACGCCTCACCCAGCTGCAGGTCGTCGGCTAGTGGCGTGACGTGGCGTATCGCGCCGCTGCAGCACCGAGGCTCTGAGGCTCCTAAATCGGAAAAAACGCCCCCCGGGACTATGTGCGTCGGGGCAGGTCCCCTCTTTCGTCTTCTCCTTTCGTCTTCTCCGTCCTCCGTCTTCCGGCTCGCGGCTCCCAACTCAGCTCAGCTGCTCTGCCGCTCAGCCGCTCATATCCTCCTCGCTGCTCCTCCTCATGACTCGCTGCAACCTGAAACCAGTCAGTCACCCAATCTGAAAAGTCTTCTATTCTGGTGTGACGTCCTCCTCACTCGGGTCAAGGCAGGCAAGCAGGCTTCAACGCAGCAGGACCGGGAAGCTCATGAAAGTGACGCAACTCCAGCAATGCACCATAACACAATGGTGAGTCCCATACAAAAAGCGATGTGTCATTCCTTACGCCTGGTCTGAGCAGGTGCAGGGATTTTGATGCAGTGAAAGCATAGAGTGACGCAGTGAATATTGTGAATTTCCCTGCATCAGCACTTTTTGGTGGGAACGCCTAGCCTACATACAGGTATAATGTGACACAGGGCTTTACAACATGATGCATCTCCCTAGATGCTTCACTTTGTAAATTGGCCCCATTGTTTGCACCACCGTTGCATCAAAAAAATGACTCAATGGCAGCGCACGGAGCCACAAGGGGTTTGTAAATCTGCCTCTGGGTGCCCCAGGAAATTTCCCAATCTCCTCCAAGCCCCGCTGATAGAAAAGTAAACCGCTGAGGACCAAATCCTCCTCCAGTACATCAAAGGTCTGAGCTCTAATTTATGGGCAAGTAGACAAATCCCAAGATCTACGGGA
Organism: Lissotriton helveticus; assembly: GCF_964261635.1. Taxonomy (NCBI): domain Eukaryota; kingdom Metazoa; phylum Chordata; class Amphibia; order Caudata; family Salamandridae; genus Lissotriton; species Lissotriton helveticus. Next base: position 780,682,139 of record NC_136065.1, on the reverse strand, counting down.
GTGCTAAGGGGAAAGGTTGGTGAGGAGTCGAAGGAAACAATTTTCCGTCAGCTCCAAATCATTAACATTGGCATGCCCCAGAGTTCCCCCCATAGACGGAACCCCCTGAAGGCTTGCAAGTTATAAATGTGCAATGCTGGTGTCATTGGACAAAAGCTGGATCCCTTCAAGGCTCTCAGGATGCTGCCCCTATAGTGTTTTAATCTAAGTTTGGATTTATGATTCTGGGGTGACCAGCCAAATTGCTCATTGAGAGGGAGCCCCAGATATTCAAAGGTGTGGCCCCTCTCCAATTGCATACCACTGAGGACCTGGTGCGATCTTGACAACTTGAAAGGGTTTAATACCATGTATTTGGACTTGTTTGTATTGATCTCCAGCCCTCTCTGTCTGCAGAAGATTCCGAACTGGTCCAGAAGATTTTGGATACCCATTGAAGATGTCGAGACCAGTAGTGTGTCATCCGTGTACAGGAGGGGTGAGAGCTTCCTTTTAGCCAGGCACAGAGCATCATGCTTGCATTGTTCTAGCATGTTAAACAAATCGTTAATATATAGCAGAAACAAAATGGGTCCTAGCTTGCACCCCTCGACTCGGTTCATCCCCCCCCCCGAGTCACTGGAATGGGATCCGTCCATTCCCCGGCAGGGCCAAACGTAACTTGGGCATAATTATCCAGATGAAGCCTCCTAATCACATCAATTAGGTATTTTGGGGCCCTCGTTTGGGTTAGAACTGTCCACAGGTGTTCCCTGGGAACTGAATCAAAAACAGACCATAGGTCGGCTAAAATGACGTAAAGGCGCTCACCCCCCAAAGTGATGTATTTCCAGTAGAGTAATTGTAGTTGTAACAATTGGTCTAACATGATTGCCCCAACCCTAAAGTCTGCTTGGAGGGGTGACAGTATATCCACTTCCTCAATGAAAGCTTCCAATGTACTCAAGAGAATTTGGCTAATAATCTTCTGTGAAGTATCGATAAGACTAATAGGGTGATAATTTGACATGGCAGACCTCTCGCCTTTCTTGTAAAATGGGACAATTTCAGCCCTTACCCACATACATGGCACGGAAAACCCATTTGATGACCTTGTTAAATAGAAGCACAAAATAGGGGCTCTAGATCACCTGCTCAGCTTTAAACAGGTCCCCAGGCAACTTCTCAAGCCCCAGTGCTTGCCTTGGTGTAATCCAGTCTATTGCCGCCTCAACTTCGGTGAAGAAAATGGGACTAAAAGCATGGTCAGTTCGGAGGGACAATTCATCGGCAGGGAGAACACTGGATGATAGAGATTTATTTTCCCACTCCCCAAATAGTGGTCGAATGTTTAGCATGATTGGTCATAATCAGTCCCTCATTTTACCCTCTAGTCAGGCTCAAATTTGGACCAACAGTTGGCAGCAGGGCCCCCTCATTCCTTCCCCCATCTTGGGAATAGTGGCTTGTAAAATGTTCAACCCTAGCATCAGCCACTATGTTACTACACAATAGGGAAGAACAATCAGGGCCCTTGTCGGCCACTGGTTGCCAGAAGGTACAATGGTCTTTCCCCTTGGTTGCTGCCAGTAGCGCCTCCCATTTGGCCTTCTCATGGTCTCTTTTTAGCCCCACCCTGTTCAGCTTTGTAAGAGGCTCAGGTTTCTAAAAGGTTGCTCTAATCTCACCCTAATAGAAGCTATTAGAGCCCACCTGGCTAATCGACATGCTTTGTTATACCATTTGGCCATTTAGGCAGGGTACTAGCTTCTACCAATGAAAGATCTTTTATGGTGATATATTAACATACTACCTAATTCGATCCTGAGCGGTGCCCCAATACCCCCATCATGGAAAAATGCGGAAATAATTCCCATATTTAAAAAGGTGACAGGGCCAGTCCTTCCAGTTACAGGCCGATTAGTCTTATGGATGCTGTACGAAAACATTTTTGTAGACAGTTATTAGCCCGTGTACAGCAGTGGCTCATAGAAAAGAGAGTGCTGAGTGATTTTCAGGCAGGCTTTAGAGCTATAAGTACTATGGATCACATTTTTCGCCTGCTTTGCATATATTGGAAGGAAATTCAGCTGAAGGGAGGTGAGCTTCACGTGGCCTTTGTCGGTCTTCGCTCGGCTTTCGACATGGTGCCTCGTGAAAAGCTATGGAAGGTTCTCAAAGATCTAGGAATGCCATTGAACCTCATAGACATCATTAGTAGGATATACTCGCATAACACAGCACAGGTGAGAGGAAATGGCCAATTGACGGATGTTTTTCCCGTCCAGTGTGGTGTCAGGCAGGGGTGCGTACTTGCACCCACCCTTTTCATCCTTTTTATTAATGATGTCATATCTCATTTGGAAAGGGGAGGATGTGATGCCCCAAAAATTGGCAATATGAGAATTCCTGCCCTACTCTTTGCTGATGATACGCTATTAATGGCAAAGACTCCTCAAGGACTACAGCAGATCCTAAATGATTTTACTAAGTTTTGCAGTGACCATGGTTTGGATGTGAATGAGAGTAAAACCAAATACATGATCTTTAGAAAGGGAAAGTCAAAATCATACTTAAGACAGGTGTATTTGGGGAATAGTAAGTTAGAAAGAGTTGAGGCTTTGACTATTCGGGTATACGCCTCTCCTCTACCCTAAAATGGGAACCTCATATAGAAAAAGCTAAGATGCAGCTTATTCATCAAACTGCAAATCTGAGTAAGATACATAGTAAAACGGAACCAGGCAGCTAGCACCCGCCCTTGAGATATATAATGCTAAAATCTTGGGGGGTATTCTCTATGGGGCAGAATTGTGGGGCACTGGCTTAATTACCTCTCTATCCTCAATCGAAAATTGTTTTATAAGGTCTTTGTTGGACCTACTCCCTTAGTACCACTATACCTTGATCTAGCTCATAGACAGTAGGCATTTAAAATCAGCTATAAATTACTGATGTTTTGGTATAGATTGTGGACTATGGAAGATCTATATTCTTATAGGGAGCTCATTCTAGATCTCCTAAAATTTCCAAGAACCACTTCTATACCCTGGTTCAAGTCCCTAAGAACTATATTGGAAAGGCTTGATCTGATGGGCTTTTGAACAGACCCTGGGAGCGTGGTATCTATATCAAAGACCAGATTGAAAGCACTGTTCTGGGACAATATGGGGAAGCACTCGTACTAAACGAGAGAGAATAGCCTCACTGCCAATTTTTTATGTTTTAAAAATGCTCCTTGTTTTGAGGCTTCTCTGGATGAGGTAACTCCCTCCCTGGCTCGGAAACTTCTTATGCAATTTCGCTATAAAACGTTACCCATAAGAAGTTTCTGTAGCAAATGGGGCAAGGATGGACCCACAGATGACTTATGTCCTGCCTGTAAATTAAACGCTGAAACAATTGTACACCTGTTGTTTTTTTGCCCAATCTACAAAGGTCTGAGGAAAAAATGGGTAACCCCTCTATGTAGGGTTATGGCCCTGCCCACTATTTAGAGGTCTTTAGAACCCTGAGTACTGACACCAGTAGGGTTGTGGTATTTGGTCTATCGAGATACTGGTTTTCTCTTTGGTTGATGAGAACCACATTTTTATAATGATCAAAGTAGTGAGCCTTTGCACAATTGTGTATTTTATTGACCATAGATAAGGATCTTTTGAGTGAACATGCTCATGTCAAGCTTGTAATGTTTCCCCCATTGGTTACTGTGGTATTTTATATGGAATGAGGAACTACCCCTCTTGTTGTATGTACTATGTTTACTGTATTTTGTTTATTGTACTTTTGTGATCTTACGATCGAAATAAAGTTTAAAGAGAGATCTTTTATGGTGCGAAATAGGGTATTGTGAATATTATAACGGGTCGCCCATAGCGGAGCGGCAGTGCATTCCCTCCGTGTGTCAGCACTGTAGGACAAGGGGTAGCAACAATAGCACACCGTCTCAACCTACGTCTATCACTAGATGGGAGAAGCCTTCTATCGAGAGGTTCTAGCTCATGTGGTGCAATGCTATGGCCTAGTGGGGTTATGGAGAGATTTAAGGCATTGTGATCAATATCCTGCCTACATATCACCTCCATGTCAATTACCCACAGCCACAGCCTGAAATATAGTCAATATGGCTAACCTCACCTTGCTGGTTAAAAGTAGTCTTCCCTTCTCTGTCTGATGGTGTCCTCCCATTGCAGGCTTGGAGGCCATTATTTAAGGTAAGAGTATTTATTAGCATAGCTGGAGTTGAACATTTTTTCATAGGTTTGAGTGTGAGCGCCGGGATAGCCCATACTTTATTCTCTTCTGCACTGTTTCGGTGGCAATATCAAGAGGTTCAAAATAGCAATTAAAATCCCCCACCACAATTCTACAGGTATCTACCGGAAGAGATGAGAGGTGCTCGTTAATTATATCAATAACTGATAAACCAGGTGTATTTCCCTCATGTCGACAATATACATTAGACAACCATAATGATAAATCAACTGGAAATTGCAAATGCACACATAGCACATCAGGTGACCCAAGATCAATCAACTTAGAAGTTGAGCCAAGGATGTTTTTAGCCAAGTTGCAAGCCCTCCCGATTGCCTACCCTTCCCTGAAAACTGGGCAGGTGGATCATAACAAGCAAACCCAGGCTGATATTGTGGCTGGACAGCCCATGTTTCCTGGAACAAGCATAAGTCGAACCGGTCCTTAAAGCTACACCATTCTGGGCAAACGAGTTTTTTTTTATACCAGCTAGGTTCCAAGAAACAAGATTGGTGTAAGGAGGTGACCAGACAATGCAATTATGTCCACTGGAAGGACAGGTAGCATCAGATTTTAATAATTCAGTATTGTTAAGCTATTTGCTGCCACAAAATGTCAGGGTAAGAAGATTTTGGTGAGGTTGATTTGGATTACACTTGTAAGAAAATCGTGGCAGATGCTTGACCAGGTTCAACATCTCCATTGGACAAAGTTCCAATCTCCCTCTGTGCCTCAAAGGAGTATACAACTCGATCATTGGTATCCAGGCCTGAGTGGTAAATATCTGTTAGAAGTAGTGATGCATCTAACACCCAATAGTTCTGTGCAAAGGCTTCTTCCTTTCCTCCTTTCTAGTCCCGATTGGTAGGGTAGGCTCATTGGCCTTGGTCTGCAAAAGAAACCCAAAGGTACGATTCAGATTGAGCAGCTCATGCAACCTAACCTAGACTCAGACCCCCAACGTGGAACCAGATTCGGTCAGCCGGTACGCCAGTTCAGGGTACCTACAATGAATGATTATACAATCCCCCTCAGATGATTTTAGCGAGGAACCAATCCACCCAATTTTCCTGACCAATAATATATCCCTGTACTCAGTCATAGTGAATGTAGGGTTCCGTAAAAGCCAATGGCATTAGTTCGAACTTGGGCATAGATTTTAACATATTACCTTGAGGGGACTTATTAGGCCTCTTGGTACCAGGTCCTGCTAAAGTGTTGCTAAGTGGGGTAACAGCTACTAGTAGATGGTAAGGAGGTTGAGTGGATGGGTGTCACTGTAGAGTGCAATGGTGTCTGGGCAACTTTCCAATTATCGATAATAATGGCGCTGGATCAATCTCCAATAGATGCTAAGGTGGATGGATAGGTTGGGACAGGAGGAAGTACTTGCTGGTTTTAGGGAACCGTTCAGGTTGCGGGTTTGCTCCTGGATAATTCTTTCCAATGAGCTTATCCTATTTACAAGGGGAGAAATTACAGATGTAACTAGGATTTTAACTTGTTTTTAGATAGATTCCCACACTTGCCTGGGACCAATCCCTATTGCTTCAGAATTAATGGTCGACACTAGATCTTTTGCAGGTCCACAGGTACTCTGAGCTCTCTAGGTGCTAGCAGAGGGGCATGTGGGAAGACCTGATTTATTCGATGAACCAGTAAAGACTCCTGCTTTAGTCTTCCTCCTCCTCCTCGTGGAAGACTCATAAGGCAGAGGTAACCTCTGGTACAAACTCGGGGGCATCAGTTAATGGCTATAGGCAGTGCGTGACAAAGCTGGGCCTCTTTCCCATGTAAAAAGATAAGCGCCTCTCAGCCAACTTGATCTCCTTGTTGACTACACTGACTGCCCATACCAAAAAAGAGTCTAATGTGGTACCAGGGAGAGGGTTATTCACAGCGCTGTCCCTTGCTGGTACCAATTTGCACTTGTCCATGGCCCTGGTTGATTCAGTCCTTGTAACATCTCATTCTTCTGTTTCACAATTTCTTTCTATATTCTCTTAAGAAATGTAGTAATATATCAATAGATTCCTGTCATATACTACAAATACTACTACAATGCCATGTAAACACTGGAGCCTGGGTACGTCTTCTTTGAACTTCCTGAGCTATTACTTCTTCCTCATCTTTAGGAACCATCTTTTCTTTTTTAATTGGACAACCATTTTTAAGTTCGTAACAACGACCACAGTATCAACTGCGTGAACTAATGTATTTTGTTGAAAATAGCTTTCTTCATTAAAAAAAGGTTCCATACTAGAAGTATGCTTCCATTCCCCAGAAAATATTTTACAAAAGTTAGTTCTATTAACAATTCTTTTTCTTTTACATTTGTCCTTCATAGACTGCATTATTGTATTTAAAGTTCTCAATCAGTTTAAAACTAAGATATACAATTTTTTTTCAATTCAAATGCTTTTTCAATCACACTTAGAATCTCCTTTTTTGTTTGTAAAATGCTGATTTCTTTTTGGATTTTTAAATTTTTTTTATCAAATTTTGTAATACTCTATTTTTATATAATCTTTTTCGAATCTCTAAAAATTGTTTCTTCCTCCTTTCAACATATTTTTTTTCTGATAATCCATTTTTGTTTTCCTTTTGTTTAACTGTACTTCTTTTGTCTCTCTCTTCTTTATTTTCAGAATTTGTAAGACTCTCTAAAACTTTTTTTTACAAATTGTTTAGCTCTCTTTATAAAATAATTTTTCTTTAACGGTCCATGTCGTAGTTGATCTAATTTTAATTTTTCTCTTTTCTTTAGATATGCTCATTTTTTTCTTCTCTTGTCATTTGCTCTATTTTTGTCATTGTAATTCTGTCTTAATATATATCGAAAATATCTGTAGAAAAATTAAAAAAATTAAAACTATTTGATATAATTAAAATAATTTTATACAAATATTCACATGAATACATATTAAAATACATTCAATTTTAAAACTACAAACATATCCACATATATTTTTCACAATATAGTATCACTTACAGCTCAGATATGTTGTACACTTTTCTTTTAAATTTCTTAGGCCCAATAGCCTAACTTTTGCCATGAGTGATTGCAGGAGTGCAAAGGTACTCTCTGGGTGATTGACCAATACTATAGCTATGCATTAATTCCATGAGTGCACAGGTGATCAAAAGAGTGCAGTGGTATTGCCTGGGCGAATGCATGAAAACAAGGATAGTGCCTGGGTGATTAGATAACTACTGTGGTACTGCTTCAGGGATTATAGAAGTGTAAAGGTAGTGCATAGGCACTAGCTAAGTGATTGGAGGAGTGCAAAGATCCTGACATGGTGATTGGAGGAGTGCAAGGGTAGTGGCTGGGTGTTTGAACCAGTGTAAAGCTAATGCATTGATGATTGTATGATTGCAAAAGTAATGTCTGGGGATTATAGGAATACATAGGCAATGTCTGGTGATTCCATGAGTGCACAGTTAAAATCTGAAAAATTTCAGGAGTGAAAAAGTAGTGCCTGGGTAATTTAAGAACTGCTTAGGTTGAGGCTGTGTGATCGAAGCACTTCAGGAGAAGTGGCTAGGTGATCGAAGGAGTGCAGTGAAAGTACCTGAGTGATTGCACGAAACCAACGGTAGTGCCTGGGTGATTACAGAAGTTCTGTGGTAGTGCTTCAGAGATTAGAGAAGCATAAAGATAGTGCATATGCAGTGGCTAAGTAATTAGAAGAGTGCATACATTCTGACAGGGTGTGGGTGTTTGGACGAGTGCAACGGTAGTGTATGGGTGATTGAACCAGTGTATAGCTAATGGATTGATGATTGCATAAATATAGAAGTAATTTCTGGGGATTAGAGGAATATATACTTAATGCCTATTGATTCCATGAATGCACAGTTAATATGTGGGGGATTGTAGGAGTGCAAATGTAGTTCCTGGGTGATTTTATAAGTGTTTAGGTAGTGGCTGTGTGATCAAAGGAGTGCAGTGGTAGTGCGTGGGTGATTGCATGAGAACAAGGGTAGTGCTTGGATGATTGTAAAAATACTAGGGTAGTGCCTGGGTGGGTGGGAGTGATTGGATAAGTACGTGGTGCTGGATGGGTGATAGCAGGAGTGCATAGGGAGTGACAGTGTGATTGCTGCACTGCATGGATACTACCTGGAGAATTGAAGGAGCAAATGAGACGTGTGTAGGTGGTTGGAAGACTGCATGGGTAGTGCATATGGGATTACAGCAGTGCATGTGTTAGTGAGTAGGTCATTGCATGAGTACATGTGTACTGACTGGAACATTAGAGTAGTACAAGGACAGTGCATGGTGAATTTATAAGTGCTTGGCTATTAGCAGAGTGTTTGGATTAGTACATGGTAGAGGCTGAGTGACTGAAGGAGTGCGCAGGGAGTGACATTGTGATTGATGCACTGCATGGTTACTACCTGCGGAACTAGAAGGAGCAAGTTAGAAGTGTGTAAGTTATTAGACGACTGTATGGATAGTGCATATGGGATTATAGCAGTGATCAGTTAGTGCCTGGATCATTGCATGAGTACATGGCTACTGACTGAATGATGATAGTACTGCAAGGAGAATGCATGGTGAATTTATAAGTGCTTGGGTTTTGGCGGAGTGATTGGATAACTACAAGGTGCTAGATGGGTGATTGGAGAAGTGAATAGGCACTGACACGGCAATGGCTGCACTGCAAGTGTACTGCTTAAGGGATTGTAACAGTGCATGAGTTAGTGTATAGGTCATTGCATGAGTACATGAGTACTGAATGGATGATTAGACTACTGCAAAGAGAGTGCATGATGAATTTATAAGTGCTTAGGTATTGGCAAAGTGATTGGATAAGTAGAAGGTGCTGGATGGGTGATTGGAGGAGTACATGGGGTGTGACATGGGGATTGCTGGACTGCATGGGTACCACCTGGGTAATTAGAGGAGTGAATCAGTAGTATGTAGGTGCTTAGAAGTCTGCATGGATAGTGCACAGGGGATTGTAATAGTGCATGAGTTAGTGACTGGGTTATTGCATGAGTACATAAATATTGACTGGATGATTACAGTAGTGCAAAGAGAGTGCATGTGGTGAATTTATAAGTGCTTGGTATTGGCAGACGACTGATTGGATAAGTACATGGTGTGAATGGGTGATTTGAGGAGTGCATGGGGAGTAACAGGGAGATTGCTGGACTGCATGGGTACTACCTGGATAATTGGTGGAGTGAATCTGTAGTGTGTAGGTGGTTAGAGGTCTGCATTGATGGTGCACAGAGGATTGTAGCAGTGCATATGTTAGTGCCTGGGTCATTGCATGAGTACAAGGGTAGCGACTGGATGCTTACAGTGCTGCACAGAGAGTGCATGGTGAATTTAAAAGTGCCTGGGTATTGGCAGAGTAATTGAATAAGTACATGGGTGCTGGATGTGTGATTGGAGGAGTGCATGAGCACTGACTGGGCGATGGCTGCACTGCAAGGGTAGTACTTAGGTGATTGTAGCAGTGAATGAGTTTGTGCTGCTGCTTTACCATTTTACAACTACTTTTAATGTTACACCTAGCCAAGTACAAAGCAGGAACCATTCACATTTCTCTGCTATAAGTCTAACCATATTCCTAAATCATGCATGTATATTTCTGTACCACAACACTTCATACACCTCATACATTCACAGAACAAACTTCAAATTTGAACCAAACACAGAAAATGATGTGGCATAGTTCAACTGTACCTCTCTAGAGACTTATAAAAACTAGTCTAATCACAAATACCTTAACTCAACATACGCAGGTAGAGACATACTTCACACACAACTCCATGCACACCTTAAAACTTGCCAGACTGTACTTCCAATTTGAAAGCGACACCTAAAAGTATGCGGTATACTACAAATGTACATGTCATAGGAGAAGTATAAGGCTTGTGCATGTGCACTGCCTAAGTGATAGGAGGAGTGCATAGATCCTGACGGGGTGATTCCAGGAGTGCAAGGGTAGTGTTTGGGAGATTACATAATTGCAGAGGTAGGACCTATGTGATTTTGAAAGTACATCAACACTGCCTAAGAGATTGAAAGAGTGCATAGATCCTGACAGTGTGATTGGAGCAGTACAAGTATAGCGCCTGAGTGATTCAACCAGTGTATAGCTAATGCATTGATGAATCTATGACTGCCGATGTTTGTCTGGGGATTACACAAGTACATAGGTAATGCCTAGTGATTCCATGAGTGCTAGGGTAATGTCTGAGACATGATAGTATTACATACAAACTGCTTGAGTGATAATATCTCTACAAACATATCGCTAACCTCACTTTTGTGCTGCGGCTTTACTATTCTACAACTACTTATAATGTGACACTTAGCCAAATAGAAAGCAGGAACCGTTCACATGTCTCTGCTATAAGTCTCACCATATTCCTGAAAACATGCATGGGTATGTCTGTACCACAACACTATGTACGCCTCATAAATTCACAGAACAAACTTCAAATATAAACTTAACAGCAAAAATTATGTGGCATAGTTCGACTGTACATCTCTACAGACTTATGAAAACTAGTCTAATCGCTAATACCTTAAATCAACATATACACTTCCAACTTGAAAGCAACACCGATAATTATGTAGTATACTACAGATGTACATATCCACACACTGAAACAAACTACCATAATCAGTAATTCATATTCCAAAATACACATAATACTATACAGAATCTATATTAAACAACATTTAAATACATTATAACAAACTGGTAATAAACATTTCTACATTTAATAATATATGTCAAATTTCAAAGTTCATGGTTTCTATTTTGCCTTTTAAAAATAAAGCCAACACATAATACACCTCACAAATTTATAACTCACCTTTCAAATTGATTTGTAGATTATGAAGTATCAGAAACTCAGAAAAGATTTTCTTATGCACACAATCAATATGTATAGCACTTCTCCCAGCAAAGCAAAACCAAAAATGGCAAAGTTTCTTTCTCTATCTCCACACATATACATGTGAATAACAAATCACATTGCTTCCCAGATTATTTCAAATATTAAAACACATTTCTATTAGTTACTCATATCAACCCTTGCCAACTGACTTATAACTGAACCCAAACTGCTTCTGGAATTACTCGAAGTCGCAACTCCACCGTGCACCGAAAGCGATGGCACTGCAAATCCATACGGGAGTTCAAAAATATATTACGAATAATTTTACCACTTTTTTTTAATAAGACATAACTTCGAAAGATAGCACTAAATTGGGAAATCTCACTGTAATAACATATTACTTTAATATTTATAACAAATTCACATTTTAATGCCACAGTTAACTTTCAACCCTACCCCATTCTGCCTCAATACCTGTTCCCATAGTAACAGTTCATGGAACACTCAACTGAACTCACAGGTCAAAAGTTCAGCATATTTTCAAGTTCACCACACAATGTTGCAAATACAAACAGGAAGTGAGCTTGACTTTACAAAATATGAGCTTATTCTATCTACTGTGCCTTTCAAAATGTTTTACTAACCAATGAGAAACATGCTATTTAAAGACAGAAACATGCACCCTATTTTTCACTGTACAATGTTCTTAAACAACCAATCATTCCTCTTCTTTTTCAAAAACTGCATCTTATCCACCATTTTAGACACCTCTCATTCTACCAATTGCCTACTTCAGCTACAGACATCTTTTCAGTGCATCCAGACTTCCCTTCAAGATGCTTAGAGTGTGGATTGTGAGACACAGCTATGTTTTCTGGTGCAAAAGGTATGCTGAACACAGAGGTATTGATAAAGTTCTAGCTTTACCAAATGTGAACATTAGATGGATAGGACAAAGGGGAACAAAGTGGGACCCAATTGATGCCTTTGGTTAAAACCTTTTTACATCTCCAACCCCCTGACCCCATGATTGTCCAGTGTGGTGGCAATGAGCTAGGCACATTGACTGGGGTAGGGCTGGAAATGCTAATGAAGGATACCTTTGCAGAATTGTTTGATGTTGCTTTTCCCCAAAACTGTCTTTGTATACTCTGACATATGCCAAAGACAAAAATGGAAGTGGACCAATGAATTCGGTCCACAAATTGAGAAAGCTAGAAAAAATGTCAATAAAACTGTTTCTGCTTATCTCAGAGACCATAGGATGGGCTCCACATACAACAACAATCTACGTTTCGATATGGATGGCATCTACAGGAGTGATGTTAAACTCTTCACAGATAAGGGAAACAGAGTCCTTCTCAACAACCTAAGGTTCTGCATCGGCACTTACATGTAGCTACAAAAATCTCCCCATAAAAACAAGGGCTCTTTTTAGAGCCACCCAGTAACCCAACATATAAACTAAACTAGCTTTACAAATTAAAATAAATATATTTATGCTCGGAGTCGCGCACCCCTCGAGACTTCAGAAGCTGCGAACCTATCGTGTTTACACTAGGGGGCCGTGCTGAGAGCCGCGCACACATCGTGTTTACACTAAGGGGTCGCACACCCTTTGTGTTCACACTAGAGTACCGCGCTGACAGCCATGCACCCTTCGTGTTCACACTAGGGGGCTGCGCCGAGAGCCTCACACCCTTCATGTTCACACTAGGGGGCCGCCCTGAGAGCCACGCTAGGGTCGCGGCTCCAAATTTTTTTGAAAAAAATGTTCACTTTCTTTAATTTACATGCGCCTCGGGCCCCATCCTCAGAGGCACGCCCACATCTTCATTTTTTTTAAAGGAGAGGGGGGCACGTGGCCATCCCCAGGGCCTGGTCTCTCTGTTGGGGACCGTGGGGGGAGTCCCAATGCCCCCACGGTCCCGCCGGCTCCTCACCTCCTGTGGGAGACGGCATTGCTTTTGGGCAAGGAGAGCTGCTAACATGCAGACCCTGCAGGACCCTGCAATATAATTATAGGATTGCCCCCGGGACATGGCCTACCCAGGGCCTCATTTCAATGAAGTGAGAAGCCCCGCTTAATTTTTTTTTTCATCCGGATTCGCGCACCCAGCTCGCATTCGGACTTTTTAAATAAAAAAAACAATTGGGGGCCCTGGGGGTCCTTGTGGGACCCCCTGAGCAGGCCTAGGGGGTCAGGGTGTTTCTACCCAGCCCCTTTTCTTCTTTTAAAAACTTTTTTCTACTGTTTTCTTGTGACACGAGTCACAAGATGGCTGCCAACACTTCCTGGTTTTGAGTGTTTGCAGCCAATTAGAATGAAGCTCATGGTCGGGAGGGGTCGCGAACCCACCGCGGCTATAGATATTGAAACTTTTATTTTTTGAATTTATCAGCAACTACTGAACGGATTCACACAATTTTAAAAAAAGGTCACTTTCTGAATCAAGCATTAGCTTTTTGGCAAATTTGGTGTGATTCAGTTTAGCAGTTCGGGCTGTACCCTTGGCTAAAGTTTCCTATGGAAAATTGATTTTGAGACTTTTATTTTTTCAATTTCGCAGCAACTACTGAACGGATTTACAATATTTAAAAAAGGGGTCGCTTTCTGAACCAAGCGCTAACTTTTTTCCAAATTTGCTGTAATTCCGCACAGCAGTTCGGGCTGTAGGCTTGGCTCAAGTTTCCTTTGGAAATTAACATGGAGAAAACACTTATTGGGACCCCCTTTTTTCCCAGCCCCCGCTTGACGAATCACCCGCAAACTTTCAGGATAGGAGCTGACCTGGACAGACCCTTTTTTTGGAGAATTTTGCAAAGATTCATCAAACAACGCCAAAGGTATTAGCAAAAAATGCTTTTCCTATGTAAACTTGGTTCTAACTATAACTACCTACTGTAGGTAATATTAATATATACATGATAGTATGTTTTCCATGTTTATTTATAAATCCAGTGGGTGGGGCTATATAATACCTGTGAAAATCTCTGCCAAACTAGATTGACAAAGGCCATTTAGTGGCTGAAACGCGTCTCTCCTTGTGCTCGGGATTGAGGGCGACATCAACGAATAAAGAGATGCCGAATCCGAACCACTTCGTGTCCGTGCTTCCTTCCATGGTGTCACTGTGGGAGGTGGATTGTTTGGTTCATATATATATATATATATATATATATATATATATATATATATATATATATATATTGCCTGAAGGGACTGGCTGCTGCGATTATGGGGATTTTAGGGAGGTTCCCACCTTTCCTTACATCTAGGACCAACCCGACTCACCTGTAGCTGGCATCAACCTCCAGTTTTCCCACTCCCCCATGCTACCAGCTCTGCAGCGCCGGGACAGTGCCTGCTGGGAAATGGAGTTCACGGGACAGAATGTGGACTCATATGGTATGACGACTTCATTAGGGGGAGGGGACGTAGTTACCAGCGAGTATTTCACGCAGGGTGAGCGCAATTGGGTTGAGATCTTCACAGCTCCGGGCACCGAGGAAGGCGAGTGTGCCGAAATGCATCTGCCGCAGCTGGGTTGTTTGGAATAAAAGGTTGCCTGAACTTAGAAACCCTGGGCCTCTGTTCTTTTTTCGGAAGGATTGTGTTGGATATATATATATATATATATATATATATATATATATATATATATATATATATATATTACCTACTGGCGGTCGCCAGTAGGTATATATAGTTAGGATTTTTTTCTCTATGGGATTTTTGAAAATTCTATGTCTAATAACTTTGGCGTTTGTGGACGGAATTGGCTGAAAGTTTCAGGAAAATGGCACATTTTGTTTCTGAGCAGCCCTTGAAAATTTGGGGGGGGTTCGTCAAGGGGGGGCCGAGAAAAAAGGGGGGTCCCAAAACATGTTTTTAACATTGAGTTTTCCATAGGGCGGTTGGCCTCACTTTTAGCCCGAACGGCTGAATGGATTTGCACGAAACTTGGCAAAATTGTAGGGACTGGTAGCCCGATGTGCCTTTGCTAGGTCTCAATATATGTGCTCCAGTGGATTTTGAGAAATTAACGTTCAAAAAAAGATATATATCTGTAACAGCGGACCGAGCAGCGCTCCGGTTCGCGGACTTTTCGCGGTACGGAGCTTTGTGAAGCGAAGCTGATTGGTTCTCCGGCGTCTGTGAACATTCCAAACAGTCCATAGCGGCCGCCATCTTGTCTCTCGGTAGGATCGAGAGACAAGAGGAGGCCAAAGCGAAGGGGCAAATGACCATAAGGGGGCATAGTAGATCCTCGCTGACCCCCTAGGTTTGATGTGGAGGTTTTAAAAGGGTCCAGCGGGGCAAAAAAAAATAATAATAATAATAATCGAACGGCTGAATGGATTTGCACGAAACTTGGTAAAATATTAGGGACTGGTAGCCCGATGTGCCTTTGCTAGGTCTCAATATATGTGCTCCAGTGGATTTTGAGAAATTAACGTTCAAAAAAAGATATATATCTGTAACAGCGCTCCGCTTCGCGTAACGGAGGTTTGCGAAGCTGATTGGTTCTCCGGCATCTGTAAACATTGCAAACAGTCCGTAGCGGCCGCCATCTTGTCTCTCGGTAGGATCGAGAGACAAGAGGAGGCCAAAGCGAAGGGGCAAATGACCATAAGGGGGCATAGTAGATCCTCCTTGACCTCTTAGGTTTGATGTGGAGGTTTTAAAAGGGCCCCGCGGGGCAAAAAAAATAATAATAATAATAATCGAACGGCTGAATGGATTTGCACGAAACTTGGCAAAATTGTAGGGACTGGTAGCTCGATGTGCCTTTGCTAGGTCTCAATATATGTGCTTCAGTGGATTTTGAGAAATTAACGTTCAAAAACAAGATATATATCTGTAACAGCGCTCCGCTTCGCGGAGATAAAATTATATCTGTATTACCTAGCTGTTGCTAACACCAGTTAGCGACGGCTAGTAGGAGATAGCGACCATCTTGGGCCCCACTTTGCATGTGAGTGATATTTATCACTAATGACATGCAAAGTGGGCATGCCAAGATGTTAGCGACTGGAAACAGTCGCTAACATCGCTATCTCCTATTATCAACTTTTGGAAATATTCGCGATAAGCGCGAATATCTCCAAAAGCTAGCACCTGCCCTGAGCAGTTCTTAGCCATGTTATCCAATGGGAGGTGGATAACATGGCTAAGAGCATTAGCTCGGTAATGCATGAATATCGCTGAGTTTTCAGCGATATTAATGCATTGCGGTCGTTTTTTATCGTATTTGCGATAAACCTTGATAATAGCAAGGTTTATCTGCGATAATTTCTGACGATGCTTAGCGGTAAAAAAATCGTTGCTAAGCATCGTTAGGGATAAATATCGCTTAACTTTGGTAATATGCCCCAACGTCTGTTAACGTTCGATTCGAAGGAAATCAGGAAGTGTTGAAAAACATTGTCTGCGCCATCTTGTCTTTTTTCAAATGCCACACTTTTGTCGTGCACGGCAGCCATTTTAGATGCCTTGACCAGACCCACTCTGTGCACGCTGTCGATCCTTAGCATGGCTCCCCACCCTCGCAAGCATCTCCCCCAGGCAGTGGTCACCCCCGCTCTCTGTCTTATGCATGGGTAATAAACTTCCCCCCATCTGCGCTGCTCTTCCCTGAGAATCACACCCTGTGCCCGCCCGACACCTCCCTTTCGCCCTATTCACTACCGCACCCTCTGACACTCCTTTTCCTCTGTGTCCGATTGTTCAGGCCGGTCCTAGGGTATCAGCTAGCCCTGCAGATGTAGTTTATGGCCCCAGCTGTAAAGAATCACCCCTCTTCAAAGGAGTTATAGTAGATCAAGGCCCACACTCGATGAGATCCGTCACAGCAGACGCGTTCCTATTATCTGAAAACCATCCTGTATTGTGATTGGGGAGGGGAACGAGCCTGAAGCGGAAGATTCCAGGGATGACTCTTTGTACATCAAAGTTTTTACAATTATGTGTCACATTAAAAATATATAGCACTCCGACAAAGTAGTAAGATTATAAAACTTTAATAACTTATAAATATATACAAGAAAACAAAAACAGTAATAACATATAAACATTTTTAGGGAAAAACAACGAAGTAGCGGTCGGCTGTGCGAATAGTCCCAACGCAGCACAACGTCCAGATTTCCGGCGTGGGGCGTCGCGGGGGGTGGGTCATCAGTAGCAAACTGTTGTGCGAATAGTTCCAAGGCAGCAGAACGATGGCACCAAGGTGATGTCCAGTAAGTTGCCGCACTGGTTTTGGTATCCTACAATGCTGCTACGAATAACGGCGTGGGGCGCCCCGGGGGAGACGGGCCTCTCCAGGTGGAGTGTCATCTGTTGTAGTGGGGCGCCCCTTTACCGTTTCAGTTGCCATTCCGTCCGTTTTTGGTCCACTGTGTCAAAAGCCGCAATTCAGCTGAGTTGCGCCCACTCTTGCGGTGCAGCGATAGGCGGCTGTCACAGGACTCTCAAAATGGCGGCAGGCTGTTTCCTTTTTGGGCCTGGTCCACTGAAATGGCCCTGGGACACCTTGGAAATCGGACGCTTGTCTGCTAGGTCTTGGACCCCATTCTCGAAAGCGTCCCCTCCGCCTTGAGGATTCATCAAAAGTTTTGGGGGCCCCCGACTCCTGTAGGCTTCTGGTGGGGAGCGGTTGCCATGATTGCTCGCGGAATGACCACGACGGAGCTACGAGATGGTGGTGCTCTCATGCTGACGCCAGCTTCAGTCTGAAACATCCAGAAACAAGGTGGGGCTTTCATCGTTTGGGAAAAAAAAAAAGTTTTCATCCAATGAAAAGTGTTGTTTTTAGGTCATATGATCAAGCCTTCCATCATTAGGAAACCAAAAGTAAAATCAACCAATGAAAAGTTTTATAAACAAGTCACATGACCTGTTATGCGGCATAGGGTATAAAATGCGGAGAAAATACGTTGGCACGTGAGGCGGCGTCAGTAGCGGACCGATGTGCGAATAGGCCGAAGGCAATACAACGCGCCAAGATCCGGATGGCACCGAGGGGGTGTCCAGCAAGTTGCAGCACTGGTGTGGCCATCCTACAATGCTGAAAGTTGGCGTGGGGTGCCCCGTTGGCCTGTGAGTTTGCGTCAGTAGCGGACCGATGTGCGAATAGGCCGAAGGCAGCACAATGCGCCAAGATCCGGATGGCACCGAGGTGGTGTCTAGTAAGTTGCCGCACTGGTGTGGCCATCCTACAATGTTGAAAGTCGGCGTGGGGCGCCCCATTGGCCTGTGAGATGGCGCAGTAGCGGACCGATGTGCGAATGGGGCCAAAGGCAGCGCAACAATATTTTCGGAATAGAAGACACCACAAGGCGCTGAGATGCCAAGATCCGGATGGCACCGAGGTGGTGTCTAGCAAGTTGTGGCACTGGTGTGGCCATCCTACAATAGTAAAAGTCGGCGTGGGGCGCCCTGTTGGCCTGTGAGATGGTGTCAGTAGCGGACTGATGTGCGAATGGGGCCAAAGGCAGCGCAACAATATTTTCTGACTGACACCACAAGGCGCTGAGATGCCAAGATCCGGATGGCACCGAGGTGATGTCTAGCAAGTTGCTGTACTGGTGTGGCCATCCTACAATGGTAAAAGTCGGCGTGGGGCGCCCTGTTGGCCTGTGAGATGGTGTCAGTTGCGGACCGATGTGCGAATGGGGCCAAAGGCAGCGCAACAATATTTTCTGTATGGAAGATACCACTAGGCGTTGAGATGCCAAGATCCGGATGGCACCGAGGTGATGTCTAGCAAGTTGCTGTACTGGTGTGGTCATCCTACAATGCTGAAACTCGGCGTGGGGCGCCCCATTAGCCTGTGAGATGGCGTCAGTAGCGGACCGATGTGTGAATAGGCCGGAACCAGCACAAGGCGCCAAGATCCGGATGTCACCGTGGTGGTTTCATAGTTGAGAGGCACTTCATCTGCAGTGGGGCGCCGAGATCCGGATGGCACCGAGGTGATGTCTAGCAAGTTGCTGTACTGGTGTGGTCATCCTACAATGCTGAAACTCGGCGTGGGGCGCCCTATTAGCCTGTGAGATGGCGTCAGTAGCGGACCGATGTGTGAATGGGGCAAAGGTAGCGCAAGAATATTTTCTGAATAGAAGACACCACAAGGCGCTGAGATGCCAAGATCCGGATGGCACCGAGGTGGTGTCTAGTAAGGTGCACTGGTGTGGTCATCCTACAATGCTGAAACTCGGCGTGGGGCGCCCCATTAGTCTGTGAGATGGCGTCAGTAGCGGACCGATGTGCGAATAGGCCGAAGGCAGCACAACGCGCCAAGATCCGGATGTCACCGTGGTGGTTTCATAGTTGAGAGGCACTTCATCTGCAGTGGGGCGCCGAGATCCGGATGGCACCGAGGTGATGTCTAGCAAGTTGCTGTACTGGTGTGGTCATCCTACAATGCTGAAACTCGGCGTGGGGCGCCCCATTAGCCTGTGAGATGGCGTCAGTAGCGGACAGATGTGCGAATAGGCCGAAGGCAGCACAACGCGCCAAGATCCGGATGTCACCGTGGTGGTTTCATAGTTGAGAGGCACTTCATCTGCAGTGGGGCGCCGAGATCCGGATGGCACCGAGGTGATGTCTAGCAAGTTGCTGTACTGGTGTGGTCATCCTACAATGCTGAAACTCGGCGTGGGGCGCCCCATTAGCCTGTGAGATGGAGTCAGTAGCGGACCGATGTGCGAATGGGGCCAAAGGCAGCGCAACAATATTTTCTGAAGAGAAGACACCAAAAGGCGCTGAGATTCCAAGATCCGGATGGCACCGAGGTGGTGTCTAGCAAGCTATGCAGCTGAGTTGCGTGCGCACTTGCGGCGAATAGGTCGAAGGCAGCATAACAATGTTTTCTGAATAGAAGACAGCACAAGGCGTTGAGATTCAGTTACCACCGAGGTGATGTCTAGCAAGTTGCCGCACTGGTGTGGCCATCCTACAATACTGCTCCGAATAACGGCGTGGGGTGCCCGAAGGGGGGGGGGGAGGCGGCGTGAACGGGCCTTCCTAGGTGGAGGCTCGTCTGCTGTAGTGGGGCGTCCCTTTACCGTTTCAGTTGCCATTCAGCTGAGTTTCGGCTGCTCTTGATGCTACAGCGACAGGCGGCTGCAACAGGACTCTCAAAATGGCGGCCTGTTCTTTGGATTTTGGCCTGGTCCACTAAAATGGCCCTGGGACACCTTAGAACTCGGACGCTCGATTTTTTTTCCTTTCCTGTACATGCAAAAAAAGGTAAATGCCCGGTACGTTACACGCTTCATCTGCCACGATGAACTCTCCAGAGGAACCGAAAAAAAATATAGTTATGGTAACTATACCATGCATCGTCATATGGAGAGGTGGCACCAATTAATTATAGTGCTGCATAAAAGAGAGATTTGGAGGAGAACCCCTGACCTGCTAGTACATTCATCAAAGAAGTGGCACTGACAGCATCAGAGGCAAGGGAAACGGTCCCAAATATTTAGAAGAACTTTGGAAAGATTAAAATGACATGTTTAGATTGTGGCAAATTAATTTCATGTGGACAGATGAGTGTTACTCTAATAAATACAGCATATGAACATCATCATAGTCGATGGTTGGTAGAGACATTTTGACTATATCCTGGACCTGCCCGTCCTCGCCCAAAATGGCGCCGGAATAAATGGGACTCGTAACTCCTTGTTGTGTACTGGTTGCAGAACCTTGAAATCACGAGATACGTATGCAGTTTTGAAGCACATGGCGGGCGGGGACGAGAATTGATTGAATATTTCGACATCCCTATTGATATTAAGTTCTGATGTGTTATTGATTACTGTACTATTGAACGTTCGAATTAACGTCACCCATGGTACTTGCCCGCAAATGTATATCTAGATAATTTTATTGTAACCGGCCCTGTCGTATTTTAATTATAAAATGTACGTCCACCGATTCCGTAACTGTTAGACACCTTAGTTCTTGCAACCTAATGGCCCGCCCGTTACGTTCCTCTACAGTGTAAATGTCTACTCATCATATACGATTACAGTTTGCTCCGTGGCCGGCCCACGTGGTTATAGGCTCGTATTTGTATAATGAAATTTTCACAATAAAGGTTTTTAAAAGAAAACATGGTAGTAGTATATACATTGGTAACGTTTTTAATAATAGTCACTGTTTTAGAATCATTAAAAGGCAAGTGAAATAAAGCAGACCAATTACATGAAGGGTAAAAGGTATAATACGAAGGAACGCAGTAAAGATAAATGGTCAAGGGCTGTTGTGTTTTCTATTCCTGCAACATAAAGTGATCGATAAGAATCTCATATTCAGGCGTATCGGCGACTAAGACAGCAGGTCGACCCTCTTTTGCTCAACGGCTCCGTCATGGGACGAAGAAACGCTCTTTTTCTCGAAAAAAGAATATATTTTACTTGCAGGACAGTTGTAAATTTTCCGGGAAAGTACATTAGCCTGGAACATTATAACATATATTTAAGAAAAAATTATGTTCGGAAGTAATAAAAAGCGTAATTTTTAGGTCATATGACCAAGCCTTTCATCATTAGAATAAGAAAAGTAAAATGAACCAATGAAAAGTTTTATTAACAAGTCACATGACTTGTTATGCTTACGTTACGTGCTGCGCGCCCCGGATGACTTCCGGATGCGCTAACGCGGCGCGTCATATGACGCATTACGCGACAACGCAGGTCCAGAATATAGTCAAAATGTCTCCACCAACCAGCGGTCGGAACACAACCCCTTTCAGCAGGCTAAATAGTTCAGTTAAATGACAACAGAAGGGACAGGCAACAAGAACCATCAGTCAAAGAGGGGAGGGCTAGTTCTTCTCTACCGGGTTACATTGGGGCGCTACCGGAACTGATCGAATTGGTAGTCTACAGTGTTTCTGGATGTTTCAGACTGAAGCTGGGGTTAGCATGAGAGCAGTACCATTTCGTAGCTCCGTCGTGGCCATTCCGCAACCAATCATGGCAGCCGCTCTTTATCGTTATTTTGGGCGGGGTGGGTGGCGGAGCCGAGCTGTTTTGCAGCCATCATTGTGTGGAGTTCATTTCATTTCACTAGTTTTGTATTTGTCATGAGGGGTTGTTCCTAATGTTTCTATTTTAGCGAGGTCAAAAAGAGATCCCATTAGTGGCCTACTGATTTTGCTCGATTCCTTTTCTTTTTTTTTTTACACGATTTTTCGTTATCTGCAAAGACTAAACAGAGTATTGCGACTCTGTATTTGTTTGTAAATAGAGAATGAACCAAAGAGAACCAATTCTAAAACAGTAAATACTTGGATAACAATCAATCAAATGGAGAGAGAAGCAAGCACGACGTATTACAACGGGGGCAAAGGCCTGCGTTAACTACCCTTCACTATGTGCAAAGAGAGAGTACTTCTAATAGAAATGAGGGGGGGGGGCACCATTCAAAGCAGATCAGTGTGCATAAACACGAAAATGTTTTCACTTACCACGTACTTGACATTCGACAGCTTATGATATTTGCTATTAAAAAACCATTGAAATTCACTGAAAAAACCATAGGTTATAGACCATATATAGTTAGGAATTAGCATTTACAAAACCTTGAAAATTCACTGAAAAAACCATAGGTTATAGACCATATATAGTTAGGAATTAGCATTTAAAAAACCTTATTTTACTCACACAAAACCATTGAAATTCCATATATAGTTAGTTGCACTAACTATATATCGCGCACCCGCAATCCACTGCTGATGATGTCACATATTACATCATTCATGACATGGTCAGTGACATCACTGATGACATCACTGATGACATCTCAAATGACATCACTGATGACATCACTGATGACATCTCATTTGACATCAATGACCACATCACTGATGATTTCTTCTAATTGTGAAGGAGAAACCCTTTGTGAAAAGGGAAGGGGTTAAAGAATTGGACAAACAAAATACAAATTCCCTTTTCATGTAGTCTAGAGAAAGAGACTTTTGTCTCTGGGGAGTTTTAGAAAGGTGCTTCGGGTGAGCCAACCACTGTAGCAAGGTTATAGAGGGATCAACAAATTTACAACCACATCAATATGCATCAGTCCACAGCTTTTTGTCACTATAGAGTTAAAAAGTTTATAAACACTCTAATGTGAATTGTGTAAAAAGTTTTTTATTATTTTTATATTCAACTCTGTTCGAACCCACAGCTACATACAGTTTATTCATAAAAAATATGTTAAAAACAATTGATATAACATTTTACAACGTCAAAATACAGTTTAAAAAATTATTTTGCAAACAACAAAATTTATCACACAAACAAATTGTCGACGCGGCGTTTCGGTGATTTTTATGTCGTCACCTTCTTCAGGACAGTGTGTAAGTTAAAATCACTATAAAATTAAAAAACACAGAAAAATCATATGTTAACATTTAATGTATTGACTTAGTGGCAGAACAGAGTTAGACTATGACCTTCCTAAATTCGGGCGCTGTATATTCTTCGTCCTAGGTTTCTTTCATTAGATCTAAACAGTCCAATCATTAACACCTTGTATCTTATCGATATTTAAACAAAATCTTTACAAAACTCTTTTTTTAAAAAACTCTATGAGTGTATAGTTACTTCTATTTGAAAAACACGCCTATACAGTATTTGTGAATCCCTCAACCTTCGTTTGGTCTCACCCTTACATTTGCAACCTTTCAAGCTTGTTATTATGAAGCAAATGTTTTGGGGATACCTGTCTAACTTAAGGTATCTCCTGGTAGCATCTTCATATGGATGTTACGGCTCTTTCTTTAATTTATAGTAGGTTGACTTAATCCATACCTCCAATTGGGTAGTTACTGGGTCTGACGCTTTTTTAGGACATTGGCGATCTGTGACCTTTTCTGGATTCTCTCAGTTTCTGTGAAATGATTAATGAATATAGGCCGGGTCATTAGATCCCCGCAAGGTACTATATCTGGTTAATCTCTATATCCCTTCTTAGTTATTTCTTTACCTTTTTGTAAGGAGATTGTTCATGAGTGGAGTGGATCAGTAGTGGTATTCTTCCGTCCCTCCGTTCATGTATGAAGTCTGGGTGCCTGTCAAGGACACCAGGTATCAATCATTATGCTTGCCTTTACATGGGCCCTGGCTCACCATCCTCCCTTTAGTGCTTTTCCCATTCCTTTCCTTTGATTATTGGGTATAAAGAGTAAATACCTGTAATTCTTTGCAGCCAGGTCTTATGTGGAGGACGGTCTTTCTTATCTACGCCCGGTAGTTCCAAAGGGATTTTGATTTCCGGTCTTTAGAGCAAAACCAAGAAACAAAGTTGGAAAGTTTTACTCTAACTGTTATGCGGGGCTTTTTACCTATTGATCCCCTGTTCAGAGGTCAATTGGTCTTACCTGAAGTTGTATCTTTTTAAAGCCAAGGAAACTCGCTCTTGTTCTGTGGCGAAGTTTCTCTATGGGGCGCAGGAGAGATTCTTTTTTCTATGAAAAAAACGGAGGGAAAGCGATTTTGGTAGTTTCTGCGGGTCAGTTGGGTTTGTTCCCTAACGGAACACTATTTAGGGCTTAGTGATTCTCTCGGGGGTTCGTGGCAGCCGTTTACTTACTTGAATTAGTTTTCCTCCGCGCTTTCCGGGCGTCCACCGTGACCGTCTTGCCGAAAGTGTTGGTTCTGCACTGGCCGGTCTCGTACTTATATACGCTTCTCCCTGGGTCAATTTAGATCAAATCGTTGCACCTGTGAGCATTTTTGAGACGGGCTCGATTTTTACGTCGATTAAGGCGGCCATCTTTGCATTGCTTTTACATCCACTTAGTGCCTTATGATTCTTTCTGCTTTGGGTTTGTTTGCGCTTTCGTTCATAACTTAAACATGAGGTGCATTGTTTTAAACGGAGTATAATGCACCATAGAGGGTTGGGCATTAAATGATCTACCGCTTTTGTATATTTCCTCGTTGGCGGGAGGAGAATATTCCTTAGTTAAATGTGGCGGCCATCTTAAAGATGTTCAGGGTGTTATTACTACCGCTGTTTTGCTTACGCTTTTGTTATTACTATTACAGTAAAGTCCCGTAGTTTCCCACTAGTACATATCGTATAATTTTCCACAGTCAGTTTACCTTAGTTATCGCCTCATCGCGATGATATGATGTTTCATTAGAGAAAATGGGTATTTCTTTGGTGGAACTATGGCGGCCATCTTTAAAGGTGTTCAAATATACCATTTTCTACTTGAAAAGAATGTGAATGGGACTACGGGTCCCTGTCATATTTAGAAAGTGTTTCCCTTGATAAGAATAAACATATGGGCATATTTGGATTAGCGCCCTAAGCAAGTTCCTCTAACCTAACAAATGCTTATAAAACTAAAGACACGATAAGTATAATCTGGCTTAAATATGGTGAATTCTGTACATATTTCAGGACCAGGTACATAAGGTCTAAGTAGAAAAAACAAATAAATACCTAATATCCAAAGATTTGAATGAAGTATCATTCTAATTAGCCCAATAATATAAAACCAGTAAGGAAATTAACAAAGGAAACACTTTCTAAATATGACAGGGACCCGTAGTCCCATTCACATTCTTTTCAAGTAGAAAACGGTATATTTGAACACCTTTGAAGATGGCCGCCATAGTTCCACCAAAGAAATACCCATTTTCTCTAATGAAACATCATATCATCGCGATGAGGCGATAACTAAGGTAAACTGACTGTGGAAAATTATACGATATGTACTAGTGGGAAACTACGGGACTTTACTGTAATAGTAATAACAAAAGCGTAAGCAAAACAGCGGTAGTAATAACACCCTGAACATCTTTAAGATGGCCGCCACATTTAACTAAGGAATATTCTCCTCCCGCCAACGAGGAAATATACAAAAGCGGTAGATCATTTAATGCCCAACCCTCTATGGTGCATTATACTCCGTTTAAAACAATGCACCTCATGTTTAAGTTATGAACGAAAGCGCAAACAAACCCAAAGCAGAAAGAATCATAAGGCACTAAGTGGATGTAAAAGCAATGCAAAGATGGCCGCCATAATCGACGTAAAAATCGAGTCCGTCTCAAAAATGCTCACAGGTGCAACGATTTGATCTAAATTGACCCAGGGAGAAGCGTATATAAGTACGAGACCGGCCAGTGCAGAACCAACACTTTCGGCAAGACGGTCACGGTGGACGCCCGGAAAGCGCGGAGGAAAACTAATTCAAGTAAGTAAACGGCTGCCACGAACCCCCGAGAGAATCACTAAGCCCTAAATAGTGTTCCGTTAGGGAACAAACCCAACTGACCCGCAGAAACTACCAAAATCGCTTTCCCTCCGTTTTTTTCATAGAAAAAAGAATCTCTCCTGCGCCCCATAGAGAAACTTCGCCACAGAACAAGAGCGAGTTTCCTTGGCTTTAAAAAGATACAACTTCAGGTAAGACCAATTGACCTCTGAACAGGGGATCAATAGGTAAAAAGCCCCGCATAACAGTTAGAGTAAAACTTTCCAACTTTGTTTCTTGGTTTTGCTCTAAAGACCGGAAATCAAAATCCCTTTGGAACTACCGGGCGTAGATAAGAAAGACCGTCCTCCACATAAGACCTGGCTGCAAAGAATTACAGGTATTTACTCTTTATACCCAATAATCAAAGGAAAGGAATGGGAAAAGCACTAAAGGGAGGATGGTGAGCCAGGGCCCATGTAAAGGCAAGCATAATGATTGATACCTGGTGTCCTTGACAGGCACCCAGACTTCATACATCAACGGAGGGACGGAAGAATACCACTACTGATCCACTCCACTCATGAACAATCTCCTTACAAAAAGGTAAAGAAATAACTAAGAAGGGATATAGAGATTAACCAGATATAGTACCTTGCGGGGATCTAATGACCCGGCCTATATTCATTAATCATTTCACAGAAACTGAGAGAATCCAGAAAAGGTCACAGATCGCCAATGTCCTAAAAAAGCGTCAGACCCAGTAACTACCCAATTGGAGGTATGGATTAAGTCAACCTACTATAAATTAAAGAAAGAGCCGTAACATCCATATGAAGATGCTACCAGGAGATACCTTAAGTTAGACAGGTATCCCCAAAACATTTGCTTCATAATAACAAGCTTGAAAGGTTGCAAATGTAAGGGTGAGACCAAACGAAGGTTGAGGGATTCACAAATACTGTATAGGAGTGTTTTTCAAATAGAAGTAACTATACACTCATAGAGTTTTTAAAAAAAAGAGTTTTGTAAAGATTTTGTTTAAATATCGATAAGATACAAGGTGTTAATGATTGGACTGTTTAGATCTAATGAAAGAAACCTAGGACGAAGAATATACAGCGCCCGAATTTAGGAAGGTCATAGTCTAACTCTGTTCTGCCACTAAGTCAATACATTAAATGTTAACATATGATTTTTCTGTGTTTTTTAATTTTATAGTGATTTTAACTTACACACTGTCCTGAAGAAGGTGACGACATAAAAATCACCGAAACGCCGCGTCGACAATTTGTTTGTGTGATAAATGTTGTTGTTTGCAAAATAATTTTTTAAACTGTATTTTGACGTTGTAAAATGTTATATCAATTGTTTTTAACATATTTTTTATGAATAAACTGTATGTAGCTGTGGGTTCGAACAGAGTTGAATATAAAAATAATAAAAAACTTTTTACACAATTCACATTAGAGTGTTTATAAACTTTTTAACTCTATAGTGACAAAAAGCTGTGGACTGATGCATATTGATGTGGTTGTAAATTTGTTGATCCCTCTATAACCTTGCTACAGTGGTTGGCTCACCCGAAGCACCTTTCTAAAACTCCCCAGAGACAAAAGTCTCTTTCTCTAGACCACATCACTGATGTTATCATTCATGTGACAATACAATGCATCTCCTCACATTTTAATATAACCTCTGTTTCACCCAGTGTTAAATACAGAGTATAATTTTTGAAACCATTGACACACCAATACTAGTTACTACATATGTACTCACTGATTCCTACGTCTACACACACATTCACTCATTCACCCATACAATCATTCATACATACAATCACTCATCTTTACAACACTATCATATGCACTCATACACCTATACAGACACTCACACTCTGCCACTCATCCATGGAGTTACTCACACACCTAGTCAGTCCTGTAAAGAATCAATCACACTTCCATTTTCTTGTCTATACAGTTAAACATAGAGCACCTTACATTTTCAAACATATACTAACACATACTTACCTTGTTATACAATCATTGATATAAGTACACATTGATCTGCACAGAGTCACACACCTCCCAGCCAGCCACACACACACTCAGTCTCCCATACAAATACTTGGACAATCAATCAATAACCCATATAGTTACTCATATAGCTACTGATCAACACGTGCAGCAGTTTACAGAACAACAGACATAATGATGCACAAATTAAGACAGTTTAGTCACTAACCCATGCACTCAGTGAGACACATTTAATCACTCACTCATACAGTCAGTCATGCACCTACTAAATCCTTCGTCCAGACACTTATACATCCACTCATTCTTCAATATGTAAGACATATTTAAACTTTACAGAAACATAAAATCACTGGATGTTGTTATCAGTGATGTCATCAGTGATGTCACTGACCATGTCATGAATGATGTAATATGTGACATCATCAGCAGTGGATTGCGGGTGCGCGATATATAGTTAGTGCAACTAACTATATATGGAATTTCAATGGTTTTGTGTGAGTAAAATAAGGTTTTTTAAATGCTAATTCCTAACTATATATGGTCTATAACCTATGGTTTTTTCAGTGAATATATATATATATATATATATATATATATATATATATATATATATATATATTACCTACTGGCGGTCGCCAGTAGGTATATATAGTTAGGATTTTTTCTCTATGGGTTTTTTGAAAATTCTATGTCTAATAACTTTGGCGTTTGTGGACGGAATTGGCTGAAATTTTCAGGAAAATGGCACATTTTGTTTCTGAGCAGCCCTTGAAAATTTGGGGGGGGTTCGTCCAGTGGGGGCCGAGAAAAAAGGGGGGTCCCAAAACATGTTTTTAACATTGAGTTTTCCATAGGGCGGTTGGCCTCACTTTTAGCCCGAACGGCTGAATGGATTTGCACGAAACTTGGCAAAATTGTAGGGACTGGTAGCCCGATGTGCCTTTTGTAGGTCTCAATATATGTGCTCCAGTGGATTTTGAGAAATTAACGTTTAAAAAAAGATATATATCTGTAACAGCGGACCGGTTAGCGCTCTGGTTCGCGGACTTTTCGCGCAACGGAGCTTTGTGAAGCGAAGCTGATTGGTTCTCCGGCGTCTGTCAACATTCCAAACAGTCCGTAGCGGCCGCCATCTTGTCTCTCGGTAGGATCGAGAGACAAGAGGAGGTCAAAACAAAGGGGGAAATAACTATAAGGGGGCATAGTAGATCCTCGCTGACCCCCTAGGTTTGATGTGGAGGTTTTAAAAGGGCCCCGCGGGGCAAAAAAAATTAATAAAAATAATAATTGAACGGCTGAATGGATTTGCACGAAACTTGGCAAAATATTAGGGACTGGTAGCCCGATGTGCCTTTGCTAGGTCTCAATATATGTGCTCCAGTGGATTTTGAGAAATTAACGTTCAAAAAAAGATATATATCTGTAACAGCGCTCCGCTTCGCGTAACGGAGGTTTGCGAAGCTGATTGGTCATTCTGTCACTGGGCTATAGTTGGGCTACATCTGGCTGATATTTGGGCTACATTTGTTTTTTTGTGTGTCTGGCGGCCATCTTTGGGCTACATTGGGCTACATTGGGCTTCATTGGGCTACATTCGGCTAATTAGCAAATAGCTCATCGCAAACTAGGAATGGTAAAGAATCGCTATTTATTCCTTAAAGTTCGCTATTTAGGAAATGCAAATAACTTTGATGATACATATGGCGGTTCATCTCTAACAAGATAAGAAGCATAGGGATAGATTTATGATGACTGGCGCATCACCAGGGATGTGTTAGTCATTCTGTGCCGCTGTTCCGTCACCTATGGTGTGCTGCATTTACAATGCGGCGCATCATGGGGCAAAAACAGCACAGATGCGTGATGTATCTGTGCCGTAAAGGTGGCGCATTGCTGGAGTTGTATCGCAAGTGTGATGAAGCTCCAGCAAGGGTCGGGGGTGCCCCTGTCGCAGGGTTTCTGTTCTCACACAGAACTGTGGACAGAGGATTGGAACCTCGGCGAATTAGGGTGTCCCAAAACTCACGTTAGTAATCAAAAACTATTTAGCAAGCTAGGTACAGTGTCACATTGGATATAACAAACTCTCAATGTTTAGACAATCCAGAATATGAACTTATAGTACCTCAGGATACGTGGAACTCATGAACAGTCGGTCGTTATATATTTCTTAGAAACCAGAACATGGAGTTAAGAAGAACACATGTGTATTTGAAATGTTTATTTACTAATGCCGTCTTCTCAGGCGTAGTACCTTAGATAATAAAAGTACACATATTATCAGTAGCAAAATTACCAGCATAGTTACTAGTACATAAAAAGTGAATGGTGATAGTATGTTAACATGCTGTAAATGAATAAGAGTTAGCAACACTTATAAGCAGCCGCGGGCCGTGGAGGGAGTTACGGTGAGGCAGGGAGGCGGGGAGGGGGAGAAGCAGGGTGGAGAATACAAGTACACATATTATCAGTAGCAAAATTACCAGCATAGTTACTAGTACATAAAAAGCGAATGGTGACAGTATGTTAACATGCTGTAAATGAATAAGAGTTAGCAACACTTATAAGCAGCCGCGGGCCGTGGAGGGAGTTACGGTGGGGCAGGGAGGCGGGGAGGGGGAGGGGCAAGGTAGAGAGGGCTCCACCCTGCTTCTCCCCCTCCCCGCCTCCCTGCCCCATCGTAACTCCCTCCACGGCCCGCGGCTGCTTATATCTCACCCTCCCTAATACACATATTATATTATTTGCTAAGAAGGTCTCTTTGTGTTGGTTTAGGGCGTGTCCATACTTTAGTGTCTTAGATTTGAAGGAATCACATCAGCATACACCAGCTCTCTCTTCATGTGAACCGCATCAACTGTTGTGTATGTGTGTTCGGCAAAGCAATATAAAACCCGCCTCATGCCCAGAATTGGCAGAAGTTGCACTTATGTTATGAGTATGAAGTCGTGGAGATCAGACCTCATAACAATTCTGTATCGTGTTGTTCTTGAAACTTTAGCACTCGCTGTACAGATATAGTTTAACAAGTAAAGCAGATAGTAGACCAATAACATATTATTCTCATGTAAACCACGATGAACTACTAGGTGGAAAGCTAAAGCAACAACTAAGTGTCGTGTGCAGAAGTTGCAAAAAAGGAAAAATGGCGTTTAAACCGGTAATGAGCCCATGCTAACTTAACACGGTGTAAAGATATCCAGGACCTAGATGACACCTCCTCATGATCCGGAAACGAACTGAATAAGATAATAGAAGTGCCATCTCATGAGAGCAGATTGCAAGTTTATATGTGGACGGTCCGCAAGGTAAAGCATTAAAAACTAGGAAAATTCAATGCTAAAGAAAAATAAAACAGCCAAGTACTTTATCGAGTCTTAAGCCAATAGGCAAGGTAAATAATAAAAACTTGACAAATAAGTCAATGAATTGTCAATGAAATGCTAGTACTCAGCATATCAAACATGAAAAAGGTCTATGACATAACTGTGTATGCAAAATAAGCTGCAACAGCCTCCAATAGGAAGTCACCGTCTTCATCCGAAAACAGTTCAGCCATCCAATTTAAAAGCGGAAAAGAACATACGTGCTCTCCCAGCACCGGATCCTCTATCACCATCAGAGGACAGCTCGGTGGGTTTTCAAGAAAGCTGTGTTCCAAGAAAGACTGTGCTGCCGCCAGTAAATTCCAGGGACCAAGTAGTCCATGCATCAATGCCACAGCCATAATCCTTTCGCCAGGACAAATCAACTCGTGAGTAATGATAGGAGTCATCAGCTGATTAAAGTCGACGTCAGGAGAAACCGGTCCGCAGAGACACAAATCAATGGCCCAATCGAAATCACAGGTCAGGCAGTGAAATACAGGCTGGACACAGGTGAAGTAGGAGAACCGAAAAGATAATCCATATGCCGTGCTTAATATCGCCAACGGCATTGTGCCATAATATTCTAGCATGCGATTGCGGAACAGTGTCAGCAGCTGCAGGGTCGGAGGTTGCATAGGAGGGACATCCATATTTAAAAATGTAAAAAAGCACAAGAGCGTCCGCTGGTAATGCAAGTAAAAATGCAATCCACGAACCAGAGTGGAGAAAATGGAATGAAAGGGAGCAGGGATGACTCCAAAGATTTTCTCAAATGAAGTCACGAGACCACTGGTAAAAACTTTAAAAAAGTGTGCCAGGGATTTTGTGGAGGATGCGTTAAAGATAGTCGGAAACATGTTGCTGAAATTGAAAGGCAAACCTGTGTACGGGTGTTCGCTATGTGAAGTACGAAAGTTTCACGGGCCGAACTCAAGGCCACCTCTCTCTGAGACAAAAGAGCTCTTATTCTTGTCATGCCGTTGAAACGTGTCCCAAGGTTGGTATTTGTGGCCAGATTGAAAACTCCCTATGTTCATGTGTGGGAGGAAATAGAACATTTCTGCAGCAAATAACCCGTTCACTTACTGTTACGATAAAAGGAATACTTTTAATTAACTCAGAACAATCTTCATTATTGAGCATCAAATAACTACCATTTTCCAACAACTTGAACGTGGGGATGATAGCAGGAACTGGCGTGCCTTGCAACACGCAAGCCATATTTGGTCGGTGTTTGTTGCATGAATCGTGTAACTGTATGTGCCTACACATTAGTGAATGATCTGGCGTCTCAGTGCATTCCTCTCCATTCAGATAAACTTCTTGATCATCTTTGAAACATCTGTATGTGTATGGAAGCGACCAGACCTCATGAACAAAAGCACTACCTAAAGGTTCATAAAGACCTATTGGTATATATTTCATACAATTTGAAAACTTATATAAAGCAAAAGGCAGCGTTATTAAACCGTGGATAAGGCATGTTGCCAAAAAACCCGCAATCCTCTGCTGATGATGTCACTGAGCATGTCATGAATGATGTAATATGTGACATCATCAGTAGTGGATTATGGGTAATAGTATCTCTAGTTTACTCCCCTATAGCTGTCTTTCTTTTAACATAAGTGTGTGTTTCCTTCCCTTATACTTACTGTTTTTGGTTCGCTTCCAGTTCGCGTACCAGCGAGCGAACTAGGAAGCGAACTAAGAGAAATAGAGGTTGGCACAGTTCCAAATATTGTACCAATTTTTTAATAACGGGGAGGTAGTTCTGAAAAGAACTTTTTTTTTTTTTTTTCTGAACATTTTTTTACTGTTTTTGAATTTTTCGGAACAGTTTTATATTTTTTTGGGTTTTTCTTGGAGGGGGCAATGAAAACGATTCATTGTAAAGGGCTCAACAGGAGCAACAAAACAAAAAAAAGAAGTATTTATTATTTTGGGCGTTTCGGACAAACTTGCATATGATAGTCAATAGCTCTGTTGATCAGAGTGATGCTTCTTTCTCCGTAGGAAATGAATCCATCGCAAAATACGCAGGTGTGTTTTACTTCACCAAATCTCATTTGTATATTTGGCACCATCTCCCTGCCCTCTGGTCCCGTTACTTCCGGTACAACAGATCTTCTGGCCATAATAGGGAGATTATCTAGGTCGTTCCGAAACTGTGCAGCACTGTAGTTGTTAGGATGCCACCTAGTCATATGGCGATGCATTGTGTAGTTTCCGAAACTGTATTTTTTGTCGGTCCCTCTGGACAGTCTATCTTGACATATAAGGCAAGTTACGTATCTTGCATTTACTTTTTTCTGACCTTTGGGAATTTTAAAAAATTGCCAAATGAAGTTTTCTTTCCGGTGAGACGTCTTGGGCTGCTCAGGCAAAAACTGCCTCTCTTCGTGCTCGTCGTCCTGTTCCTCTTCTTCTTCTTCTTGTTGAATTACAACTTGAGCAGGTGGTCCACTCTTCCTTGGATGTGGTGGAGGTGGTGGGGAAGCACCAGCTGAAGCTACTAAAGAAGCCATTGCTCAGTGATCACAAAGGGTCTTTCTCTCACAATGATGAAAGTCAGAGTGAGGAAAGAAGGAGGGATTTTCATCATTTGGGAAAAACAAGAGTTCTCAACCAATCAAAAGTGTTCATTTTAGATTATATGACCTAGTCTTACATCATTAGGAAACCAAAAGTGAAATGAACCAATGAAAAGTGTTATTACCAAGTCACATGACTTGCTGTGTTTACGTTAAGCGCTTTGCAGGGCCTCCCTGTTTGCTTCCAGAAACCTGCGCTTTGGCACTCGCTTCGCGTACCAGTTCGCTAACGTAGCACGTCATATGACGTATCAAGCGACAACGTGGAACGTCATGCGGACGGGAGGCGTCACGATGTTGTTTTCTAACGCGGCACTTGCGGTAAAGAAACGTTTACCGGCTCGCGGTCTATTTCGCGGCATCAAGGTCAGCTAACGGGAAGCTTCCCGATTCGCGAAGCGGGAACGAAGAAAAAAAAATATTTTAAAAAAAAATTATTCATAAACATATAAAATATATTTTGGGATTTAAAGAAGAATACATTTTACAGCTACAGATATTAGCTGTTAAAAAACCAATGAAATTCACAGAAAAAACCATAGGTTATAGACCATATATAGTTAGGAATTAGCATTTACAAAACCTTGAAAATTCACTGAAAAAACCATAGGTTATAGACCATATATAGTTAGGAAATAGCATTTAGAAAACCTTATTTTACTCACACAAAACCATTGAAATTCCATATATAGTTAGTTGCACTAACTATATATCGCGCACCTGCAATCCACTGCTGATGATGTCACATATTACATCATTCATGACATGGTCAGTGACATCACTGATGACATCACTGATGACATCTCAAATGACATCACTGATGACAACATCCAGTGACTGTATGCTTCTGTAAAGTTAAAATATGTCTTACATATTGAAGAATGAGTGGATGTATAAGTGTCTGGATGAAGGATTTAGTAGGTGCATGACTGACTGTATAAGTGAGTGATTAAATGTGTCTCACTGAGTGCATGGGTTAGTGACTAAACTGTTTTAAATTGTGCATCATTGTGTCTGTTGTTTTGTAATCTGATGCATGTGTTGATCATTAGCTATATGACTAACTATATGGGTTATTGATTAGTTGCCCAAGTATTTGTATGGGAGACTGAGTGTGTGTGTGGGTGTCTGGGAGGTGTATGACTTTGTGCATAGATGTGTGAGCAGTTGATTCACTAGATGTATGGGTTCAAAAGTGCATGTGGAAACATCTGTATGGGCGGTTGACTGTGTGCATGAGTGTATTGGTGAGTGAATGGATATCTCAGTGCTACATGTCAAAGTAAGTACATATGTAAAACACAGTACATGTGATAGTTGACATATATAAATAACTGTGCATAAGAGCCAGTGAATGTGTGAGTGGCTGTATGGATTATTGTGAACTTGTATCAGGGATTGTATAACAGAGTAAATATGTGTTATTATATGTTCCAATAAGTAAGGTGTGTATAACTATATAGTTGAGGAAATCGAGGTGTGATTGATTCTTTGCAAGACTGACTAGGTGTGTGAGTAACTCCATGGATGAGTGACAGTCTGTGAGTGTCTGTTTACACTGAGTGTATCTAAGGTTATATTAGAGTCTGAAGAGGTTCATTGTATCATCACATGAATGATGTCATCAGTGATGTGATCAGTAATGTCAAATGAGATGTCATCAGTGATGTCATCAGTGATGTCATTTGAGATGTCATCAGTGATGTCATCAGTGATGTCACTGACCATGTCATGAATGATGTAATATGTGACATCATCAGCAGTGGATTGCAGGTGCGCGATATATAGTTAGTGCAACTAACTATATATGGAATTTCAATGGTTTTGTGTGAGTAAAATAAGGTTTTCTAAATGCTATTTCCTAACTATATATGGTCTATAACCTATGGTTTTTTCAGTGAATTTTCAAGGTTTTGTAAATGCTAATTCCTAACTATATATGGTCTATAACCTATGGTTTTTTCTGTGAATATATATATATATATATATATATATATATATATATATATATATATTACCTACTGGCGGTCGCCAGTAGGTATATATAGTTAGGATTTTTTCTCTATGGGTTTTTTGAAAATTCTATGTCTAATAACTTTGGCGTTTGTGGACGGAATTGGCTGAAATTTTCAGGAAAATGGCACATTTTGTTTCTGAGCAGCCCTTGAAAATTTGGGGGGGGTTCGTCCAGTGGGGGCCGAGAAAAAAGGGGGGTCCCAAAACGTGTTTTTAACATTGAGTTTTCCATAGGGCGGTTGGCCTCACTTTTAGCCCGAACGGCTGAATGGATTTGCACGAAACTTGGCAAAATTGTAGGGACTGGTAGCCCGATGTGCCTTTTGTAGGTCTCAATATATGTGCTCCAGTGGATTTTGAGAAATTAACGTTTAAAAAAAGATATATATCTGTAAGCGCGGACCAGGCAGCGCTCTGGTTCGCGGACTTTTCGCGCAACGGAGCTTTGTGAAGCGAAGCTGATTGGTTCTCCGGCGTCTGTCAACATTCCAAACAGTCTGTAGCGGCCGCCATCTTGTCTCTCGGTAGGATCGAGAGACAAGAGGAGGTCAAAACAAAGGGGGAAATAACTATAAGGGGGCATAGTAGATCCTCGCTGACCCCCTAGGTTTGATGTGGAGGTTTTAAAAGGGCCCCGCGGGGCAAAAAAAAATAATAAAAATAATAATTGAACGGCTGAATGGATTTGCACGAAACTTGGCAAAATATTAGGGACTGGTAGCCCGATGTGCCTTTGCTAGGTCTCAATATATGTGCTCCAGTGGATTTTGAGAAATTAACGTTCAAAAAAAGATATATATCTGTAACAGCGCTCCGCTTCGCGTAACGGAGGTTTGCGAAGCTGATTGGTCATTCTGTCACTGGGCTATAGTTGGGCTACATCTGGCTGATATTTGGGCTACATTTGTTTTTTTGTGTGTCTGGCGGCCATCTTTGGGCTACATTGGGCTACATTGGGCTTCATTGGGCTACATTCGGCTAATTAGCAAATAGCTCATCGCAAACTAGGAATGGTAAAGAATCGCTATTTATTCCTTAAAGTTCGCTATTTAGGAAATGCAAATAACTTTGATGATACATATGGCGGTTCATCTCTAACAAGATAAGAAGCATAGGGATAGATTTATGATGACTGGCGCATCACCAGGGATGTGTTAGTCATTCTGTGCCGCTGTTCCGTCACCTATGGTGTGCTGCATTTACAATGCGGCGCATCACGGGGCAAAAACAGCACAGATGCGTGATGTATCTGTGCCGTAAAGGTGGCGCATTGCTGGAGTTGTATCGCAAGTGTGATGAAGGTCCAGCAAGGGTCGGGGGTGCCCCTGTCGCAGGGTTTCTGTTCTCACACAGAACTGTGGACAGAGGATTGGAACCTCGGCGAATTAGGGTGTCCCAAAACTCACGTTAGTAATCAAAAACTATTTAGCAAGCTAGGTACAGTGTCACATTGGATATAACAAACTCTCAATGTTTAGACAATCCAGAATATGAACTTATAGTACCTCAGGATACGTGGAACTCATGAACAGTCGGTCGTTATATATTTCTTAGAAACCAGAACATGGAGTTAAGAAGAACACATGTGTATTTGAAATGTTTATTTACTAATGCCGTCTTCTCAGGCGTAGTACCTTAGATAATAAAAGTACACATATTATCAGTAGCAAAATTACCAGCATAGTTACTAGTACATAAAAAGTGAATGGTGATAGTATGTTAACATGCTGTAAATGAATAAGAGTTAGCAACACTTATAAGCAGCCGCGGGCCGTGGAGGGAGTTACGGTGAGGCAGGGAGGCGGGGAGGGGGAGAAGCAGGGTGGAGAATACAAGTACACATATTATCAGTAGCAAAATTACCAGCATAGTTACTAGTACATAAAAAGCGAATGGTGACAGTATGTTAACATGCTGTAAATGAATAAGAGTTAGCAACACTTATAAGCAGCCGCGGGCCGTGGAGGGAGTTACGGTGGGGCAGGGAGGCGGGGAGGGGGAGGGGCAAGGTAGAGAGGGCTCCACCCTGCTTCTCCCCCTCCCCGCCTCCCTGCCTCACCGTAACTCCCTCCACGGCCCGCGGCTGCTTATATCTCACCCTCCCTAATACACATATTATATTATTTGCTAAGAAGGTCTCTTTGTGTTGGTTTAGGGCGTGCCCATACTTTAGTGTCTTAGATTTGAAGGAATCACATCAGCATACACCAGCTCTCTCTTCATGTGAACCGCATCAACTGTTGTGTATGTGTGTTCGGCAAAGCAATATAAAACCCGCCTCATGCCCAGAATTGGCAGAAGTTGCACTTATGTTATGAGTATGAAGTCGTGGAGATCAGACCTCATAACAATTCTGTACCGTGTTGTTCTTGAAACTTTAGCACTCGCTGTACAGATATAGTTTAACAAGTAAAGCAGATAGTAGACCAATAACATATTATTCTCATGTAAACCACGATGAACTACTAGGTGGAAAGCTAAAGCAACAACTAAATGTCGTGTGCAGAAGTTGCAAAAAAGGAAAAATGGCGTTTAAACCGGTAATGAGCCCATGCTAACTTAACACGGTGTAAAGATATCCAGGACCTAGATGACACCTCCTCATGATCCGGAAACGAACTGAATAAGATAATAGAAGTGCCATCTCATGAGAGCAGATTGCAAGTTTATATGTGGACGGTCCGCAAGGTAAAGCATTAAAAACTAGGAAAATTCAATGCTAAAGAAAAATAAAACAGCCAAGTACTTTATCGAGTCTTAAGCCAATAGGCAAGGTAAATAATAAAAACTTGACAATTAAGTCAATGAATTGTCAATGAAATGCTAGTACTCAGCATATGAAACATGAAAAAGGTCTATGACATAACTGTGTATGCAAAATAAGCTGCAACAGCCTCCAACAGGAAGTCACCGTCTTCATCCGAAAACAGTTCAGCCATCCAATTTAAAAGCGGAAAAGAACATACGTGCTCTCCCAGCACCGGATCCTCTATCACCATCAGAGGACAGCTCGGTGGGTTTTCAAGAAAGCTGTGTTCCAAGAAAGACTGTGCTGCCGCCAGTAAATTCCAGGGACCAAGTAGTCCATGCATCAATGCCACAGCCATAATCCTTTCGCCAGGACAAATCAACTCGTGAGTAATGATAGGAGTCATCAGCTGATTAAAGTCGACGTCAGGAGAAACCGGTCCGCAGAGACACAAATCAATGGCCCAATCGAAATCACAGGTCAGGCAGTGAAATACAGGCTGGACACAGGTGAAGTAGGAGAACCGAAAAGATAATCCATATGCCGTGCTTAATATCGCCAACGGCATTGTGCCATAATATTCTAGCATGCGATTGCGGAACAGTGTCAGCAGCTGCAGGGTCGGAGGTTGCATAGGAGGGACATCCATATTTAAAAATGTAAAAAAGTACAAGAGCGTCCGCTGGTAATGCAAGTAAAAATGCAATCCACGAACCAGAGTGGAGAAAATGGAATGAAAGGGAGCAGGGATGACTCCAAAGATTTTCTCAAATGAAGTCACGAGACCACTGGTAACAACTTTAAAAAAGTGTGCCAGGGATTTTGTGGAGGATGCGTTAAAGATAGTCGGAAACATGTTGCTGAAATTGAAAGGCAAACCTGTGTACGGGTGTTCGCTATGTGAAGTACGAAAGTTTCACGGGCCGAACTCAAGGCCACCTCTCTCTGAGACAAAAGAGCTCTTATTCTTGTCATGCCGTTGAAACGTGTCCCAAGGTTGGTATTTGTGGCCAGATTGAAAACTCCCTATGTTCATGTGTGGGAGGAAATAGAACATTTCTGCAGCAAATAACCCGTTCACTTACTGTTACGATAAAAGGAATACTTTTAATTAACTCAGAACAATCTTCATTATTGAGCATCAAATAACTACCATTTTCCAACAACTTGAACGTGGGGATGATAGCAGGAACTGGCGTGCCTTGCATCACGCAAGCCATATTTGGTCGCTGTTTGTTGCATGAATCGTGTAACTGTATGTGCCTACACATTAGTGAATGATCTGGCGTCTCAGTGCATTCCTCTCCATTCAGATAAACTTCTTGATCATCTTTGAAACATCTGTATGTGTATGGAAGCGACCAGACCTCATGAACAAAAGCACTACCTAAAGGTTCATAAAGACCTATTGGTATATATTTCATACAATTTGAAAACTTATATAAAGCAAAAGGCAGCGTTATTAAACCGTCGATAAGGCATGTTGCCAAAAAACCCGCAATCCTCTGCTGATGATGTCACTGAGCATGTCATGAATGATGTAATATGTGACATCATCAGTAGTGGATTATGGGTAATAGTATCTCTAGTTTACTCCCCTATAGCTGTCTTTCTTTTAACATAAGTGTGTGTTTCCTTCCCTTATACTTACTGTTTTTGGTTCGCTTCCAGTTCGCGTACCAGCGAGCGAACTAGGAAGCGAACTAAGAGAAATAGAGGTTGGCACAGTTCCAAATATTGTACCAATTTTTTAATAACGGGGAGGTAGTTCTGAAAAGAACTTTTTTTTTTATTTTTCTGAACATTTTTTTACTGTAAGGTTCCCGATTCGCGAAGCGGGAACGAAGAAAAAAAAATATTTAAAAAAATAATTATTCATAAACATATAAAATATATTTTTGGATTTAAAGAAGAATAAATTTTACAGCTACAGATATTAGCTGTTAAAAAACCAATGAAATTCACTGAAAAAACCATAGGTTATAGACCATATATAGTTAGGAATTAGCATTTACAAAACCTTGAAAATTCACTGAAAAAACCATAGGTTATAGACCATATATAGTTAGGAATTAGCATTTACTAAACCTTATTTTACTCACACAAAACCATTGAAATTCCATATATAGTTAGTTGCACTAACTATATATCGCGCACCCGCAATCCACTGCTGATCATGTCACATATTACATCATTCATGACATGGTCAGTGACATCACTGATGACATCACTGATGACATCTCAAATGACATCACTGATGACATCTCACTTGATATCAATGATCACATCACTGATGATATCATTCATGTGATAATACAATGCATCTCCTCACACTCTAATATAACCTCCGTTACACCCAGTGTTAAATAGAGAGTATCATTTTTGAAACCATTGACACACCAATACTAGTTACTACATACGCACTCACTGATTCCTATGTCTACACACACATTCACTCATACAATCATTCATACATACAATCACTCATCTTTACAACACTATCATATGCACTCATACACCTATACAGACACTCACACTCTGCCACTCATCCATGGAGTTACTCACACACCTAGTCAGTCCTGAAAAGAATCAATCACACTTCCATTTTCTCATCTATACAGTTAAACACAGAACACCTTACATTTTTGAAACATATACTAACACATAGTTACTCTCTTATAGAATCACTGATACAAGTACACATTGATCTGCACAGAGTCACACACCTCCCAGCCAGCCATACACACACTCAGTCTCCCATACAAATACTTGTGCAACCAATCAATAACCCATATAGCTACTTATATAGCTACTGATCAACACGTGCAGCAGCTTGCACAACAACAGACATACTGATGCACACTTTTAGACAGTTTAGTCACTAACCCGTGCATTCAGTAAGACGCATTTAATCACTCACTCATGCAGTCAATCACGCACCTACTAAAACCTTCATTCAGACACTTATACATCCACTCATTCTTCAATATGTAAAACATATTTAAACTTTACAGAAACACATAATCACTGGATGTTGTCATCAGTGATGTCATCAGTGATGTCACTGACCATGTCATGAATGATGTAATATGTGACATGATCAGCAGTGGATTGCGGGTGCGCGATATATAGTTAGTGCAACTAACTATATATGGAATTTCAATGGTTTTGTGTGAGTAAAATAAGGTTTAGTAAATGCTAATTCCTAACTATATATGGTCTATAACCTATGGTTTTTTCAGTGAATTTTCAAGGTTTTGTAAATGCTAATTCCTAACTATATATGGTCTATAACCTATGGTTTTTTCAGTGAATATATATATATATATATATTACCTACTGGCGGTCGCCAGTAGGTATATATAGTTAGGATTTTTTCTCTATGGGTTTTTTGAAAATTCTATGTCTAATAACTTTGGCGTTTGTGGACGGAATCGGCTGAAATTTTCAGGAAAATGGCACATTTTGTTTCTGAGCAGCCCTTGAAAATTTGGGGGGGGTTCGTCCAGTGGGGGCCGAGAAAAAAGGGGGGTCCCAAAACGTGTTTTTAACATTGAGTTTTCCATAGGGCGGTTGGCCTCACTTTTAGCCCGAACGGCTGAATGGATTTGCACGAAACTTGGCAAAATTGTAGGGACTGGTAGCCCGATGTGCCTTTTGTAGGTCTCAATATATGTGCTCCAGTGGATTTTGAGAAATTAACGTTTAAAAAAAGATATATATCTGTAACAGCGGACCGGTTAGCGCTCTGGTTCGCGGACTTTTCGCGCAACGGAGCTTTGTGAAGCGAAGCTGATTGGTTCTCCGGCGTCTGTCAACATTCCAAACAGTCCGTAGCGGCCGCCATCTTGTCTCTCGGTAGGATCGAGAGACAAGAGGAGGTCAAAACAAAGGGGGAAATAACTATAAGGGGGCATAGTAGATCCTCGCTGACCCCCTAGGTTTGATGTGGAGGTTTTAAAAGGGCCCCGCGGGGCAAAAAAAAACCAAAATAATAATAATCGAACGGCTGAATGGATTTGCACGAAACTTGGCAAAATATTAGGGACTGGTAGCCCGATGTGCCTTTGCTAGGTCTCAATATATGTGCTCCAGTGGATTTTGAGAAATTAACGTTGAAAAAAAGATATATATCTGTAACAGCGCTCCGCTTCGCGTACTTTTCGCGTTACGGAGCTTTGCGAAGCTGATTGGTTCTCCGGCGTCTGTCAACATTCCAAACAGTCCGTAGCGGCCGCCATCTTGTCCCTCGGTAGGATTGAGAGACAAGAGGAGGCCAAAGCGAAGGGGGAAATGACCATAAGGGGGCATAGTAGATCCTTCCTGACCTCTTAGGTTTGATGTACCATTTTGCCAAGTTTGGTGTAATTCCGTTCAGCCATTCAGGCTGTAGACGTATGTAAATGTCCTATGGAAAATTGCATGGGGAAAACACATTTGAAAGTGTTGAAATTTAGAACCAATTAAAATGTTACTTTGGTTTTGTATTTGTGTGTGATGAAAGTTAATTGGTTATGTATATATGTCAAATGAGAGGAAACCACAGCCATTTTGTGATACTACTGTCTGAGGTACATTTGTGAGGAATTTTTGGTGGTGAATTTCTGGTGTTTGATTTACACAGTACTAACACTTCTGCTACTTTTAAAAAGGTGAGTTGTTAATTTGTAAGGGGAACTATGTTGTACACTTGAAGATAATTTGAAAAATGTTTTCTGTTATTTATTTGCTGTCCTTCTGTTATACTAAACACTTGATGAAGTTAGTTTTATATTATGTATTACTAAAAACGATAAATGAAAGTGATTATTTTTTTCTGCAATTTACAGCAAGCAATTTCAAAATAAAATGGCTCACAATGAAGAGACCGTGGCAATTTCTTTTGAATTGTCCACTACATTGATTGAAATTGAGAGCACCAATAATGAAATATTGTCACAAGGAGGACATGACTTGTATGATTCCATTAGATTGATTGAAATGGACAGCACCAAGAATGAAATATTGTCACAAGGAGATGACTTGAATGATTCCACTACATTGATTGAAATTGAGAGCACCAATAATGAAATATTGTCACAAGGAGGAGATGGCTTGTATGATTCCATTAGATTGATTGAAATGGACAGCACCAATAATGAAATATTGTCACAAGGAGGAGATGACTTGAATGATTCCACTACATTGATTGAAATTGAGAGCACCAATAATGAAATATTGTCACGAGGAGATGACTTGAATGATTCCACTACATTGATTGAAATGGACAGCACCAATAATGAAATATTGTCAGAAGGAGGAGATGACTTGAATGATTTTTTTGATCAATCTCTTGATGGCGAATTTATCGAGTGTTTGGAGACCATAGAGTTACAAGAATCATCATTGCAGACTTTTAATGAGGAGATTCCAGATGAGATGATTGAAGAGGAAATTACTGATGAGGACATGTTACTAGTTGTTTCAAATTTAGAAAATTCTGAAGAATAAATTTATATTTAGAAATCAAAAATTGTTTGAGACATTATTTATTTTTATTTTTAATTTATGAGGTTGTAGCGAAGTGATTGTAGTATAAAATGAGACTTATAGTATAGAGTGCAACATTTTTATGTTACATGGTAAGTTTACTCATATTTACTTCCCTTCTGCCACTATATTATCTCCAATGTGTATTTGACATGTCTTCTTCATCTCCGGCCTCCTTTCTCTCACTGTGTGTCTCCGATGCATCTTATCGCTGGTATTTTGTGTAATTACAGAAGAGAGTAAAATAAAATAGTTCGGAACGTGAAAAGGGGGCAAAGTAGAGTACTCCTCACCCCCTAGGCCTTT
This sequence comes from Lissotriton helveticus, assembly GCF_964261635.1. Taxonomy (NCBI): domain Eukaryota; kingdom Metazoa; phylum Chordata; class Amphibia; order Caudata; family Salamandridae; genus Lissotriton; species Lissotriton helveticus. Next base: position 780,637,217 of record NC_136065.1, on the reverse strand, counting down.
TTAGGCGGTCCCAAAAGGATCAGTTTCTGCTTTCCTGAGAGATTATGGTATGAGTTCCATATACCACAATAACTTGCATTACAACATGCAAGATATCTATCTCCTATTACCAACTTTTGGAGATATTCGCGCTAAGCGCGAATATCTCCAAAAAGTAACACCTGCCCTGAGCAGTTCTTAGCCATGTTATCCAATGGGAGGTGGATAACATGGCTAAGAGTATTAGCTCGGTAATGCATGAATATCGCTGAGTTTTTAGCGATATTCATGCATTGCGGCCGTTTATTATCGCATTTGCGATAAACCTTGATAATAGTAAGGTTTATCTTCGATAATTTCTGACGATGCTTAGTGGTAAAAAATTGGTTGGTAAGCATCGTTAGCGATAAATAACTCTTAACTTTGGTAATATGCCCCAACGTCTGTTAACGTTCGATTCGAAGGAAATGAGGAAGTGTTGAAAAACATTGTCTGCGCCATCTTGCCTTTTTTGAAATGCCACACTTTTGTCGTGCACGGCAGCCATTTTAGATGTCTTGACCAGACCCACTCTCTGCACGCTGTCGATTCGTAGCATGGCTCCTCACCCTCGTAAGCATCTCCCCCAGGCACTGGTCACCACCGCTCTCTGTCTTATGCATGGGCAATAAACCTTCCCCCATCTGCGCTGCTCTTCCCTGAGAATCACACTCTGTGCCCGCCCGACACCTCCCTTTCGCCCTATTCACTACCGCACCCTCTGACACTCCTCTTCCTCTGTGTCCGAATGTCCAGGCCGGTCCTAGGCTATCAGCTAGCCCTGCAGATGTAGTTTATGGCCCCAGCTGTAAAGAATCACCCCTCTTCAAAGGAGTTATAGTAGATCAAGGCCCACACCCGATGTGATCCGTCACAGCACACGCGTTCCTACTATCTGAAAACCATCCTGTATTGTGATTGGGGAGAGGACCGAGCCTGAAGCGGAAGATTCCAGGAATGACTCTTTGTACATCAAAGTTTTTACAATTATGTGTCACATTAAAAATATATAGCACTCCAACAAAGTAGTAGGAATATAAAACTTTAATAACATATAAATATATACAACAAAACAAAAACAGTAAAAACATTTAAACAACGAAGAGACCGTGGCAATTTCTTTTTAATTATCCAATAGATTTATTGAAATTGACAGCACCAATAATGAAATATTCTTGTCAGTAGCGGTCTGTTGTGCGAATAGTTCCAAGGCAGCAGAACGCGCTGAAATCTAGATGGCACGAAAGTGATGTCTAGTAAGTTGCCGCCCAGCAAAAAACGGCGTGGGGCGCCGCGGGGGTGAGTGAGTCCAGTAGGCACCACAGCTATTCTTACCGGCATTGCAGAATTACTGCTGGGGACAATGCCTGTGCTGTAGCAGGGTCACAGCAGAAACAAAAAGGATTCTGTTGAAGATGTTGTTGGTTTTCAATTTGAAAACAGTTCTGGTGTCAACTGCTATGCTAATGTAGTGGTTAATGTTTTGTTTTCTCTAGAAAATGTAAAAGAGGGGGAGGCAGTCCAAAGTTCCGTTAAAAGGGCAAAGGAAAGGATCGGTGGTTTGAACTATCAGTCAAAAAGGGGAGGGGGTGCAATAATTTTTCCTACCGGGTCACACTGTGCTTTCACCGGAAGTGAGGTCTGCAGGATTGTAGTAATTCAAAGTGAGGCTGGCGCCAGCATGGGAGCGCCGACGTCCCGCGGATACAGTTTCGTCACTCCACGGGCGATCATGGCAGTCATTCCCCATCGGGGGTCGGAGACTCCCGCGGCTCCTCTAGAATCTTCAAGGTCGTGGAGGACTACGGTGGTGGAGTCAACCAGTGACCGGGCCATTTCTTTATGTTGGGCCCGCTCTTGCCAGGTCGACCGCCATTTTGAGAGTTCGGCAGCTACCGGCGATCGCGGGGTCACATGAGCGGACGGGCTCCACCCTGCCGGGCGAGACGTTGCAGCATGGCCACAGTGGAAGAACCGTTATCTAGGTCGTTCCGAAACTGTGCAGCACTGTAGTTGTTAGGATGCCACCGCCTGGAGCGCTGAGGGTGCAGCTGGGAAGCCTCCACCTGGGGAGGCGGGAGAGGCCTGTTCGCACCGTCTCTCCCTCCCAGTGCACCCCACGGCGTCTCGCTTGAGATTTGTTATGGCCGGACCAGGCGATGAGGACGAGGGGGGGTCGGAGGCATGTGCAAGACATCCCCCTCCAGTGTTGTCGCAGCCATTATAAAAGAAAGAAGTGTCCCGTCCGTCTTCGGGCCGGGCTTCCGGTGGATGTCGGCCGGACGCCCCTGGCTCTGGCCCCATGAACGGGTTTCTTGGTTTATCGGCTGCAGCCGGATCCCGTCGGCCTCGGCCCCCCGACCGTTGGTGGTCGGACCGGAAGAGCATGTGGCGGGACTACCTGCAACTCTCAAGGGCCACCGCGGCCGGACTGGGAGAGAGAGGGGAGGGTCGAGGAGACATTCCCCCCCCCTGCAACTGTTCAGCGTTGTAAAGGCAATCCCCTGGCCGGGTCCCGCTGGTCTCGGCCTCTCCTCCGGCTACACCCTACGTTAGGATCTCCTGGCCGAGGCGTGGCAGCAGAACCTGCCTTATATGGGCTGCTCCCGGCTGGGCGTAGCCGGAACCCTGCCCCACCTTGGAAGTTTCCAGAGTGGGGGTGGATGTTCTACTGACTTGCATTTTCCCTAGTCTATCGATTTTTTTGGCGTGGCAGGCGGTGGGACAGCGAGGGGTGATTTGGTTTCTCTTACTGTTTTTCTGGTCTCTCACCACTGGCATATTTTAACGTTTTCTTGTTTCTAGGACATTAATAGGTTTTATCATTACGTTATGTTATCGTTTCTTTGTTCGTTGTTTAATAAAAGTTCATGTTCATCAGTGGCCTACTGATTTTCGTTTTCCTATTTTTTTCTTTCCAGGTTGTTTCATGGTAAAGTTTCTGTTAACAGGATACAGTGATCACTTCGTTATTATTGCATATGTCCTTTTCACTAGGGGTGCTCTCTGGTCGGGCCAGATGACGTATCTCTAGTAAATGGTCCGGGTGAAAAAGGTGCATCAATCAGTGGGGAGTAGATAGGCATGACAGATTACAACGGGGGAGAACGGTCCGCATTACGTACCCTTTCACTACTTGCAAAGATTTTCCTACGTTTATTTGCAAACAGGGAATACCTCCAAAAAGAACTAATTCCCAAACAGTCAATGTTCGGACAATCAATCAATCAATGAGGAATGAAATAGGTACGACGTGTTAAAGGCTTGCGTTACCTACCCTTCACTATCTGCAAAGGGAGATAGAATATTCCTATTCTTCCTCGTTTGCAGGTAGAGAAGATCGTTAAGAGAATTAACTTCGAACAATTCAATGCTCGATTGAAACAATCAACAAGGGGTACTGTGAACACAAATGAACGCCGCTTATATACATACGCATTGCTATTTTCAACAGGTTGTTCCTAATGTTTCTATTTTAGCGAGGTCAAAAGAGATCCCATTAGTGGCCTACTGATTTTGCTCGATTCCTTTTGTTTTTTTACACGATTTTTCGCTATCTGCAAAGACTAAACAGAGTATTGCGACTCTGTGCTTGTTTGTAAATAGAGAATGAACCAAAGAGAACAATCAATCAAATGGAGAGAGAAGCAGGCACGACGGATTACAAAGGGGGAAAGGGCTGCATTAACTACCCTTCACTATCTGCAAAGAGAGAGTACTCCTAATAGAAATGAGGGGTGGGGGGCAGCAATCAAAGCAGATCAGTGTGCATAAACACGAAAAAAAAAATTCTTACCACGTACTTGACATTCGACAGCTTATGATATTTGCTATTAAAAAACCATTGAAATTCACTGAAAAAACCATAGGTTATAGACCATATATAGTTAGGAATTAGCATTTACAAAACCTTGAAAATTCACTGAAAAAACCATAGGTTATAGACCATATATAGTTAGGAATTAGCATTTAAAAAACCTTATTTTACTCACACAAAACCATTGAAATTCCATATATAGTTAGTTGCACTAACTATATATTGCGCACCCGCAATCCACTGCTGATGATGTCACATATTACATCATTCATGACATGGTCAGTGACATCACTGATGACATCACTGATGACATCTCAAATGACATCACTGATGACATCACTGATGACATCTCATTTGACATCAATGACCACATCACTGATGATATCATTCATGTGACAATACAATGCATCTCCTCACATTTTAATATAACCTCTGTTTCATCCAGTGTTAAAAACAGAGTATAATTTTTGAAACCATTGACACACCAATACTAGTTACTACATACGTACTCACTGATTCCTACGTCTACACACACATTCACTCATTCACCCATACAATCATTCATACATACAATCACTCATGTTTACAATACAATCATATGCACTCATACACCTATACAGACACTCACACTCTGCCACTCATCCATGGAGTTACTCACACACCTAGTCAGTCCTGTAAAGAATCAATCACACTTCCATTTTCTACTCTATACAGTTAAACATAGAGCACCTTACGTTTTCAACCATATACTAACACATACTTACTCTCTTATACAATCATTGATACAAGTACACATTGATCTGTACAGAGTCACACACCTCCCATCCAGCCACACACACACTCAGTCTCCCATGCAAATACTTGGGCAATCAATCAATAACCCATATAGTTACTCATATAGCTACTGATCAACACATGCAGCAGTTTACAGAACAACAGACATAATGATGCACAAATTAAGACAGTTTAGTCACTAACCCATGCACTCAGTGAGACACATTTAATCACTCACTCATACATTCAGTCATGCACCTACTAAATCCTTCGTCCAGACACTTATACATCCACTCATTCTTCAATATGTAAGACATATTTTAACTTTACAGAAACATAGTCACTGGATGTTGTCATCAGTGATGTCATCAGTGATGTCATTTGAGATGTCATCAGTGATGTCATCAGTGATGTCACTGACCATGTCATGAATGATGTAATATGTGACATCATCAGCAGTGGATTGCGGGTGCGCAATATATAGTTAGTGCAACTAACTATATATGGAATTTCAATGGTTTTGTGTGAGTAAAATAAGGTTTTTTAAATGCTAATTCCTAACTATATATGGTCTATAACCTATGGTTTTTTCAGTGAATATATATATATATATATATATATAAAAAAAATATATATTACCTACTGGCGGTCGCCAGTAGGTATATATAGTTAGGATTTTTTCTCTATGGGTTTTTTGAAAATTCTATGTCCAATAACTTTGGCGTTTGTGGACGGAATCGGCTGAAATTTTCAGGAAAATGGCACATTTTGTTTCTGAGCAGCCCTTGAAAATTTGGGGGGGGTTCGTCCAGTGGGGGCCGAGAAAAAAGGGGGGTCCCAAAACGTGTTTTTAACATTGAGTTTTCCATAGGGCGGTTGGCCTCACTTTTAGCCCGAACGGCTGAATGGATTTGCACGAAACTTGGCAAAATTGTAGGGACTGGTAGCCCGATGTGCCTTTTGTAGGTCTCAATATATGTGCTCCAGTGGATTTTGAGAAATTAACGTTTAAAAAAAGATATATATCTGTAACAGCGGACCGGTTAGCGCTCTGGTTCGCGGACTTTTCGCGCAACGGAGCTTTGTGAAGCGAAGCTGATTGGTTCTCCGGCGTCTGTCAACATTCCAAACAGTCCGTAGCGGCCGCCATCTTGTCTCTCGGTAGGATCGAGAGACAAGAGGAGGTCAAAACAAAGGGGGAAATAACTATAAGGGGGCATAGTAGATCCTCGCTGACCCCCTAGGTTTGATGTGGAGGTTTTAAAAGGGCCCCGCGAGGCAAAAAAAAAACAAAATAATAATAATCGAACGGCTGAATGGATTTGCACGAAACTTGGCAAAATATTAGGGACTGGTAGCCCGATGTGCCTTTGCTAGGTCTCAATATATGTGCTCCAGTGGATTTTGAGAAATTAACGTTGAAAAAAAGATATATATCTGTAACAGCGCTCCGCTTCGCGTACTTTTCGCGTTACGGAGCTTTGCGAAGCTGATTGGTTCTCCGGCGTCTGTCAACATTCCAAACAGTCCGTAGCGGCCGCCATCTTGTCCCTCGGTAGGATTGAGAGACAAGAGGAGGCCAAAGCGAAGGGGGAAATGACCATAAGGGGGCATAGTAGATCCTTCCTGACCTCTTAGGTTTGATGTACCATTTTGCCAAGTTTGGTGTAATTCCGTTCAGCCATTCAGGCTGTAGACGTATGTAAATGTCCTATGGAAAATTGCATGGGGAAAACACATTTGAAAGTGTTGAAATTTAGAACCAATTAAAATGTTACTTTGGTTTTGTATTTGTGTGTGATGAAAGTTAATTGGTTATGTATATATGTCAAATGAGAGGAAACCACAGCCATTTTGTGATACTACTGTCTGAGGTACATTTGTGAGGAATTTTTGGTGGTGAATTTCTGGTGTTTGATTTACACAGTACTAACACTTCTGCTACTTTTAAAAAGGTGAGTTGTTAATTTGTATGGGGAACTATGTTGTACACTTGAAGATAATTTGAAAAATGTTTTCTGTTATTTATTTGCAGTCCTTCTGTTATACTAAATACTTGATAAAGTTAGTTTTATATTATGTATTACTAAAGACGATAAATGAAAGTGATTATTTTTTTCTGCAATTTACAGCAAGCAATTTCAAAATAAAATGGCTCACAATGAAGAGACCGTGGCAATTTCTTTTGAATTGTCCAACACATTGATTGAAATTGAGAGCACCAATAATGAAATATTGTCACAAGGAGGACATGACTTGTATGATTCCATTAGATTGATTGAAATGGACAGCACCAAGAATGAAATATTGTCACAAGGAGATGACTTGAATGATTCCACTACATTGATTGAAATTGAGAGCACCAATAATGAAATATTGTCACAAGGAGGAGATGGCTTGTATGATTCCATTAGATTGATTGAAATGGACAGCACCAATAATGAAATATTGTCACAAGGAGGAGATGACTTGAATGATTCCACTACATTGATTGAAATTGAGAGCACCAATAATGAAATATTGTCACGAGGAGATGACTTGAATGATTCCACTACATTGATTGAAATTGACAGCACCAATAATGAAATATTGTCAGAAGGAGGAGATGACTTGAATGATTTTTTTGATCAATCTCTTGATGGCGAATTTATCGAGTGTTTGGAGACCATAGAGTTACAAGAATCATCATTGGAGACTTTTAATGAGGACATTGCTGATGAGGACATGTTACTAGTTCTTTCAAATTTAGAAAATTCTGAAGAATAAATTTATATTTAGAAATCAAAAATTGTTTGAGACATTATTCATTTTTATTTTTAATTTATGAGGTTGTAGCGAAGTGATTGTAGTATAAAATGAGACTTATAGTATAGAGTGCAACATTTTTATGTTACATGGTAAGTTTACTCATATTTACTTCCCTTCTGCCACTATATTATCTCCAATGTGTATTTGACATGTCTTCTTCATCTCCGGCCTCCTTTCTCTCACTGTGTGTCTCCGATGCATCTTATAGCTGCTATTTTGTGTAATTACAGAAGAGAGTAAAATAAAATAGTTCGGAACGTGAAAAGGGGGCAAAGTAGAGTACTCCTCACCCCCTAGGCCTTTTTAGGCGGTCCCAAAAGGATCAGTTTCTGCTTTCCTGAGAGATTATGGTATGAGTTCCATATACCACAATAACTTGCATTACAACATGCAAGATATCTATCTCCTATTACCAACTTTTGGAGATATTCGCGCTAAGCGCGAATATCTCCAAAAAGTAACACCTGCCCTGAGCAGTTCTTAGCCATGTTATCCAATGGGAGGTGGATAACATGGCTAAGAGTATTAGCTCGGTAATGCATGAATATCGCTGAGTTTTTAGCGATATTCATGCATTGCGGCCGTTTATTATCGCATTTGCGATAAACCTTGATAATAGTAAGGTTTATCTTTGATAATTTCTGACGATGCTTAGTGGTAAAAAATTGGTTGGTAAGCATCGTTAGCGATAAATATCGCTTAACTTTGGTAATATGCCCCAACGTCTGTTAACGTTCGATTCGAAGGAAATGAGGAAGTGTTGAAAAACATTGTCTGCGCCATCTTGCCTTTTTTGAAATGCCACACTTTTGTCGTGCACGGCAGCCATTTTAGATGTCTTGACCAGACCCACTCTCTGCACGCTGTCGATTCGTAGCATGGCTCCTCACCCTCGTAAGCATCTCCCCCAGGCACTGGTCACCACCGCTCTCTGTCTTATGCATGGGCAATAAACCTTCCCCCATCTGCGCTGCTCTTCCCTGAGAATCACACTCTGTGCCCGCCCGACACCTCCCTTTCGCCCTATTCACTACCGCACCCTCTGACACTCCTCTTCCTCTGTGTCCGATTGTCCAGGCTATCAGCTAGCCCTGCAGATGTAGTTTATGGCTCCAGCTGTAAAGATTCACCCCTCTTCAAAGGAGTTATAGTAGATCAAGGCCCACACCCGATGAGATCCGTCACACCACACGTGTTCCTACTATCTGAAAACCATCCTGTATTGTGATTGGTGAGGGGACCGAGCCTGAAGCGGAAGATTCTAGGAATGACTCTTTGTACATCAAAGTTTTTACAATTATGTGTCACATTAAAAATATATAGCACTCCAACAAAGTAGTAGGAATATAAAACTTTAATAACATATAAATATATACAACAAAACAAAAACAGTAAAAACATTTAAACAACGAAGAGACCGTGGCAATTTCTTTTGAATTCCTGATGAGGACATGTTACTAGTTCTTTCAAATTATGAAAATTCAGAAGATGTTGCCTGGGGGTGGGTCGTCAGTAGCAGTCTGTTGTGCGAATAGTTCCAAGGCAGCAGAACGCGCTGAAATCTAGATGGCACGAAAGTGATGTCTAGTAAGTTGCCGCCCAGCAAATAACGGCGTGGGGCGCCGCGGGGGTGAGTGAGTCCAGTAGGCACCACAGCTATTCTTACCGGCATTGCAGAATTACTGCTGGGGACAATGCCTGTGCTGTAGCAGGGTCACAGCAGAAACAAAAAGGATTCTGTTGAAGATGTTGTTGGTTTTCAATTTGAAAACAGTTCTGGTGTCAACTGCTATGCTAATGTAGTGGTTAATGTTTTGTTTTCTCTAGAAAATGTAAAAGAGGGGGAGGCAGTCCAAAGTTCCGTTAAAAGGGCAAAGGAAAGGATCGGTGGTTTGAACTATCAGTCAAAAAGGGGAGGGGGTGCAATAATTTTTCCTACCGGGTCACACTGTGCTTTCACCGGAAGTGAGGTCTGCAGGATTGTAGTAATTCAAAGTGAGGCTGGCGCCAGCATGGGAGCGCCGACGTCCCGCGGATACAGTTTCGTCACTCCACGGGCGATCATGGCAGTCATTCCCCATCGGGGGTCGGAGACTGCCGCGGCTCCTCTAGAATCTTCAAGGTCGTGGAGGACTACGGTGGTGGAGTCAACCAGTGACCGGGCCATTTCTTTATGTTGGGCCCGCTCTTGCCAGGTCGACCGCCATTTTGAGAGTTCGGCAGCTACCGGCGATCGCGGGGTCACATGAGCGGACGGGCTCCACCCTGCCGGGCGAGACGTTGCAGCATGGCCACAGTGGAAGAACCGTTATCTAGGTCGTTCCGAAACTGTGCAGCACTGTAGTTGTTAGGATGCCACCGCCTGGAGCGCTGAGGGTGCAGCTGGGAAGCCTCCACCTGGGGAGGCGGGAGAGGCCTGTTCGCACCGTCTCTCCCTCCCAGTGCACCCCACGGCGTCTCGCTTGAGATTTGTTATGGCCGGACCAGGCGATGAGGACGAGGGGGGGGTCGGAGGCATGTGCAAGACATCCCCCTCCAGTGTTGTCGCAGCCATTATAAAAGAAAGAAGTGTCCCGTCCGTCTTCGGGCCGGGCTTCCGGTGGATGTCGGCCGGACGCCCCTGGCTCTGGCCCCATGAACGGGTTTCTTGGTTTATCGGCTGCAGCCGGATCCCGTCGGCCTCGGCCCCCCGACTGTTGGTGGTCGGACCGGAAGAGCATGTGGCGGGACTACCTGCAACTCTCAAGGGCCACCGCGGCCGGACTGGGAGAGAGAGGGGAGGGTCGAGGAGACATTCCCCCCCCCTGCAACTGTTCAGCGTTGTAAAGGCAATCCCCTGGCCGGGTCCCGCTGGTCTCGGCCTCTCCTCCGGCTACACCCTACGTTAGGATCTCCTGGCCGAGGCGTGGCAGCAGGACCTGCCTTATATGGGCTGCTCCCGGCTGGGCGTAGCCGGAACCCTGCCCCACCTTGGAAGTTTCCAGAGTGGGGGTGGATGTTCTACTGATTTGCATTTTGCCTAGTCTATCGATTTTTTTGGCGTGGCAGGCGGTGGGACAGCGAGGGGTGATTTGGTTTCTCTTACTGTTTTTCTGGTCTCTCACCACTGGCATATTTTAACGTTTTCTTGTTTCTAGGACATTAATAGGTTTTATCATTACGTTATGTTATCGTTTCTTTGTTCGTTGTTTAATAAAAGTTCATGTTCATCAGTGGCCTACTGATTTTCGTTTTCCTATTTTTTTCTTTCCAGGTTGTTTCATGGTAAAGTTTCTGTTAACAGGATACAGTGATCACTTCGTTATTATTGCATATGTCCTTTTCACTAGGGGTGCTCTCTGGTCGGGCCAGATGACGTATCTCTAGTAAATGGTCCGGGTGAAAAAGGTGCATCAATCAGTGGGGAGTAGATAGGCATGACAGATTACAACGGGGGAGAAAGGTCCGCATTACATACCCTTTCACTACTTGCAAAGATTTTCCTACGTTTATTTGCAAACAGGGAATACCTCCAAAAAGAACTAATTCCCAAACAGTCAATGTTCGGACAATCAATCAATCAATGAGGAATGAAATAGGTACGACGTGTTAAAGGCTTGCGTTACCTACCCTTCACTATCTGCAAAGGGAGATAGAATATTCCTATTCTTCCTCGTTTGCAGGTAGAGAAGATCGTTAAGAGAATTAACTTCGAACAATTCAATGCTCGATTGAAACAATCAACAAGGGGTACTGTGAACACAAATGAACGCCGCTTATATACATACGCATTGCTATTTTCAACAGGTTGTTCCTAATGTTTCTATTTTAGCGAGGTCAAAAGAGATCCCATTAGTGGCCTACTGATTTTGCTCGATTCCTTTTGTTTTTTTACACGATTTTTCGCTATCTGCAAAGAGTAAACAGAGTATTGCGACTCTGTGCTTGTTTGTAAATAGAGAATGAACCAAAGAGAACAATCAATCAAATGGAGAGAGAAGCAGGCACGACGGATTACAAAGGGGGAAAGGGCTGCGTTAACTACCCTTCACTATCTGCAAAGAGAGAGTACTCCTAATAGAAATGAGGGGTGGGGGGCAGCAATCAAAGCAGATCAGTGTGCATAAACACGAAAAAAAAAATTCTTACCACGTACTTGACATTCGACAGCTTATGATATTTGCTATTAAAAAACCATTGAAATTCACTGAAAAAACCATAGGTTATAGACCATATATAGTTAGGAATTAGCATTTACAAAACCTTGAAAATTCACTGAAAAAACCATAGGTTATAGACCATATATAGTTAGGAATTAGCATTTAAAAAACCTTATTTTACTCACACAAAACCATTGAAATTCCATATATAGTTAGTTGCACTAACTATATATTGCGCACCCGCAATCCACTGCTGATGATGTCACATATTACATCATTCATGACATGGTCAGTGACATCACTGATGACATCACTGATGACATCTCAAATGACATCACTGATGACATCACTGATGACATCTCATTTGACATCAATGACCACATCACTGATGATATCATTCATGTGACAATACAATGCATCTCCTCACATTTTAATATAACCTCTGTTTCACCCAGTGTTAAAAACAGAGTATAATTTTTGAAACCATTGACACACCAATACTAGTTACTACATACGTACTCACTGATTCCTACGTCTACACACACATTCACTCATTCACCCATACAATCATTCATACATACAATCACTCATGTTTACAACACAATCATATGCACTCATACACCTATACAGACACTCACACTCTGCCACTCATCCATGGAGTTACTCACACACCTAGTCAGTCCTGTAAAGAATCAATCACACTTCCATTTTCTACTCTATACAGTTAAACATAGAGCACCTTACGTTTTCAACCATATACTAACACATACTTACTCTCTTATACAATCATTGATACAAGTACACATTGATCTGTACAGAGTCACACACCTCCCAGCCAGCCACACACACACTCAGTCTCCCATGCAAATACTTGGGCAATCAATCAATAACCCATATAGTTACTCATATAGCTACTGATCAACACATGCAGCAGTTTACAGAACAACAGACATAATGATGCACAAATTAAGACAGTTTAGTCACTAACCCATGCACTCAGTGAGACACATTTAATCACTCACTCATACATTCAGTCATGCACCTACTAAATCCTTCGTCCAGACACTTATACATCCACTCATTCTTCAATATGTAAGACATATTTTAACTTTACAGAAACATAGTCACTGGATGTTGTCATCAGTGATGTCATCAGTGATGTCATTTGAGATGTCATCAGTGATGTCATCAGTGATGTCACTGACCATGTCATGAATGATGTAATATGTGACATCATCAGCAGTGGATTGCGGGTGCGCAATATATAGTTAGTGCAACTAACTATATATGGAATTTCAATGGTTTTGTGTGAGTAAAATAAGGTTTTTTAAATGCTAATTCCTAACTATATATGGTCTATAACCTATGGTTTTTTCAGTGAATATATATATATATCCAATTACCACTCCAGTGCTTCGATCCACCCCAAAAAGAAAAATACGGACTTCAGAATAAAGAAAGAATAACTTCCTCACTGCTGGCTGCAGTGACTTTTATTTAACCAGGTGCGAAATGTTGTCAGGCAGGATGACGTGTTTCAGCTAACGTGTAGCCTTGCTCACATACCTTGACTGCTCAAACAACTACATTTAAATACATTGGTGTAAGTGATCACGTGCTAGTTGAAACTACACATACAATAAAAAGTGAAGACATACTGCGTATATAAAACTATATATATATAAAACTGCAACAATCCTCCAAACAACCACTCCAGGACAAATGAAGGAGACGGACCACAAGGAACCAGGCAGGAAGGTATTTAATGTTTCCCCCTCTGCTGCGACGCGTTTCGAGCACAGCCGTGCTCTTGCTCACACAAAGTTTAGCAGCAATGTGGTATTTTTTATATTCTTACAAACTGCCCGCCCACAGTGCACATGATCATCTGATATTTTTAAGCATAGACATAAAAGACATACTAGTGCAATTTGCCTCTTGTTTTCTCAGTGCAGTGAATAAAAATATTATTGTTCACTCGTCATACATTATTATAAATATGTAAACATAGACTTTCGTAATCGGCTTGAATGCCTCATTGCAATAACTCCATATTAGATTAAAAAATCCTTGTGCAAAAATCCGCAATAAATCGACCAATACACGACATTCCAAATTGTATAAACACCTTAAAATATGTACATATTTGCTTGTTACTAAAAAAAAAACATAAATATAATTTATATCGTAAAACCATAAATATATACATTTCTGTAAAATTGTATAAGCAAATCCTCATAGCTTTCTGACTCTTCATATGAGTCTATACATATTTCAAAAGTGCAATATATCCGAAAACCATAATCCCTTGGAGTTACAGCCTATTCTATAAATTGAGAGTCATTATCACTGCATGAATGCAATACGCTACACACTGTTAGAACATAATGGAGGCTGCTTAAACTGCGTGTGAATTATAAAGTGCTTAAAGTGTGGTGCAATACTAAATCCTAAAAAATACCCAATAAATAATCTTTCTATTAAAATTCATTTAGCGGTGTAGGAGGATAGTTATTTTATTTACATTGTTCTGTATATTCAATTATTCATTCTTTTCGATTTGATTTTACTGGAAACACTTGATTTTATTGTGCTCAATCCTGGCTCTAATCTATACTTTTACTGGAGTTCTATTAACAATGATGCAGATCTTCTGTATTATTTAACCCATTGAGATTCTTACTGTCTAACTCAAATATCATTTGAGTTTCTAATCTTCTCAACAGTTTTTCCCTGTCTCCCCCTCTGCGCAGTGGTTCTACTGCATTAATCACAAAATAGGATAGACAGTTTAAATCATTGTTATGTGTTGTTCTAAAATGTCTCGCCACCGGATATGCTGCGTCATTATTGACGATTGCCCTGAGATGCTGCAATATTCTGACATGCACCTGCAGCTTCGTGCTACTCACGTAGCGAAGGCCAGAGGTGCATGCCAGAACATATACAGCATACTCAGTGCGGCATCCGTAACTTCCTTTGATGGCTACACTCCTATCTGAAAATGGGGTAGTATAATGAGTCGTATTTACGCCAAATCTGCATGCTCTACATGATGAACATTTGTAGAACCCCATCCTCTGTATGAACCTTGTTCCGTCTGTTCTAATTTCTGGGCTCGATCTAACTAATTCATTCCTCATAGATCTTGCTCGCCTGAAAGTGATTGATGGTGACTCTGGTAATCTACTAGCAAATACACCGTCAGTTAAGACGATAGGCCAATTCTTTTTGACGATGGCTTTAATTTTCCTTCTTGCTTGCTAAATGTGGTCATAAGCCAAGGACTTTCATTGCCATTGCTAACCACTATCTCTTTCGGGGTCAATAGTGAATCCCGTGAGCGTTCCTCAGTTTTAGCCCAAGCTCTGGAAAGGGTAGTTTTGGAATACCTTCTATCACTAAATCTGTCCATCATTTCCTTTGCACAGCTCTTATAATTTTCTTGGCTGCTACAAATGCATTTCAGTCTTAGTAGCTCACCTACAGGAATACTTTCGATTAGATGACGGGGATGACTACTGCTGGCATGCAAGATGTTGTTGCCAGCAGTCTTCTTTCTGAATAAAGTTGTTTCTAAATTATTGTCAGTGACTGTAACACGCACATCCAAAAATTCAACAGTAGATACACTAATATTTGATGTAAAATGTAGATTGCATGAATTTACATTTAAACTTTCTACAAACTCTTCTGCACTTTTTACATCCCCCTCCCATATTGCAAAAACGTCATCAATGAAGCGAAGCCAATATTTCACTTTGTTTCTGTTATGAGTGCCCTTTAGCACCTGTTTCTCCCACCAGCCTACGTGCAAGCACGCGTAGCTGGGGGAGAAACAGGATCCCATTGCTACTCCTCGCTCCTGCTTCCAATATTCTTTATTGAACAAGAAATAGTTTTTGTTCAGACACCAAGTGGTCAATTCACTGATCATCTTATTGTGACTATAATATTCACATGATTTGGTACCTAAGAAATAATTGACCGCACGTAGGCCTGCCTCATGTTCAATACTTGTGTAAAGCGATTCAATGTCTATATATATATATATATATGTATATATATATATATATATAGCCACACCATCCAACCAATTTGGTCGAGAAAAAACGGCAAGCACTCCGGTGTAAAGATGTTTCAAAGTCTATTTATTTTCCAAACCCCCTTCACCCCCGACAGACGCGTTTCGCAAGTAAGCTTCGTCAGTGTCAGTTTGTGCAAACATACTATTGCCATTTTAAACCCACCGCACTTATTCATTTCATCAACATAGAATATGGTAAAATCTATGGAGGTGGCGGCCATCTTGTAGTGTAGTATTACAAAGATTCTTCATTGGTTACAACAGCAAAAATAAAGTGCTCTAGTGCAGTATTAAAATCGTTGACAACAACAAACATTACATAATTATTATGCACACTCTGTTCCTATATATATTTTTCATAATACTGTATCAATTACTATCTGTACATTTTTAGATTATGTGTATCTGGATTAACGTGACTCATTATGTAGGGGTGATGGAGCAAGGATTCGCACGTTACGCGCCTTGCTTGAATTCATGAACCTCAAATAATGTAACAAAGTAATCCAACCTGTTTGTCTTACTAATTTCCCCGTTATTCTGACATTTTGGGTGTCCCAGTGAAGCTTGCCTATGTGTTTACTAACATTAATATGCTTGCCACTGAAAATGGCCGCTGCTTGGCGGGGTTTCTTCTGCGCATGCGTTAGTCACACTCACGTGACGTGACGTACTCGCAGTTCTGGTGGGAAATGTTTGCTCATGCGCAATACAGCTAAAATGGCCGCTTTGTCTCCTCATATGCTCTGTGCTTGCAAAGCTGCTTTTGCAAAGTTGTTTGTTCCGCATTTACCCTAACGCTATAGATATTATAAAGTAAGGGGTATAGAGTAGCTATTCATGGTATACAGTGTATTCATTTATTTCTGTGTTTTAATTGGTTTTCGCTTACTTTTCATGTACCACGTTCTTGAGGGTTTGAGAGACACTCATGAATCCATCTTGAAAATCTCTACTGCGCATGTCACCCTGGCAGAGGGAAGACAACCTTGAACAGTGGAACTCAGCCAGCTGGCAGCCACAGTCAAGATGCTCCTGAGAAAGTGACCTGCGACCCAGCAGGATGGAGCCGGACTGTACTGCAAAAGTTACATTTGTATAAATGTCATTGTATTCTGTAGAGTATCTCATGGGAACCCCAAATTCAAATAGGCGGTTCCAGAGTATGTAAATGTGAGCTTGTAGAAGTGAAATATGATTGGTGTGTTGACCTATCCTACTTGGGGACCAATCGAAATTGGGGATTCTGACACTTGCAACATTTTAAAGGGTGGTACACTGACCCGAAAACAGTATAACTAGCCTAGGTTTAGCTAGAGAAATTGTCCGACTTGTCCGAATAGCTGACCTGTCACTGACCCAACGCACTCAATAGGTGACTTGATACAGAGGGCTGCGGAGCACTCTGTCCGAAATTTCCATAGACTCAAGGGTTTTGTTAAAGAAACCTTAAATGCTGGCGGAGCACTTTGCTGGAGAAATCGATAACCCAATCAGGGTTCTGGCCGATAGCTGCAGAGAGGGTGGAGCGCAGGCGTTTCTTCCAAACTGCGGGTGCTGGTCTTATCCTGGTGGTCCTGTCCTGATCCTAATCTGGGTTTCCTGTCCTGTTCTGGGGTGTCCATTCTGCACCTGCTGTCCTGCTGATGACGGGTTTCCTTTGGGGTCCCTCCTGTTCTTAACTGACCTGTGGCCAGGGTTGGTCTTCACACCATTCTAGGTAAATATAGTGCTGAAACTCTATACTGCACCTTCTATTTTTCTGTCTTTTGCTTCAATAAAGACATATCTTTGCATATATTGACTTTCCATGCTTTTTTCGCAAACCACTGAATGAAAAGCTCATACGTTATTGTCGTTATTCTAGTATGTTCCATTTTCTACCCATCCCTTGAGTACACTTCCTTTCCAGGTCATAATATACTGATGTTCTTTGTTTCACCCATCTTTTAGTTAATTCAAGTAGTTGTACTAGTTTATCAGTACGGTCCATTTTCACCTTACCTGTAGTTCCTCTTTATCGGGAAATATTTTACTGTGAAGTTTCTAGTATGATCTTTATTCTTCCCCGTCCTTTAGTCTGAAAATTTGCCTAGCAGTTTCCTCATTCTCATCCTCACTGTTGACTCATAAATGATCAGCTTAATATATTTCTTTTTTGGATACGTGCTCTTTGTAATTCTGGTTATCGATTGCTTGCTCGTTGTAAATCTGATGTTTTCTGAGCTTGATGAATTTTAGATAAAGGTTTTCAAACTTCCTGAGTTTGTGGTTATTATAGTACAAATAGAATATATAAAGTATAAGTATTTTGGTATCTGCCTTTTTCTTCACAGCTAGCTCCCTGATTCATCGTGGTCATTAGGTACCCATGACGGTGGATTGGTAAGTCGGGTACAATAGAAATATATAGGAAGGAACTGGGTTACTGGTAGTAGAGTGTATGGTCACCCGATTAATAAAATGGTGAATTTAAATATATGGGTGACCTGCGCGCTCTATCCGTATTTTTCTGGTAGCCAGAGGATGGTTAGGGACTAGTTAAGATATGGTTAAGGACTAGTTAAAGTTGGGTAGATAGGTAGATAGGTTGGATGCTGCTAAAAAGTTATTGCTGCTAATTGTGAAAAATGTTGCTGCTAAACGTATTTGCAAATGTTTTTTTTGCTTTGAAAAATTATGAAATCTTTTAAATTGTTTTTCTTGCTGTTATATTGATACATCTACTAACCCAGTCGTTAATAAATCGTTATATGTTGTTTGGAATCCCCAGGGAATTGAATAGCGAGTGAAGAGACTCCACTGCGCTTTGAGGTCACTGGCTAGAGGAAAATTGGTGCAGGTTAGGCAGAACTGGAAGCACTAATTAGGGTTTTTCTGAAATGTATGTTTGAATAAATGATAGCATCGAGTTCGCTAAATGAAACTTCGGTTGTGATATAACCTAGTAAGGGTCACCCAAGAAAGGAGTAGTAGGTTCATCGGAGTTTGAGTGATAGCAAAGGGGTTCGCTGGTGAAACTTTAGACTTAGTATATATCCCGAAAAGAAGTGGATGAGTCAAAGAAGTAGCAGGTCTTTAATGCTTGAGTGAAGGGTAGGCAGAAGAGTTTGACTCGTAGTAATTGAAAAGTAAATGGAAGTAGTTTACTTGCAGTGAAAGTATCTTTCCTTTCTAGACACTCGAGTACAGTGGCGAATGTTTCTATGTTATAAATTAAATAACGCACTTGCACTTTGAGAAAGAAATAAAAGTTTCTGTTACCTTGTAAAGGAGGGAGTCAGTAGCGGAGCTGCTCTGACGTCATTCTGTGCTGCGCTGGTATTGGTCGAAACAGCGGGTGTGTAGCGAAGCTAGTATTGTAAAGGAGGGGTGAGTGCCGAAGCATGAGAACCTGTCTCGCGAAAGGCCGCGCACCCATTGGTCGAGATTATTTGAAACTGTGCATTTGATTGGTTGTCCGAAAATAAAAGCCGCATTTGGATTGGGAGTGATTTGTAAACAAAGTCGCTCGCAGAAATCGTATGTGGCACACGTATAGACCAGTGACTAGGCCTGATCCACGACATTTAGGGTTTGAAAACGATCAGTGGAAAGGGCATAACACTAGCATTATGTACGGAAATAAGAGAAAATTGTCCCTTGTAAATAAAGTGAATAATTTTTTCAAAAGGGACAAACCTATCAAAACTAGAGAAGGTGTTATCATACCGCCACCTAATACCCCCGCATCTTTCATGATGTTTGATAAAGGGTACCACTCGTGTGTATGGTTGGAAAATTGGGCGGAGTACACAAAGGACGACGGAATTTTGGCTTTTCCGTTGGAAGGTACTTTTAATGGCAGAATCCTTTTTAATTTGAGAACACGAATGAATGATTTACATCCCAGACCTAGATTAACGCAGTACGAAGCATTAGAGGAATGGGAGATCGAGGCTTTTGAGAGAGATAAGCCCCGAATGGATAACGGGTTAACAAAATTGTATCCGAAATTAAAGCAAGAGACCCGAGATAAAAAGATGAAACAGTGGAGACAGAATATGATTGTAAAAGGACTGTATCCAATGATGGCAATGGGTGGTCCTGCGGGAGAGAAAAAGACAGAAAAGACCAAGCATTGGGTGTCCAGTGGGGATTCAGATGATGATTTATTGGATGACATGTTTATGAAAAATCTGCCTCCTTATAATGAAGGGCCCAGATCGTCTAGTGTAGGGGATACTTCCCAACGACCCCCGTGTCAGGAAGGGAATAGATCTGTAAACGCAAGAGACAGCTGTCAAATACCTCCTTATAATGAAGGCCTAGGACCCATAGGTGCCAGAGACACCTGTCTAAGACCTCCATTTAGTGGAGAAACAAGATATTCAGGAGAAAGAGACTTTTGTCCAAGACCTCCTTATGAGGAAGGACCGAGATCCTTAAACACAGGAAGCCTGTTCCCAAAACCTAATTATGGTGAAGGACCAAGTATGACGCATCCAACTGCCCCAACATTGAGTCCGCAAATAGTACCTGAAATAAGCCTGGAAAGAATGCTGCAGGAAAAAGAGCAAGAGGCTCTAGCCAAACAAAGAACCGAAATAATTCAGAAACTCTCCCAGCTAAATACAAGCCCCGAAGTCTTGACAATCCCAGTAACTATTGGACCAGTTGTTCCTTTGTATGGGGATAGACAAGGGAGTCCAAAGGCCCCAATTATTACCCCAACTGTAGTGCAGCCAAGAAAAGAGCCCTTAATTGTAGATGATCAGACGAGTGAGTGTGAATCTGAAGCTTCTTTAATGGATTTGCCGATTAGGAACTCAGGAAGGAGTTTGCAGAAGAGACATAATCCTTTCAATACGAGAGAGATTCAAATGGAATCGACTTCAGGTACCAAGAGTGTCACACTGGTGACTCCTGAAGAGATTGAGAGATGGAGTCGAGAATTAGAGAGACAAACTCCTCAGACCAAACCATTAGATATTTACAAATTGAGAATTGAAATGCAAGAACTGACGGCCGTAAATGTGGGGTTAGATAGATTAAATACCTATTCAGAGGAAGAGCTGCGGTTTATCTGCAAGAGTCTTACCCGTAATACCAAAGTGCTCCATGAGAAATTAACAGACACTGCAGCTAGTATGGGAATAGATATTTCGAAATCAAAGCCATTACAAAAACCCTATAGAGCTGATTTCTCAGACAAAGATCTGGAAAATATGAATGTGTCGGGAAAAAAGGTGCAGATCAAAGAATTGTTGACCGTGTTGCAAAAATGGGGAGAAGTAGAAAAGTGGAAAGCCAGGTGGGCAAAGAAAAAGGAAGAGGTTAGGTCCAAACAGACGACTTCTGAGTTTGTTTTAAAAGAAGCAGACAAGCCAGAACAGTTATACCCCATGCGAGAAGTGCCAGGTGGGAAGTATGTGCACGTTCCATGGTCCCGACAGGATATTGTGTCCTTTACAAATGATTTCCCTAAATTTCGAGAGAAGCCTGTAGATTGGTACCGACAGGTTGAGAGGTTCGTGAAAGTACAAAAATGCCTGTGGAAAGATCTGGATGGGTTTTTTGACATAGTTGTTCCAGTAGATTTGTGGACAGATTGTAAAATTGCCATTGGTTGGCCTAGTGAGGAATACCCGAGGGATCCTATTTCAGGAGCACCTTCTGATGAGGTAATGAAAAAATACCAGCAAGTAATGTTACACTTGAAGGGAAAAGTGCCTGCAAAGGAAACTGATTGGACCAGAATAGATAGAACTACACAGGAAAGAGATGAGACTGTGCATTCCTTTTATGAAAGACTGTTACAGGTGTTTAAAACATACAGCGGTATAGATAACATCGAGATGAAGGATATGACCCACTTCATTTACAGGTTTGTAAATGGTTTAAGACCTGAAATTTGCCAGTGGATCAAAGACAATAAAATCTGTTGGCAGTCAAAGAAGATTGATGAGGTCTTACGGTACGCAAAGTACTGTGAAGATGAGATGGCTGATAAGCGAAAGGCTCTGAAAGAAAAGGTCATGTGGGCACAAGTAAAACTAGCGGAACAGCAGGAAAAGCAATTGGGTAAAATGAATAAGAATTCCCAAAATTAAGGTTCTGGGGGTGGAGGGAAGCCCAGAGTAAAAATGAGTCGAGAGGAAGCCAAAAAGAAATTCCCCTGTCACCAGTGCGGAGAAATAGGGCACTGGAGAGACGAGTGTTCAAACGCACAGAATAATAACCCTCAAAACCCTGATTTAAATCCACAGACGCAGAATGAAAAACCAAGAAAGACCCAGCAACAGGTAAAGGCGAGTCAGTTGCCTCGTGCACCTAAACCGAATTATAAGGGAAAGACACCGCAAGGTGAAGACATAGAAATTTGGGGAGGAAGGGAGGATAGAAATGCAGCAACTTCACAATTTCTGTTGAATGACACTTTCCTCTGCGATGAACCTTACTGACGGGGCCTGAGGGGGGAGGACGAGGAGTGCGTACTTGGCGCCTCCTTGCCGGTAGACCAGTCAGGGCCATACATTGAAGAAAAGGTTGAAGGCAATGATGTCACCTTTCTGTTGGACACTGGTGCTACCCGTTGTACTGTGAGAACAGCAGACGTTCCAAACCTACCCCTCTCGGGAGAAGCAATCCAAGTAGTGGGTGTGTCTAATCAATTGATTAGTACCCCAGTTACTGAGCCCATGGAGATTACAATAGGGAATTTTAAAGAAATGCATAGATTTGTTGTCTGTGATACCAGTTCTGTAAATTTATTAGGACGCGATTTATTGTGTAAAATGAACTGCACTATCTTTTGCACACCAAAAGGCGTCGAAATTCAAACCCCAGACGAAGATGGAATATACAAATTAATGTTAATCAGACCTGACTCAGAAATTAAACGACTGACTATACAAGACTTACCTGAAGAACTCCAACAGACGGTGAAACCAGAAGTATGGGATTTTACTGGAAAAGATATAGGGCTAATGGCAAATGTTGATCCAATTAAAATAGCCATGAAAGAAAATGCAGTTTACCCCAATACCAAGCCTTACAAAATGAGTACAGAAGTGAGAGCAGGAGTTGCCATTGAGATAAAAAGATTGCTAGAAGCGAACATCATACAAGAAGTGATGAGTAGCCCATGTAACTCACCCATAATTGGAATCAAGAAACCTAGTGGTAAGTACAGAGTAGTGCAGGACCTGAGAAAGGTAAACAAAATTGTTGTTCCATGCTGCCCTATTGTTCCGAACCCAGCAGTGATTCTTTATCAGATTCCCTGGAATGCTGAGTGGTTCACCGTGATTGACCTATGTCACGCATTCTTTTCGATCCCATTGCATCCAGAGAGCAAATTTCTTTTCTCATTTGCCTTCGACAGTCACGTGTTCGTTTGGAATCGCGTCCCTCAGGGGTACACAGAAAGCCCCTC
The DNA here is from genome assembly GCF_964261635.1 of Lissotriton helveticus. Classification (NCBI taxonomy): domain Eukaryota; kingdom Metazoa; phylum Chordata; class Amphibia; order Caudata; family Salamandridae; genus Lissotriton; species Lissotriton helveticus. The sequence continues at coordinate 780,614,157 of NC_136065.1, read as the reverse complement.
AATATTTTATCAGATTCTGAAAAAGTGCCTTGAATCTGTAGTCTTACCCGGAAATTCAGTTTTGGTGCAATATATAGACGACCTCTTGGTGGCGTCTAAAAATCAGAAAGACTGTGTTGTTGACACCATTGCCTTACTGAACCATCTAGGTGAAGGAGGACATAAAGTATCACCTGACAAACTACAGTTCTGTACCAAATCAGTAAAATATCTGGGGCACCAGATAGAGAAAGGTATCAGGAAAGTTACTTCAGAAAGAATTAGGATAATTCGAAACATGCAGTTACCCAATACTCAGAAAGAAGTCAGAATGTTCCTTGGAGTCGTAGGTTATTGCAGGCAATGGATTGTGGGATTTGCAGTCCTAGCAAAACCATTAATCAAAATGACAAAGAAAGGAGCAAAAGACCCAGTTGAATGGGACGAGGAAAGCCTGACAGCATTTACAAAATTACGAGAATGTCTGTGTACAGCTCCAGCATTGGGAATGCCGGATTATTCGAAGGAATTTGCACTGTTTTGTGATACACGAGATAATTGTGCACTGTCAGTCCTAACCCAAGAGCATGGTCTGACTAGACGTCCAGTAGCATATTTTTCTGCTACCTTGGATCCAGTGGCTGCTGGATTGCCCGGATGTCTGAAAGCAGTAGCTGCAACTTGCATGAGTCTAGAACAGAGTGAATCCATCGTTATGGGACATCCTGTAACTGTGTATGTTCCACATGCAGTTGTAATTTTACTGACCAGAACTAAAACTCAGTATCTTACCCCTAGTCGGCTGACTAAATATGAAAGAATTCTTGTAGGTGCTGCGAATGTGGTCATTACGTAGGTGTAACATATTAAATCCAGCTACCCTATTACCAAACTCACTAATTGCAGAAGCAGAGGGAGAGGTCGAGCATGACTGCATTGACCTGACTGAGTTCAGTACTAAACCACGCCCAGATATCAAGGAAATGCCCCTGCCTGTAGAAGATTATGAGCTGTTTGTAGATGGCTCATGTCTGAGACACGAACTTGTAGGCCTAAGTGCTGCTTATGCTGTAGTCACGGTATCACGCACTATAGAAGCATCTTGTCTATTTGGAGTAAAGTCTGCACAAGTAGCCGAATTGGTTGCATTGGCAAGAGCCTGTAAAATTGGGAAAAATAAAAGAGTAACCGTATATACTGACAGTCAGTGCTTTTTCCCTGTCCCCACCACGTTCTGATCTTGTGATTTGGTCTATGCAGTAATATCTGAGTAAATCCCTGTTGCTTTTGTGAAATTGAGCAAAATGACGGGCTACCGGATAGGTCTTATCGTTGTTCGCGATAGCCCACATGTGTTCCAGGATTCTCAGCTTCGTGGGTTTGATGGTACTGCCTATGTACCGTTTGTTACATGGGCACTCCAGACAGTATACTGTAAACTCTGAGTTACAGTTCAGATGTTTCGTGATCACCCTGTTAGGTTCATCACCTCCAGATCTTCCTGGGTATTCTTTTACTTTCTTGCTATACTTGCAAGCTTTGCAGCGCAAGCACGGGAAAAAGCCTGTGATCCTATTGGTAAATGTAAATGTAAATGTAGCCGTACTTGTAAAGCGCACTGATACTCCTGAGTGTCCTGGCGCTGTACTCATACCGCTAGGGAACCCTTCCTGGTTTTTCCCCGTGAAATGTCCACTCCTGGGCATCCCCAGGGTGCAACCAGGCATCCCTAGCGCTGTAGGGGGCCATTGTGGAGACTAAGCAAGCTATTGCCCAGAGTTGCAGCGTGGGACCCATGCTTAGAGTAGGCACCGAGGCGAGAAATCAGGTCCGAGGAATTATGAGCCCAAGATCCGCCGAGACCAGCCAAGGCAGGAATTGAACCCTGGTCCCGGGCCAGACCTCTGCATCAGGGTCTGCCGCTCTAACCATTGAGCCACACTTCTCCACCGCCGGGGTTATAGTTGAAGGGGAGAAGTGACTGTGAATCAGGTGGTCTGATACTGACTGGCATCTTCGATAGGTAATCATGGGTCTATCAGAAAGATGTCTTTCCAAAAAAAAATAACAAAATAAAATATATATATATATATATATATATATATATATATATATATATATATATATATATATATATATATATATATATATATATATATATATATATATATATTTGCCACACGTTTTGTTCGCAGAGCAGGACACAGGTAAGGGCGGTCAAGGCGCTGGGGGCGAACACCTCCATTGAGTGCTGCCACTTTGCCCGAATAAAACCAGCACCTTGAACCCTGATGCCTGGTCGGCGTGCTTCTTTCCATCAGGTTAAGAAGGAGTGTGTTTATATATATATATATATATATATATATATATATGTGTGTAATTCAGTCTTGTATTGTCATGATAATACTTGTGCTTTCAATATTGCCAGCACTGCTAGAATTTTGCCCTCACACAGAGAATGGGATAGCTTTCTTCTGGAGAACTTTAAAATAAAGCAACATATACCCAGAGACTGAGAAGCAAACGTGCAAAGATTTCAAGAGAAGGAGGCAGAAAATTGCTGGGCTTTCTTTACCACTGGTGGCACCCGGTGCAACAATCAGTTTTGGCACCCCCCCATGATCTCCTCCTCGGATCCCTGACTACCACAGGGCAAAGTGCCATTTAACTCCCAATAGCTCTTCTCTCACTTACATTTCATTTGTTTGGTTATTATTTTTTGGTCCTCAAAAGTAAAACGCATATATCCGTAATCAGTGCAGCAGTCAAATTTGCCATATCGCAAGAACAGCAATAATGTCAGCGGATGTGTTGCGGAACAGGGAGGAGGCGGCCAAAACATTGTTTGTCCATAACCCGCTGGGGGTTCTACAATTCCAAGACAGGCTGCAAGCGTTGAGGCAAATCCTACCATAAGGGACATGTACAGGAAGTTGGAGAAATTGATGAAAAGAGAACAGGCGAAGTGGTGGGAAAATAAATCCTTGAGCTGATATCTGCAAGTAGGCCGAGTTCTGAGGGGGCTATGCATAACTCTGGCACCCAGCTATGAAACTCCGGATCCGGCCATGTTGACGGAATGGGCGGAAACAAATCTAGAGTCCTACAGTAAACTTATGGCCATTCTGGTAAAATATGCGGAGAGTGACGCATTAAAATTCAAGCAGAAATAGAACAGCTGGAAATAGAGATTACCAGAACAGAGAAAAATGACCAAATGGATAAAATGAGTGCAGACATAATGACTAGGCTGGGCAAAGATGAGGACATTATTAAAAAACGCAAAGCCTTCAAATTCGAGAGCGATCGGATTGATTATCTCAATGGGCAAATATTTACTTTTGCTAAAAAAATATGAGAATGTAAAGGCGCAACCAAGGAAAACTCGCCAAGACCTTACAGAAGAAACTGATGTGAGCTCTGCAGCAGAAAGTGATCGAGATAATGAGACAGCTGGGGCCCAAACAGCTGGGTTTACAAAACTTTCCTTGGCACAAGAAGTGAGCTGTCTGTGCCAAGACCGCCGGGACACCTTAAGACCCCGAATTCCAGCAAGTGGCAGGATGGGCAACAAAGCGCCAATCGCAAACGTAACGAAAGGCGGAAATGCCACAAAAGAAAAATCAGACAATGAGAAAAGACCACAAAGAGGCTGCTGGAAAACAAAATCGCAATCAAGCACAAGCTTGTGCCCCAGCTCAATAATTAACCTCACGGACGTAAAACTCACCAAGAATGATGAGACAATCCTAGGCTTAGGATTAACGTGTTGCCCACCTTGTAATTTCAACTACGCTGACACCAGGATGGATGCATACAGATTTGTGAGGAAATTAAAACTGAATACATTTTTTCTACTGCAACCAAATAGAAAAAACCAAACAGAAACACCAAGTAGTTCTTCAGTGTTAGATGCAGGAGACCGGACGGATTTTGATGAAATCTGGTCATTACAGAGGGAATCAGAAACAGCAATAGATATCTCTATGACATCTTCAAGGGAAGATCAAGGAATATGCAGAACTCCCTTTAAACCCAAATCCGTTTTCCAGCCAGTGATGACCCATGACAATCTGGATGTATATCAGGAATTAATTACTAGGGATTTGAAGAAACTGTATATTGCCACGAATAGGAAACATGCCGCAATCAATAAGAAGAATCAAAGTTATAAGAACTTAATCAAAAAACTTGAATCTAACAAAAATATAGTTGTTAGACAGGCAGATAAAGGCGGAAACATTGTCTTGTGGCCTCGCCAAATGTACATAAGTGAACCAGAAACACAACTACAGGATTCCTTATGTTACAGAAAAAGCAATCTGTTAGCCATAAAAACTGCGTGGCTGGATCAAAACTCAAAATTGATGGCATGGAGGAGTGGCAATCTCATTTCCAATGAAGAATTTTGTTTCCTCAAAAAAGAGCATCCTGTTATACCTACATTTTACCTGATACCCAAAATTCACAAAAATGTGGACATGCCTCCCGGTGGTCCAATCATTTCAGCTATCAACAGTTCCACTGAGAACATTTCGAAATATATAGACTATTTTCTGCAGGACTGGGTTAAGGAATTGTGTTCCTATGTACAACATATCTCTGATTTTATTCGTAAATTGAATAATGTTGTTTGGAATCCTGATTGCCTTTTAATAACATTAGATTATCTTCACAATATACCTCTATAAAACATTGCGATGGTGTGAAAGCAGTACAGCATTATTTAAACAAACATGCAATGAATTTTTCATCACACAATAAAATGCTGATATCAATGATACAGATCTGTCTAGAACAGAACTACTTCCTGTTCCATAATCAGGTATATCAACAAATCAGGGGGGTGGCTATGAGGGCCTGCTTTTCCCCCAGTTTTGCATGTTTACACATGGGAATGTGGGAGGAGCAGGTCCTCATGGTTAAATACCAAGCCACTATGCGAGATCATGCACCCATTTACCTGAGATAAATAGACGATCTATTCATGATCTGGCAGGGATCTAAAGAGGATGCACAACGGTATGTGGAGAGATTAAATAACAACAATTTAAATCTAAAATTTACCTCCACCATTGATGCCAAGTCAGTCTGCTTTCTTGACACAGAGGTTTATGTGGAAAATACAGGTCTGGCTACAAGATTACATAGAAAGCCAACTGCAGGAAACACCGTACTGCATGTGGTCAGTCAACATCCATACCACCTAATAAGCAGCATTCCCTTTGGGGAGATGCTGAGCATTAGGAGGGTATGTAGTTCAGATCTGGAATGCCAGAGGGCTCAAGAAGAAAGTAAAATAAGTTTCTTGGCTAGGGGATACTCGGAGGAGGTCCTCAGAAGAGCAATAGACCGTTCGAGAGCAGTATCAAGAGATCAAGCTTTAACCTCTAAACTTAAATCAGTGAGGATAGCCACGAACGAGTCTGCAACACAGCCAAGAGTTATTTTAACATACAACAAACAACATAAAGAGATCAGAAAGATTTTCTATAAAAATTGGAACCTAGTGGCAGGGGATCCTGTGATAGGGGGGTTAGTAACTAAAAAACCAGAGCTAACCTTTAGGAAATCTCCATCAATGGCAGACAAGCTAGTCAGCAACTGCCCAGAGGTATCAGTACCTAGCACTTGGATGGCATTGAGTAAGGGGTTTAAGATTTTTTTTTGGTTGCAAGGCAGAAAACACAGAGGGTCTGCCAAATTAATTATAAGGCTACACTGTCAGACCGAGTTGTCAAAATCTTGGGGTGAGTAAATCACATTGAGCCAGTGTTCTAGAAAGAGTTGAAAAAACGTGTATAGGAAAGAACACGTTTTTTCACCTCTTTCTAGAACACTGGCTCAATGTGATTTACTCACCCCGAGATTTTGACAACTCGGTCTGACAGTGTAGCCATAAAATTAATTTGGCAGACCCTCTGTGTTTTCTGTGTTATACACTTAGAATGTAGCTGGGGATAATAACCAGGTACGGGTCTATAAACCATATATCCCTCGGACCCTCCTTAAAATGTTTTGTTGTTGAATATTGCTTGCAAGGCATGCAGACATGGCTGCAACAAAACCCTTTACTTGGTTCCATTCAAAGATACACCTGTACCCATAAGGAAGAGACTTACCTGCAATTATGCAGTCTATGTGCTGCAGTGTCGGTGTGGGTTGCGGTATGTAGGGAGTACCCGACTGCCCGCCCACAAACGGATACTGCAGCACATTAGGGCCATCACTGGAAAAGACCAAGCATATCCTGTGGCCCGTCACTTCGAAAATGTACACGGTAGTGATCCTAAACACTTGCAATATTTTTTTAATTGATACCATAATGCCATTAAAACGAGGAAATAGGGAAGCACAACTACGCCTCCTAGAAACCAGATACATATTGGAACTCGACAGTAAGAACCCAGGAGGTCTCAATGCTAGTGAAGATCTTTTTACTTGTATATAGTTTCCAATTCAATAAGCTTTTATAATGAAATCAGATCTGTGTTTGTATATAAAATCAGCGTTTCCCCATTTCAGCATTATGACATAGGTTTGTGGCCTGTCGAGGAAAGTAGAAAACAATGAATAATAAGATAACATCTGTAAAGTAGCTGATCTTTTACCCCACTTTTAATATTTGCACATATTTCACTTTAAAGCTGAATTTTGCACGTACATAGCACTGTGTTCTGACACAATAAAATGAAGTATATAGTTTACATAGTGATTGAATTGATGAATCCAACAAAAGAGAGAAACCCACTTGGGTAGCATTTGCACTTTATTCTGTGTTGAGAAATTTCCAAGACAGAGAAAAACTAAAATGAATTTATACTATTAAGTATGTAATCATTTTTTGAAGCATAACTTGCACATATTTATTATTACTGTTTACTGATTTCATAATGGTTACACATTGATTTTAGATACTGTGTCTTTTATTTAAATCGAAATTGTACCATTGTAGAAGTATGCCTTCAGTTTCTATGGATTCTTTGTATTCAGTGTGGCCATTAATCCCCGGACTTTTTTTTAACTATAAGTACCCTCTCCAGTGTCTAGCAACATATCATGTGATCAAGCCTCTGGACAGAGGTGAAATGCGTCATGGCGGACATGCTGGGTGATCTATTGCACTAATAAAGCACTGAATTTTGGCACCAGAGACGGGTTGGATACGCGCTGGCGTTTGGCGAGTACTTCTTTAATATATATATATATATATATATATATATATATATATATATGTAACTTCAACCGGTCACTGTGCAACAAAGCCTCATGCACGCTCACCAGTACGCAGACAACGATAAAAACGTCCAAGCCAGTCTTCAGGTTATGACTCTTTAATCATATATAAAGTGCAGGGGTGCAAAAATCGTCGAACAGACGCGTTTCGGGCGTGAACGCCCTTGCTCACTGTTAGCGGGGGATTGGACTCATATACACTTAAATAGCACATAGTGAATTTGAAAAAGAGCGCCCAATGCAAAATAAGGTACATCAACATAGATGAAGGACTAAAGTCAAAACTCCATACAATATAAACACCATCTGTGGGGGCCATTTTGGAATGGAAAAACATATCACATATATAACTATACAAATATAGATTCATACTATGTATGGTTCAGCATTTGCTGTAAATCATTTTATAGAGTACAAATACTTGTGATGAACACATGTGGTCAAAATAGATTTTGCCTTTATACTTAAGGTGCAAAAATGCTGTATTTTCATTAAATTATAAATACTTCATATATAGCTATTGAATAAATATCTGTGCAACTACATGGTGGTAATTAACCTGATCAAAAAATGGATCGTAAAAAACACATGCACTCCTAATTTTTTTGAGAAATGCCATAGTAGGTAATTTGTGGTCACATGTATCCAAATACAGATTCTAAGAAAAACAGCCCCAATGATAATGGAGTGTAACATGACCAACAAAAATATGGTAAATGCGCGAGATATACAAATCAAAATATATCATAAGAACATATTTGTACACACATATATCGTGCTGATGTATAGTCCATTGTTTATGAAAATCATAAACAAATCAAAAAAATATAATATACAGTGAAGGAGTGAGTTTGGTGAACGTGACCAAAAATAAAAATAAAAAATAAAAAATAAAATCAAAATTCACATTGAATAACAATGGTGACATTAAAATCTTAGTCTTAAGATGTTACTTCACATCTTAATTTGCAGCAATATCAGACAAAGTGGAATAGACATTTGATGAACTTGATAACGCATGGCCGCTGCCACCGGCCTATGTACATTTTGTGTTACTTGATTCTCTGCGGGATAAGGTAAAAGTTGGAAATATGACGAAGGGTCATGTAGTTTACAAAGATCACAAAATTAGTTGATTGTTAGTTCACATGAAATGACAAATAATAATTAACGACCTAATGCCCACAATAGCAGGGAGACATATATATATATATGTGTGTAATTCAGTCTTGTATTGTCATGATAATACTTGTGCTTTCAATATTGTCAGCACTGCTAGAATTTTGCCCTCACACAGAGGATGGGAACTCCTTAGTAGTTTATTTTTGGAGAACTTTAAAATAATGCAACTGGGGGGAGGTAGATGTCAAAGCTGTCATCCCTATCCCCTGGTCGGACCACTCCCTGGTGCCCTTTGTGGTGCGAATCCCGGCCAGTAGAGCATCGGAAAAGATATCCCTCAACTATCTTAGCCGCAAGTGGACTAAATTTTCGCTAGTAACATTTAATGTGGCACTTACATCGGGAGGGGGGCCGGGGGGGGGAGGATGTGGAAACAGCCAGTAACAATTTGACCAAACGCATTTTGGAGGCACTGGACTGCACGGCCCCACTCTGCCGGAAGAAGGCGGGCTGCCGTACTCAGAGAACGGCCCCGAGGTACAACGACGAGGTGCGGGCAGCAAAGGCAGAGTGCAAACGCTCAGAGAGGCAGTGGCGGGTAGCCTTTAGGGCCCAGGTTAAACAAGAATACTTAGTAAAGAGGCGCATTTACCATGGGAAGATTAGGAAGGCTAAAGCAACCTACTATGCTGATAAAATCAGGGAGGCAGAGAACTCCGCGAAAGAATTATTCCTGATTTACAAGACTCTTTCGGCTGGAAAGTCCGCCATTGCACCCGGGGACTGCTCGGTGGATTCTTGCAATCGTATCGCGGATTTCTTCGCGGAAAAAGTCTCTAAAATATACTCCTCCTTCCCTAGCCAGATCATGGCAGGATCCGAGTTCGTTGAATCTCCCAGGGAAATCGAGGGTTTACCTGTGCTGGCCAATTTCATTACTCCTCCTCCAGAAATACTGATACAGATCTGTAGGTTGGTAAAATCGGGCTCTCCCAGGGACCCGATATCCCCTAAACGCTTGGCCGACAGCCTACCGCTTTTGGAGCCCTACATTAGGCATCTATTAGTTGTCTCTTTCAGGACCCATACTGTTCCCAAAGACCGGAAACAGGCGGTAGTGCTCCCCTTGCAAAAGAAGCCAAACATTAGCTTCGAAAAACTGGAACATTTTCGCCCAATCTCCCTGTTACCCTACATGGCCAAAGTGGTGGAGAAGGCCGTGAATATGCAGTTAATGGAGTTTGTGGAGGAGGCAAGTCTCCTTCACGATACCCAGTTTGGATTCCGACCCGACACTCTATGGAGTCGGCCCTAGTTAGGGCAGTTGAGACCGTGAGGCAGGAGGTGGATGAGGGCAAAACAATGGCCTTGATCCTGTTAGATCTCAGCGCAGCATTCGACACTGTAGCCCATCCCACCTTGCTACAGTGTCTGAACAAAGGTGGGATCTCTGGTGCTGCGCTGAAGTGGATCCAGTCTTTTCTGACTGATAGAGGCTTTCAGGTCAGGCAGGGAGACTACTATTCGAGAGTGGTTAATCTGGGTCAGGGCGTGCCCCAGGGGTCGTCCCAGAGCCCGACTCTTTTTAACCTGTATGTCTCCCCAGTGGGTACCATAGTAGAGAGCCATGGGCTCCGCATAGTGTCGTATGCCGACGACACGCAGCTGGCCATCTCCCTATCGTGCGCGCCCGGTCTTGCTGCAGAGAGATTTAGAGTCTGTATGCAGGAGTTGGCAGCCTGGATGTCTGCCAACTGCCTTAAATTAAACGGCAGCAAGACGGAGGTGCTCGTGGTGGGGGGAGGTCCATCGGTGTGGTCGTCGGCGTGGTGGCCACCCTGTCTGGGGATGACACCTACACCGTGTCAAGAAGCCAAATATCTTGGGGTTTGGCTGGATGCTGACCTCACATTCGGACCCCAGATCAGCCGAGCCGTGGGGTTATGCTTCGGTGTCCTAAAAAGCCTGCGGAAGATCCTGGATTTGCTTCCGGTGGAGGCCCGTAGGACGCTGGTGCATGCCCTGGTAACGGCGCGACTGGACTACGGCAATCTGCTATATCTGGGGGCGACGAGAAAGAACATTGGTCGTCTCCAGGTGTTGCAGAATGCCGCGCCCACCTGGTCTTGAGATTACCATGAAGGTCGGCATCGGGGAGAGCGCTCCAGGCACTTCATTGGCTCCCTGTGAGAAGCAGGATTGAGTATAAGGCATTATGTATATGCCACCGCATTTTGTACGGCAAGGCGCCTATACCACTGCGGGACCTGATTTCTCGCTATGAGCCAGCTTGTGCCCTGCGCTCCACAGGTGCAGGGCTAGTGAAAGTCCCCAAAGTAAGAAGGGCTCGGATGGGGGGCAGGTCCTTCCGGTATCTGGCAGCCAAAGGCTGGAACGGTCTGCCGTCGGAGCTGCGCCAGGAACCATCCGAATCCAGATTCAGGGGGAAACTTAAAACCCATCTCTTTATCCGCTAGACTTGCACTGCTTCCGGCCACTTGACTCTGTCACTTCCACTTGTCACAGCGCGGGGACACGCCGGTGCGCGTAACCAGGCGCTCTACGAATCTCCCTATTATTATTATTATATACCCAGAGACTGAGATGCAAACTTGCAAATGGGCAACTTAGTCCGGAAGCAAAGATTTCAAGAGAAGGAGGCAGAAAATGGCTGGGCTTTCTTTACCACTGGTGGCCCAGTTTTGGCACCCCCCCCCCCCCCCTGATCTCCTCCTCGGATCCCTGCCTACCACTGGGCAAAGTGCCATTTAACTCCCAATAGCTCTTCTCTCACTTACATTTCATTTGTTTTAAGGCACTGGTAAAGGATGCCTTTACTAATACCCAAACCAACCATTTTTACCAGCATTATGAATAAATAATGAAAGACTGGGGAAGAATGTCCTAAACTATTATATGCAATTTGCCTGTAGCTCATTGATCAATAACAAAAAGGAGCCTAGAGGGAAAAGGGATCCAGGGTTGCCCTCCACTCATAAACTATCAATACACCAATAACCCTGTACCTTGGGCAAACACACATGTAAATCTATGTATCTATGTATGTATACTTCTTTTTCAGCATGAAATATTTACTATCTATTTTCTCTGCTGCACCAAGACCCTCTTTCTTATTCAATCCTACATGTGAATATTTACTATTTTTTGCCCTTTCTAAAATGAAAAAACTTTTTCAATCGACAGACAAAACAGAACTAAATGCATGTCTGAAAAACAGTTATTGAGTACATCAATAGTGGTGAAAAAATGTATAAGGGACAAAATGACCCCTCATGGGCGCACCATCATCGGGTAACTGGTAGGTACTCACCAGATAAAGCCTCTTTTCTCATCATAGGCGGTCATTCATTGTCCCAGAAAAGAAAAAGAAAGTGTCCAAAATAAAAAAGAATTGTGTGAAGTGTAGTAGAGAGATAAACAATCCCCCTCTACTTGAGGAGGAGATATTCATGCTGAAAAAGAAGTATACATACATAGATACTTAGATTTACATGTGTGTTTAACCAAGGTACAGGGTTATTGTTGTATTGATTGTAGCTCATTGATGACAGTTCGTAAGAGTCACTGTTCTATATTAGGGATGTATCTTATGTACTGCGATAACACAAAGATTTCTGTGACAATAACAATAGTGGACTCGGCTATCAATTCAAAATTCAAAATACAAATTTGTGATCTGCAATGTACGTGTTATTTGCAGCAGGCATAATAACCCTCTAGTCTGCTTTATGCCACTAGACACAACTCCGATCTCTCTCTCTAGCTAACAAGAACATTAATTACACAACATTGACATTTTTATTGCTGCCTGAAAGCTGGATGCACAAGGAACTCTACAGGATGCAGATTCCTAGTCTTGTATTCCAGTGACAGACTCATACAGGACCAGGAATCCAGTCCGGGCTTGCAATCTTGCCCCAGATCAGAGCAGTGCCAGACAGCAGAGCGGAGTGGAGTGGAGAGGAGTGGAGTGAAGCAGAGCCTGCCTGTGGAGCCAGCTACAGCACCAAGAGACGCCGTGAAAACCGAGAAAGGCAACACGGTGAGCCCGTGATCCTGCAACCTCACTCCTGCCCCCCCCCGCCCTCCACCTGGGAAATTGGCAGAGGTGCGGGAAGCAGCGGGAGCCGCGAAAACGGGAGCGAAAATCAGAGCCGCAAAAACCGGCAGAAAAACCGAGGCGAGGCCGGCGGAGCAGGTGGTACCAGTGGGATCCCGAGGCCTGGGATAACTCAGCAATTTCACGTCCCTTGGGCCCTCCCCCAGCCTCATACAGCCTCCTCACAGCCACCTACAGTCACCTACCGCACACAGTGGCAGTGCCGCCCGACTACCTGTTGCTGTCGCTGTTGACCTGCCCTGCTGCTTCTGCTGTGGTGGTCGGTAGCCCCGTGGCAAACCCACTGCAGGGAGCAGAGACAGTGGGCAGAGAAACACCAGAGAAACAGAGACACAGTAGCTGCAGGAGCAGCAAGAGCAGCAAGCAGCAAGTCCCCAAGTCCCCAACAAAGAAGGAGCTGGCCACCCTAGGGCTGCAAGACAAGCAAGGACAAGCAAGCACCAGGATCGGACTATAGGATTATCACTCCCATCTGCATTTTACTCCCTCTCATTTTCCGTGCCGTTCAACACCAGGGGCACAGGGGCACAAGGAGCCACAAGGGGCCATCAAGCTACAAAAATGACAAAATTACAAACTGCAAAGCCTCACAGACACAAAAGAGGGGAGGCTACGGAATTGAGAGGTGAGCCAGATACTTTCTTCTCCTCCTCCCTCTCTTACTCCTACTCCCTTCCCGCTCGACCAACATAACTGACACAACTTTTAAGATTGAGAGCTCACATCTTCAGACTAGCACACCCACTGCAGTAGTTCCCCATATTGCCCAGTACTGTACACCTTATCCTTTAGGTTGTTGATCAGAGCAGAGCCGGACCGAGTTCGTGACTCAGACAGACCGGCGCCCGCGGAGGAGCCACGCACGCAGCCCTCTATGCACTACTAACCACGCGAAATCTCCCCCCCCCCTTCCTTCCCTTCTGCCCCTCTGTCGCGAGGGTGACGGAGATGGAGACGTAGCACGGGAGCACGGGAAGACCGTGGGGGGAGAGCCATGAGCTGCGCGATGTGACTGGCGATCACAAACCTTTCACGCCGAATCACCGCCCCGTACCGAGCAGCTCCGTGGCAAGGCGGGAAGCAATGAGGGGGAGTCGCGGCAACAAGAGAAGCATTGAGGCGCCGCCAGAACCGCCCAGGCTGTAACAGGCTGAATCAGGCTGAATCAGGGTAAGAGAGGGAGAAGTAGGGCGGTGAGGGGCTCCCGCCCACCGCACCCTGGTCACTGCTCACTGTTCTTGGCTCTCCCCGCCCCCCACTCACCTATAAGGCGAGGAAGGCTGCCCAACAGACCAGGCAACCAACAACCAGGGAGGCGGGCAGCCCCCAACAACCCCCAACCATCAACTATCTTTTGTGATCTACTCATCAAAATAAAGATCTTTTAAAACTCAAAGAGAAAAAGAAAGTCAAAGGTGGCCCACCGAAGGCAATACAGAGGATCCAATAGTTATTCCAACTTTGCCTAAACTGCTTAAAATTCTGCTTAAATCTCGGCCAGCAGCCCCCAACCGTCTCCAGCAATCAACCCAAAATTGTCGGAATTGCAATCAGTATCACTGTTAAAAATCCCCAATCCATTGCCAACTGGGAGGAGGCGCAAAGTTGAAATACACTTCAACACTCAGGAAGCCATCAGGGGAAAGCCAGCAAAGGAAGTAAAGGACGAATCACCCGAGACCCGAGACCCGACAATTCTCCTAATCTGATCCACCTACCCCACCACACAGGGTGCCAAGCCGATAATGAGGTCTGGTAGGGTGAGGCGAGTCACAACTTCCACTAGCAATACCAGAAAAGGGAAAACAAGGAACCCTAAGGTTCCAAACGAGCCGTTGGAAATTAACACCCACTCCGGCCACCCCGACCACCTCGACTGGACGGGAGAACGCATCCCGCGCGGCCATCGCCGCTAACTCAGGAACGCCGGGTATCCTGTTAGTAGACTTAGTTCAAGATTCAAGAGAGGTAGGAAAAGAGACTATCTGGAAGAAATCTGCGCCCCAGGGGAAAAAATTACTTCAACCTAAAATATATTCCAAATTTTCCTTTATTAAAGACGCAGGTGCGCTACTCAACACCCGCAACCAATTGAATCTCCCCTCCCCGCTGCATCCTCAGCTACCAGAAGGGGCATCCGGTTACCTTTCAGCCTCATTGGCGACACTCGATACAGATACCGGCATGTTCACCCTATTAACTGAACTAGGGGAGAGAAGAAACAACTACTTAAAAACACCGACCAAATCAAACATAGAGTCCTTAAAAGGCGCAACGGAACCATTGACATTCACTACACCCCCCCCATAACTAACTTCGAAAAAACAACAGAGGGCGCCCCAAAAGAGGCGCTGCCAGGCGACGAAACTACGCATTCTTCAGCTCTACTAGCTTTACCCGCTCTACCAGCTCCCCAGTCTAACCAAGTAAATGAAATGGAATTACCAGCAGATCCAGCTGGGCTGCCATTAGAGCCTAAAATCATAGTACTTCATCGCCAGCATAAAAGCCCCTCCCCCCGAGTTATGGGATTTCCTGTTTCTTCTCCTGCAGTTTCAGATGTGTTTCATTTTACAGGTCACCGACCCCTCCATCTGAAGATAAAACTAACACAACGGAAGCCAGAGAGTCAATTTCACTACAACAATTGAAATCCTATCCCTCCAACTCTACTGATTGCAACCAAGAACCCAACAAATCCAATAAACATAATTACGAACAGGAGCGTAAAGACCACCAGAAAGACACTGCCTTTACACTGTCGACAGAGAATCACTTACCCAATCGAAAAAGGTTCAAATTACAAACTCTCAAAGTCCACTACGGAGGAACCTCACCCCGAAGCACCCCTACTTAAGCACCTCCCTATAACGACCAACATGGAGGGCGACCCAGACGACATGATTGCAGGAAGCACCCATCTTGCTTCCCTCACAAAGGAAGAATGGGAAAATCTTGTCACTACCTACACATCCGAGGAAAAGAAGGAGGTGGCCCCACAAGGACTGGGAACTCCCTCAAAAAAGGCCGATGCAAACACTCCGCCAAGGAATATGGACTTCACTTCTAAACACCATGCAACTTTCCAGTAAAGCTCTGGAATATCACTCAGACAAAATGGATATCCAGTTTAACATCCTCAACTGCCTTGCGCTACACGTTACCAGCATTGACAGCAAGCTTTCAGACATGAATAATTTTATTGAAAGGGCCCAACGGGACGCAACTATCCTTCCACCAAGCTGAACCTGCCATCTAATCATGGAAAAAATCGCCACGTTACCCACAGTGATGAGTGACCTCCTCACCGACCTGAAATCCATTGGCTCTAGTATGAAGCCCGAGTTCGATAGCGCGAACATCAGCATTAGAGGACCAGTAGCCAATAGCCAAACCGTCTCCGAAACAAGGATACATAAAGGGCCGCAAGATTCAGTCACTCAAGATCTCAATCCACCTACCACCTGTAACTCTCTTAGCCTCAGCAAAGGTCAAGGGGAAAGTCCAAAGGACGAGGCATCACACCCTATGGTCCAAACTCCCTACGAGGCTGGCCAATATCCGGAAACCGGAACGAAAACTTCCCACACAGCATCCAACTCATTTCCTTTAAAACCCCTAAGGAATGTTGAGGTAAAGTATCCGGAATCAGCTGCAGCAACCATCAGCCACCCAACTACGTATGAAGCTACAACTTTAGAAGGCAAAGCTGAGCAGAAAAAAGGACAATCCTCCAAGAAGCGAAGTAAACAAAGGAGGAAAGGGAGGTACAAGAACTCACCTATCAAATCATACTTTCAGATTGTACCAAACACCCAGAATGTGCTTCTGCGGGAGACAAAAGAATCCTGCACGCCGAAAAACCAACAGCCGGACCAAGGCCCAACTACCACCCAGACATCAGGAAGCCAAGCACGAGTTGGAGTCGATTCCCCTAAGGACCTCAATCAAAACCTAATAAATCCTCAGGATAAAGCGACTTGCAGCAAAATATCTAGCTCAAACGGAAGTGATGACACAAAAAGGAATAGACCTCCACCAGTATGTGATACTACTCAACATCAATACACAACTGCGCAACTAAATTCAGTAGCAATAACTGAAGCAAACCGAACCACCATCACCGATATAGATCGTCAACTTCATCACAGGGAGCGAACTTACGGAATCGAAAATAAAACAGAAAAAACCCAAACGAATGTCCAGACTGAAGAACTAGGCTACACACTCCTAGGCAGCAGCAACCTAGCTAACCAAGGTCAACAAGCAACCCCACAAATAACTCTGTTCGTCCCAGAATACAAGTCCAAAGGCAGAAGGGACATCTTAAATCGTGGTAACATCCTCCAAATTCTAAAAGGAATCAGAAGCTTGACCGGGATTAAAACCCACGACCTGCTGTCTGTAGAATTTGAAACTTTCAAGCATCTCTCGGACCAAGAGGCTACTAAGACCGAATGGGCAAGTTCGGAGCTAGTAGAAAGAATTCTCAGTGAAGATGCACAACTAGAGGCATGGGGGATTCGAGTGTATCAGCATCGACCAGTCGGGTACCCGACCCCACTGCTCCAATACCAACTTGACTCCAATAAGAGACCATTAAGTAGTTCGACTGAACGAAATCAAAGCAACACATTTCTCAAGGGGGCCCGCAGCACCTCGGTCACAGGCCCGATGGTCCCAGCCTCACAGCTAGGAGGGGCAGGAGGCTAGAGGAAACCCATCCCCCAACCGACTGGTCTTGGATATCCAAAACAATAAATTTCAGAACTGATAATCCATGACCGAACCTTGAACAGGGAAACAAGGAAAGAAACCTAAAACTCTGCTCATGGAACATCAACAGCCTCGGGACGAAAATCAACAACCCCTTACTACTGTTATATTTTCAAAATTTTCATCTAGTTCTACAGGAAACCTGGCAGGAGGACCCCTCACATCTCCAAGGCTACAAAACCTACCACCTCCCTGCAGCTCGACAATCGAACTATGGCCACCACAAAGGAGGACTAACCGCCTACGCCTCGATTGCAGCCATAACCGCAGGGAAAGAATACACAACAAAAAACATTACATCCCTTGAAATAATGGCAATCCAATTCGAAATGCGGGGCCAAAGTAACCAGCAACACATAACTCTGGTAAACATTTATATCCACCCCGAGGGCAAGAGGACCGGTGCAAAGCAGTAACGGAGGACGAAAGCTCGAACTATATCCTTAAAGGAGACTTCAACATGTTCCTAGGAAAGGTAACAGGAGACCGCAACCTAGACGACGATAAACATCGAGCATGGGGTATCGTCTCCCAGGATAACTACAAGTGGGGCAAACCAACAAAAATCTCAAAAAGATCTGCACAGAGAACTGGAAAGTCTCTCAATGGTAGCACTAAATGACCGTATGTCAGGGGACGGACCTCAAGCCTCAACTTTCCACAGAAACGCGGTCAACACCGCAATCGACAATACCTTCGTCGCCCTCCCACTTCTTGGCTTAGTAAAAGATTTCAGGCTTGGGGTGTCCGATTACAGTGACCATCAGCCCCAAGAACTCACTCTAGGTATCCAGGGCACTGCCACAACATACGCAACCTCCGAACCCTGTCGGACCACGAGATACCAACATGGGAGAATCCGTTGTAAAATACGCGGCCCGGAAAAGCTATCAGCTGCTGCAAAAACAACCTGGGAAGAAATCAAACTCACCGAAGGAAGCACCGTCCACGCATGGGACATTTTTACCAAAGCTCTGGGCCAACCTACCCCACCTGTTGTCACCCAACCAGTACAAAAAGTGCCTCAGCCAGAACAAAGCATCTGGGCAGGAACAAGCCAGTGCACCCACTTGTCATCAAGCGAGCATGCCGAATTAAGACAACTAAAGGGCGACATAAACAGAGCAATTCGCTCTATTCCCCAAAACAGCGCAACTGCCGGCACCATAAATGCACTAAGAAAACTACGAACACGGTAAAAGAAAATCATCTGGCGCGCAAAAAAGGAATACAAAGAATCACTCTGGGCTAAACTACTTCATGACTCCAAAAATAAACAACAGCGCCAGATTCTGGCAAACGGTCAAGAGCATCGAAAATCCATCGGCACCCAGGATCAACTCATACATACCGGAGGACGTTTGGACAACCTGTTATGTTATGTTATGTTATGTTATGATTTTATTTATATAGCGCACGGCTACTCAACAAGAGTGTCCCGGCGCTTTCAGAGGGCGGCTCAGCAGTTAAAAAAACATAACAGAGAACAGACAAAAAAAACAAAAAGTGAGGTGAAAAGAAAAATAGCCTAAAGATTAAAAAGCCAGGTCTTCGGGTTTTTCCTGAACAGGAGCAGGCTCGGAATGCTGCATAGAGCAAGGGGCAAAGAGTTCCACAACTGGGGGGCCTTAAAGCTGAAAGAACGACCCCCGATGCGAGCCTTCCTCACACGGGGCACCACGGCAAGGAACAAAGATTCCGACCGCAAGGAGCGGGCCGGACGGTAGAAGGCCAGTCTGCGCTGCAGATACTTAGCACCGGAGCCAGAAAGTGCCTTATGCACCAACGTCAGCGTTTTAAACATTATGCGCTTTCGGATAGGGAGCCAGTGAAGTGACTGTAGCACCCCCGATGTTCTTGCCCGCCTAGGAAGGCCGTAGATGGCGCGAGCCGCAGAGTTCTGCGCCACCTGCAGCCTTTGGATCAGATACTCTGGAAGCCCTAAATAGAGAGCATTAGCGTAGTCCAGTCTAGATCCTATAAGAGCTTGGACAATGATCTTCCTATGCTCCTCTGTGAGCAGGGGTAGGAACTTCCGGAGCATCTTAAGGATGCCAAAGCAGGTGCCCGTCAGACCAAGAATGTGCGATCTGAACGTGAGGTCATTATCGACCTTGACACCAAGATTTTTGGCAGCCACAGACGGCTGGGCGGGGGGGCACATGTCAGCCGGCCACCAATCACGCCATTCCGGTTCCGACGCGCACCCAAAAAGCAGAACCTCTGATTTACTAGAGTTGGCCTTAAGACCATTCTGCTGAAACCAGCCAAAGACCCTCTTCAGACAACCCTGAATGCTCTCCCCGTCGAATGATTGATCTTTCCTGCAGGTGAAGAGAAGCTGCGTGTCGTCCGCATAGGACAAGATCTGGGCCCCCGAGGCCTCCACGAGTTCCGCCAGAGGGGTCATAAAGATGTTAAAAAGGGTCGGGCTCAACACAGAGTCCTGTGGGACCCCGACTCCCAGTGGCGGCATCTCAGCGGAGCTCGAAGTAGCCCAGACCGTTTGTCGACGGTCCTCCAAAAATGAGGTGAACCATTGGAACACCGTCCCCCTCAGACCGATGTCATAGAGTCTGGAGAGTAAAGCCTCATGGGGGACGGTGTCAAAGGCCGCCGACAAGTCCAACATGACAAGCACAGCCTTCCCCCCTGCATCCAGAGTCTCGCGGATGACCTCTGACACCTCGAGGAGTGCCGTCTCTGTACTCAGATTAGGCCGAAAGCCGGATTGCGAGGGATGCAGGAGATCATTGGACTCGAGGAAACCCGAGAGCACACCATGCACGTGCTTCTCCGTGAGCTTCGCAAGAGCCGGCAGAAGAGAGATTGGCCGATAATTGGCCAGAACCCCGGGATCCAATCCCGGCTTTTTGAGGAGGGGGATCACCATCGCCCTTTTCCAGGACAGAGGGAGCCGCCCTTCTCTCAAAGATGAATTCAGGAGAGGATTCACCAGGGGGTTGAACAGCGGCGCCATCCTGGCCAAAAATTTGGCCGGGCAGGGATCGAGTGGCGACCCAGACTTGAGCGTGGCCAACAGTGCAAGGGAAGCATCTGGGGAGACCGACGGAAACTCCACCAGAAATACATCTGGCGTAGCCGATGGAATACGTCCCCCCCCAATGCCGCCAACCCCATCCGCAGACTCCACAGAAAAGGAGGCCTGGATCATTCTGATTTTATCAGTGAAAAACCTAGCCAGGTCACTGACCCAGGTCTCAGATGGAACAGCTTGCTGAAGATTCGACCTGGGGGCAGTGAACTCCCTAACCACGGTAAAAATCTCCTTGCAGGAGTTGGCGGCCGCCTCGATCCTCCTGGCGAAATACTCTTTTTTTGCGCACAGAATGTTATGATGGTACGCTTTAACCGCCAACCGATAGGTGCGTCTGGCCTCCGCGTCGTACTGAGAGCGCCACGCCCTCTCCGCAACCTTGCACAAGCTGCGTTCAGTACGCAGCGCCCCGGTATACCACGGCGCAGACTGTCGCTCACCCCCTGATCGAAGAGCTCTTGCAGGGGCCAGGTCATCCAACCTCTCTAGCAGCCATGCTTGCAGAGTCTCCGTGTCCCGGTCCAAGTCACCCACGATAGGACAGGGATGGTCAGCAAATACCTGCTCAAGCAGATCCGGCGTGACTCTATGTAACCCCCTCGAAGCGGGTCCAGAATGGATCGGAGCGCTGCCAGATGGCAGATCACTCCCTTGAATGGAAAATCTGGCCAGTCTATGATCTGACCAAAGTACAGGGAGGAGTTCTATATTCACCAGGGGAACAGAGGAGAACACCTGATCTAATGTATGCCCTTGCTCATGAGTCGAGCCCGACAACGAAGGAGCGAGACCCAAAGGAGTGATAATGTCAAACAATTTATTTGAATTCGCGTCTCCCACAGTGTCCAGATGAAAATTAAAATCACCCGCCAGCAGGCAATGCTGAGCAGACAAGGCCAGTCTGGGTAGAATCTCCTGGAGATCCTCAAAGAAAGAGCCCGCCGACCCAGGAGGCCTATAAACCAGCAGGCCCTTCAAGGCTTGGTGAGGGGACAGCCTGATGGCAAAGGCAAGGGACTCAGAACCTGCTATCGTCTCCGTAGGGAGGATAGATCACGGGGCGCTTTTCTTGACCACCACCGCCACTCCACCACCTCTTCCCTTGGCTCTATCCTGACGGAAGATGTTGTAATCCGGAGGGATAGCCGCCAAGATGTCCGGGTTGGACGATTCCCCCAACCAGGTTTCGGTCAGAAGTAGGCATAAAGGTTTCTCCCTGACCAAAAGGTCGTAAATGTCGAGGGCATGTCTACCTAATGAACGAGTGTTCAGCAAAAGGCACAGATGGTTCACCTGCCCCTCGACAGACCGCTGGACGGGGGAAGGTCCAAAGGTAGGGGACCAGCCGCAAGCAGGGCAGCGATGCTTACCCCTATGTCGGCCAGGAAACACCGATCGGCACGCGCAAGAATAGGATTGCAGGGAGCGTAGAATCATTGACGAGTAGTGAATCATACTGCTCGCCAGGCCTATCTGCAACACTACTTTAACGCAGGCCCCCAAAGCAACTTGCAAAAACCAGCTGAGTTCTATGCTGATCTATCTCGGCCCCCCCTTTATAGGAATAATCTACCACCTAGTTCCACCCTAAAAACGATTGAGGACAGAATACAGCACAGCCACCAAGAGGGTGCCCCCGGGCCAAACGGCTTGCCTCCATTGTTATACAAATAAGATCGAAAGTATTGGTCTGGCACATTACTAAAGCTCTTTGGCAGCATTACTACAACAGAAACAATCCCAGAATTGTGGAAAGGCTCAATCCTCACGCCTATCTATAAAAAAGGCTGTAAAAGTGATCCAAAAAACGACAGGCTCATCGCCCTCATTGACATCGAGGCCAAGTACTAAGCGGGACTTATTCTAGCCGACCTCCGGGAATGGGCAAGGGAAAAGGCCCTAATTCCAATTAACCAAACAGGCTTCCAGGAAAACCTGGGATCCACCACAAACATCCTGGCTCTTTCCCTTTAAGCCGATTCCACAAAAGCCGCAAGAAAACCATTATTTGTCTGTTTCATCGATTACAAAGCTGCCTTTGACAGCATAGATCGAGGAAAGCTATGGTCAAAGCTAGTACGATGGGAAATACCTCCCCACCTCCTGAATCAACTCATCCTACTACATTCCGATACATGGGTCCAAATAAAACTGGGGAGTGGTACAATCGTATCCAGGCGGATCCCAACCTCCAGAGGCTTAAAGCAGGGCTGCGTTTTGGCTCCTACTCTATTTAACCTCTTCGCTGCTGATCTTTCAACTGACCTAGATAATTGTAACCATCATGCACCAAACCTGGGAGGCCTCCCTCTCTCAAATTTACAGTACGCCGATGACCTGATCTTAATCAGCCAAACCCCAGTCAGCTTACAACACCTGCTCCATACTACGAACAACCACGCCTTAAAAAACGGGTTAGAAATCAACTTACAAAAGTCAAAAATAATGGTGCTAAACCAGCGCAACCCAAAAAAGCGACTGAAATGGCAGCTGGGCGAGAGAGAACTGGAAGTCGTCCACGACTATAAATATCTAGGAATTATCTTTGATAAGAATGGGACAGATGACCAACAAAAAGAGGTGATTCAGAGACGAGGAACCATCTTATCACCCTGAAAAATCTTAAAAGCAAAATAGCAGGACCAAACCTGCTCCCGCTGCTTGAAGTGCTTCGCGCAAAGCTGCTGCCCACGCTCACATACGGCAGCGAAGCCTTGCGAGGGTTGGACGAAGAAACCCTCAACAAAACGGTTGCTAAAGCTTTAAGAAAAATCTTCAAGCTCCCTAAATACACCTCCCCAGCCCAACTACGTCTCGAATTAGGAATAGTAAACCAGAGAATAAGCAGGAAGGCCGCGTATGTAAAAAGCTGGTATAAAATAAAGAGTGCAGAGGTGGGCTCGCTGAACTCATTCCTATGGAAGGAAATATCAAGGAAACATACCTCACCGGCCAAAGACTACCTCCAATCAGGGATCAGCCTGCTAGCCCAGGAGAATATTTGGGAGTCAGGACTCCCATTCAAGAACGTAAAAGACCTGGTGAATAAGTCAGTTCAGTTCAAAACACTTTATTCGGTTTACTAGTGCAAAACCATAAAAATTCATAAACAAAATACATTACAGACTTTCCGATAAAATACATAATACAAGATACACCAAATAAAATACATATTAATTCATAACATTTGGCTCCAACTATTTCACAATAAGGATAGCATCAATCTGGGGGTTACTAATTCAATTCTAGGTGTCCAAACATTTCCTGTACTTCATTGCACTTTTTAAGAAACCGGTCACATGAGGTATACAATCAGGTTTTAGCAGTTGTAAATAAAATAATGCAGGACGAATTTGTACAAAATTCAGCCTTTTTAAAATAGGTTTTAGATAAAAAGCCCTTGGGAATTCATAGTATTTACAATAAAACGTGAAGTGCAGCAAGTCCTGTGGAGACAAATTGTCGCAGCCACAGGGTGCCAACACCTTTCCTTTATGACACACACGTGGGACTGCTAATAACAAATGAAACAAATTAAACCTAAACCTGATTAATAAAAAACGCTCATAGGCTGGTAGTGGCCAAAGTAAGTAAGGTTCCACTTCAGGCGAGGTTTTGAGCTCAAGTGTAGACGCACATTGGGCTTCAACAGATCCTTTTCCTCCCTTTCCAATGTTTTGCGTATGGCGAAGGATTGTTTGATGTACGCTATGTCTTTACTAGTGATTCCTTCTGGTTTTAAAAACAAATCGACGCGACCCTCCCTACTAAAACTAGTTTTAAGATAATTCATCCAAGGAATTTTGGTCATACAATCTAGGCTTAAGGTCTCTTTTAGGAGGCTATGGGTGAGACCAAGGTGTTTATTAAGCCAACATTGTATCCAAAAAGTGAGGGGTCGCAGGGACAGGATATCACTAGTAAAAGGTGTGCCCGTCTCTTCATGCACAGACATGTTCGGGGTCCCCTGAGGTACACACAAAAGCTGCTTAAGGAATTTATTTTCGACCACCTGGAGACACTCTAAGTTGCAGTATCCCCATAGATCACTCCCATAGCTGGCTATTGAGATACTCTTTGCACGGTAGACCTTCAGCATAGCCGCCACTGGTCTGTTGCCCATTCTTGCGGCAAAACTGAAAAGCGCAGCATTAGCCCTAGTAACTTCTCCTCTTTTCTTTTTCAAGAGTGTGGCCCAATTTAGCTGATGATCTAGGAGAACACCCAGATAGGAGAAGGATGTACATGTAGGCACCTTGATACCATCAACCTTAAAGGTATACTGTTTTTTTGCTTTTTCCCCACCTGCATTACATAGGATTTTGAGTTGTTTATGGACAGGTCTCGCCTGGCCATTAACCCGTGAAAGGCTTCAAGTAAGGTTTGTAGCCCTTTCGGAGTGCGGGCTAAGAGAACAGCGTTGTCCACGTATAGCAGGACGGGCAGTCCTCGTCGTCCCACATAGGGATAGTCAGCCCCTGTCTCAACCAATAGTTCTTCAAGGTAATTTATATAAAGATTAAAAAGAAAGGGGGCCAGTATGCACCCCTGCCTGACCCCCCTACTAGTTCTAAAATGTCTTGTCACCTTAAGATCTATGGTGTATCTTACATTTGCCTTAGTATCTTTATGTAGATCTTTTAGGAAGCTCACCAGATATTGCTCAACCCCCATGGCCTCCATGGACTGCCACAACTTTCCTCGGTTGACGCAGTCAAATGCCGAGGAAAGGTCCATGAAGGCCATGTAGATGGTCCCCGGGCGTGAAAGGGTGTACTTACCCAAGATCAGATAGAGATTTAGGCATTGGGCCATAGTTGAATGCCCTGTACGGAACCCATACTGAATATCAGATATAATCTCTTTCTCCTCCGCCCATGTAGTCAAACTCTTTAATATAACACCCCCTAAGACTTTAACAATAGAATCAATCAGGGAGATGGGCCTATAGTTTAAAGTACAGTTTCGATCATTCTTCCTAAATACGGGTACTATAGTTGATACTCCCAGGAGGGTGGGCAGCCCTTTTTCGCTGCGGCATTTCCCACCGCTGTGAAAATAGGAGCCCAAAAAAGAGGGTCAGATTTAAATAGATCGGGGGAATACAATCAGGACCTGGTGCCTTCTTATTTGAAAGGGTATTAATTCCCTCCATCAATTCCATTTCTGAAAACACCATAACGTCCGGCCCCATCTTCTCTTTTGACTGGGTTAGTTGGATAACTGTATCCTGAAAGATTATGGAAAAGTGGGAAACCCACTCTTTCTCCGTGATGTTAGACCCTACTTCTTTCGCCCCTGATGTTAATAACGGTGAACTGTTAATTGTGGATCAAAATCTTGAGCTGCTTGCTAGGGTCGAAGGGTCTAGGAGCTCCCTCCAGAGTGCACTTTTCAGCTCCATTTTCCTTTTAGCCAGGATTTTTTTATAATTTAGCCGAGATGTGCTAATCACGGATCTATTCTGGGGAGTTAATTTAAGGGCCATCTTTAAGTCTCTAGCTGCTTTAGAACAGTTATGGCAAAACCATTCAGGTTCTCCAGATCGAGTTTTCCCACCCGGAGCATGCAACATCTCTCCTACCTTGGAGGCAATACTATCAAAGGCTTTAAGGACTCCTACATCCGAGGGTTCATCACTAAGGCAGCTTTGAAATTTGGCTGCGCACTCTTTCTTAAGTCTACCAAGGAAGAGAGACGGTATAACCTGATTCCACTTAATGCGCCGCCCTCCACTAATGGGTTGCAACATGTTACCTCCGAAGACTTTATCCTTTTTTTTCAAAAAATTCCCTTCTAGTGACACACAGACTGGGTTATGATCGCTGTGTGCGCTTGGTATTACACAAAAGCCCATAACGAGGGTTATAATAGTTCTAGAAACAAGAATAAAATCTATAAAGGTTCCATGACTTCTACCTTTGAAAGTGGGTTCCATTTGTGTATTTAACGGTGGAGCAATACTCATAGTAAACATCAGGTCATGCTCATCTAACATGAGGTTCAATGCATTTCCCCGTTTTGTGTGCTCAAAGTGTAACCCCGCTATCGTGGGGCAACCCATGGTCGCTAAAGTATTTAACATGCGGTCGCCGCAAGGGTGCACATTAAAGTCACCTGCAAGTAGCAGGTTCTTTCTAGTTGGACCACGACACCGATTAATAAAATTGTGCAGTTCGGTGATCCTACATCCCTCGCCCTTGTTACTTACGTTATAGAAATTTACCACACACAGGCTGCTGTCGTCTTTCCCCAATATAATAGCCTGAATGTTTCTATTACCGGAGGAAAAGACCCTTATGCTACTTCTTATAGCCAGGGCGGTGAAAATAACCAAACCTCCTGATGCACGGACGCTGTTTGAGCTTATTGCTGATACATAAAATGATCTATACCCCTCCAAAAATATATTGCAGTTTGTAGCCCATGTCTCTTGGAGACAAATGATGGAGTATTGGCTTACAAACTGCACCCATAAGGGGTCAGAGACATTTCCCGACAGTCCCGCAATGTTCCATTAGAGGACATTGTATTCTGGATTAGCCTCTTTTATCACGGGAATGGGCTTTCGGGGTGGATCAGGCTTTGTTGAACCAAGAATGTTTTCCTCACGTGAGCCTTGTTCTACTACTAGATCCATAATATCTGGGCTCATCTCTAGATTGTCAGGAACTTTCCCAGAACTATCTGGTAGTGGGGGGTGTACGGGCAAAGGGTTAAATCCGTTAGGGGGGGAATATGTAGTAGAATTACCACAAAGTTAGTCGCAGTCATTAAGGCCCGAGAGGACTTTATATCTGTTTGAAACCTCCGGACACGGGAAGTATCCTGATCCGCCCCTCAAATGAGCTCCAATGGGCCTCGGGGTTATTATATCCCACCCCTCTGGTTCTCTATAGTAAGGTATCTTATTAACATACCTCCTATTCCTGTTGTTAAGGCCACCCAGCGGCCCCGACCTATAGAAATACCCGAGAGGTAGAATTTCTAGGCCCTTTCCTCCCTGTGGAGTGCCTCCCTCTGCTTCCCTTAATATCCTTTCCACTGGTCCGGGCTATTGAAGTTTATCACTATACAATCTCCATCCCTGGATTTTCTGGAGCGTTCCGACCATGCTACTCTCCGGCCATGATTATGTTATGCCCTACCGTTTGACCTTCTACTGTATTACGGGAACAATTACTAGTGGGGTACTTTGTGGTGGTAGATCTAGTATGGTGCGGCTACCCTCATCTTGGGCTAACTTGTTATTTTGTGCAATTCCCTTAGTCCGTGGAGATGGTTGTGTTCCCTCTCCCTGATAGGTCACTTGGGACCCCGTAAGACTGCTACTTCCCTCCACAACCTGGGCTCTGTCCTTTGTGTCCACAGGTCTAAGATCCCCATTAGTCAAAGACCCTCTCTCTATAGACGTAACAGGTTGTCTGGCGTTGGGTATAGGTGGTTGGTTGGAATCAGTCCGCTTACTTGTGTATGTAGATTGTCCCCCACTTCTCTTGCTATCTATTAGCGAGTGTAACAATTGTGTGTTGTCTAGTGTGGCTTGTTGTAACTTGCCCAAGTTTTCATAGATTATTTTTAATCTCTCAATTAGGGGGAGCATTAGGGACTTTACAATCTGTTCCACCTGCCCGATTAATCCTCCATCTCCCTGTACGGTCATTGGCAATCGTTTCGGTAGCTGATGAGGGTCAGAATTAGATGAAAGGGAAATACTATTGAATATATCAGAGACGGGGACTTGTGTAGGATTACAGGGGGCTGGTCGATTACCCGCTTTATTCACGATTTTAGCAATTTTAGAGCGTTTACCTATCTGTCCGCCCCCTTACCACTTCCTTTTCCTTGTTTGTTTGGTGCTTATGGTGACCTTATCTACAGTGGGACGTGCATCAGTCTTCGTGGGGTGTGTATTAGAATGCCCGCTTTCCTCATGAGTGGTATTACCGTCCTGTGAGCTATTCCCCAAGCTGATGATACTTTGTCTGTTAGGCCCTATACTAGTCTCTGGGTCAACAAGACACTGACTTACTCGTTTTTCTGGGGTAATACAGTTTTCAATTGTGCCTAGTGAGGAGCGTTTAGAACTAAGGGATTCTATTGAAAGCCGTTTTTCGGTGATTGCTATCTCCCGTTCGAGGACAGCTGCTGCCCTAGTGATAAAGTTATCCAACAGTCCGGTAATGCTTCCCCCGATGGGATTTGACATTGGTTTTACCCCTTTACATAGTCGCGTGGACATGATTATAAAGAGGGAATTGTCCTTAATTAAACAAATGAGGGAAGCTTAAAGTGCACAAAAAGTCTTGGTCACCTGATTTTATAGTCCAATTGATGTTCCAAGGCTTAGGGGGATGGCCCAGCCCGGCCTCCTCCGGCCTCTGACGGCCTTGGACGGTCCCGCCCTTGTCCCGGGCTTCTCCCGGCGCATCCCGTGCGCGATCCCGCGACGCGGGGAGATGACCTCGTATTTATGCGCCTCCTGGCGCTGGATTCCCGTTGGCTGCTTCCGGCCGCTAAGGCTCCCGGGACTTGTAGTCCCTGTCACGGTCCCCCCCCACTGCGGCCGCGCTCTGATGGAAAAGAGCTGCAGCGGCAGGGGAAGACCGGTTGCGATGGTGTGGGGTAGCGGGCGTGGATGGCAGGCAGGTGGCAACAGGCGGGCTGCTGACAGTGGCCCCGACAGTCCCAGGTACGCTGTAAGGTGCACAGATTTGTATTAGGCCCCCAAGTCAACAAAGCTCGTCTCCACGGCAAATGATAAAGAATGTCTAAATTAGAGGGCCCTGGTTCGTGATACAAAGCTATCCGAAATGCTCACCAACCGTACTTCGGTACCAGCTTTTCCGGGCCATTAAAGGAAGGCTTCTTGGCACTGAGGATGGAGATCCATCCTGTCAAACCACATTTGCCCCCCTAGAAACGTACATTCACATCTATACAATGCAGACTATGCGGTGAAACTAAAGAAGATATGCTGCATCTCCTATGCATATGTAAGTTCCTAGACCGGGAGAGGAGAGAACTGTTAAAACCGCATATAAATGAAATGCATATCCGGACGTGCAGACAGGCAGTGAAGGCGTGCTTTAGCGGGGCCAACGTTAAATTAACCTGCAGCTTCGTCCACTACATGAAAACAGCCCAAATAAAGCTTCTCGCCGCAGTCTGAGCACAGTTGCGCACATCCAAGCTCTCTTATCCGGCAACTCTCTTTGACTCCCACTACGCCCCGACCCTGAGGCAGTCATCCACGACCACACAATAGACTATTGGATTTACGGACACTGGCGTCACCCCCAGACGGGGACTCACCCTTATTTCTTCCTTAAATTTTATACCTTCATCGCAAACAAACTGTATGTATTTTAACCAGAAAATCGTTCGATTTTAATGAAATCCATCACGTTGTTTTTTAAGACACAATATGAAAATATGGCACATATGTGTATCCTTTTATACATTTTATATTGATCCGTGGACTGCTAAGATTTTAATTAATCAAGCAATAAACTTACTAACTTATCCTCTACAGGATGTGTTTTGAGATCGTACATGATTGCTAAGCACAGCCCCCCCCCCCGAGGTCAGTACCCAGTGCGGCCACCCCAGTCGCAATGCCCTAACACCAGCCCCGGAAATTTGGTAGATAAAAATCATGCTAGGCAGCATATTTTGGTTCCTCACAAATGAATGTATTGCATCGTTTACATCCCCAGAGATGGTCCAATCTGGACAAATAAAGACTATAAATTTAAAAATAGGCTCCAGGAACAATGATCCCTCTATTTCTTTTCCTCTGTGTGCGGCAGTGTAGGGTCTCTTTGTGCTGCAGCCATGGATCTGTGGGCCAGGAACCAGGCCGCGCTTGTGTGCAGGGCCAAATATCACTCCAAACTTTTGCTTTAAAAAACTGAAAAGACGGTGCATTTCCACACATACAACCCACGTTAAGGGGCTTAAGGCAGATTTGCAATTTGGATACACACGCCATGGCATGAATTGGTTACACAGGCAAGTACACTTTAGGTTTAGAAAAGCACAAGATTCCAACGGCTGAGGGCCCATAGACTGCCTGAAGTACATGCAGCTGAAAATGCCATTATAACGGAATGGTCAGAATGAAATTGGGGGAGAAGAAATTAGATGAGCGATGGGGAGAAGCTGCAAGCTGACAGGGCTAACTGACATACTTTAGTTAGACCCTTCCAGGACTTAGTGCAATCTCATAATATCACACATACCCAACAGTGGAGACATGCTCTACTGGTGCACCCAATACATGGAAAACTGGATCCATGACCTATCTACATACCACAGTCCCCAATTCTTCAATATCTACTCACCTGGAAAGAATATGGTGGGACAGATTCTGGCTTATATTCAACTGTAATTGCTAAGATCTTCTTGCAACCCACCCTCAAAAGCACTTAATATTTGGAGGGAAGTGCAATTACAGACACAATTCTTTGAGGGGGATTCAGAGGAGCCATTAGAAGAACGAGATTGAGGATTAAGGGAGGCCCGAAAGATAGTTATTTTAAGATACCACATCAATGGAAGTGGACCCCCAAAAGACTCTATGCCTTCTTCTAATCCAACCCTTTTTTCTCTCCTTTTCTCTTTCATGTATCTTGCTTCTCCTTTTGTCTCTCTCTCCTCCCATTGCTCCGCTTGTCCTCTTCTTTTTGCTCTTCTCTTCTTCTGTCCTCACCTCTCGTTTCCTTACTTGTTTTTTTCTCTTTTCCTACTTTTCCTTCCTTTTTTCTAGTTTTCCCTAAAACCTTCAATCACACATGTGATCTTTGTTTCTATCATCGCCTTGTCTCATTCCTCTCCCCTTATTCCATTTATCTCTCCCTCCATTTTGTCCTTCTAACTCTCCTGTCCATTAGCCTTTACCTCCCTTTCAACTCTCCTAGAGGCCCTGTCTTTCCCTATCACGACTTTCCTTTTTTGTGCCTACCTCTCTCTCTTTCCTCACTGTTGTTTCCTTTCTTGCTCCTGGACAGTTGCTACAACAAGATTAAACTGGTTTTAGTTAGCATTAGTTTGGACAAAGAAAATAATCTTTTGGGCAACATTACCCAGATGAGTGCCAATAATACTACAAAAACAAACCAAAAATAAAAATATTTGACAAAATAAAACTATCAGTCAAAAACAGCACGTTTGATATTTTTCATCCATAAATGGCAAATTTAATATAAAGTGATGTGTTTAAAAAATGTGTTTTTACAATTAAAAATGGTGTTTCAAATCTTTCTGCAATGAGCAAAATACATTCTTGTTCATTAAAAAACGATTGGTTGCTTTTCTAACCTTTTTTTTAGTAAAGCGCAGCGCTTAATTTGTGCCGTTGGTTTCTGGCGCTTAGCACCGGCACTTATTTCTCAGGGCTAGGTCTATTGACTTATGTGCACCAATCTTTCCAGATACATTTTCTTTGCCTGTACAAGTTGCACAGAAAGTACAGCTGTGTGTTATATTAATTCTGCACGTAGATGAGAGCTTCTGGCAATGAAGAGGGAGGGGGGTCACAGGTTGGGTGCTTCTGCAGATGCAGAACAAGCAGATTTAAAAGCTTATCCTTTAAATGTAGGTGGGGCTCAACAATAGACCTATTGAAACACAGACTCCTCTACTTACAGAAACATCCAATGCATTCTAGAAAACATGCACATTTACACCATTCGTGCATTCTTCCTTTAATACAACCCTTTAAATAATATTCCTCTGTCTAATGCCTGCAGGAGATGCAGTCCCTCAGTACATCACATAGGCAGTACAGGCCACCGGGCAGATTTACAGACACGGAACCCAAACACGAGATTTGATAGTTTAAAATGGTAGTGATTGTGTATATTATTTTATAGCAGCTAGACCTTATTTCATTAACCTTATAAATGTGCATATCGCTCTATATGAAACATTGACTTGGTAATAAGGGCTCAGAATTAGTACCTCTTTATTTCACTGTAGCTCACGTGACTTCTAATTCAGTCATGTTCATGTCATTCATGTCATTCACTGTGACCACGGGCCGGGCTGTACAATTAACCTCATGTAACCCATTTCAGGATGAATTGAGTCTCACTTATAGACCGTACCCCCCCTCACAGACAACACCTTCTGTAGACACAGTCCACAATGTTGTTATCCTTGCTCATACAGCTTTTTGCACAGGGACTGGAGCCTCGCTGTCTGTGCAGCCATGTACACAGGACAGCCGGAGAGGAGACAGTTTAGCACAGCAGGATATCTGTGTACACCTCTTCACCTGGGCACGCGCGAGAGGTGCCCTGCAGTCTATGTCGGGAAGCACAGGGTTCCACACGATGTACTAAGCAGCCCCTACCCAGACAGCTCTCCACAGGAACAGGTGCTCCCTTGAGCTATAAAGACAGGTCTATGCAGGCACACTACTCTAGCACAGCACAGAAGGGATGCCTGCGGTCAGTGCCCGGGAGCACAGGGTCCTACATTACAAAGCACGCAGCCACAGTTCCCTACAGGAGTCGCACTGAGCTATACATCCATATCTATGCAGCCACATACACAGTAAAGGCTGAAGAAGTGCTTCATTTGATCTCGTGATTGCAGGGGTTTTCCACTAGCATTAATTTTTTGGACTTATTTTTTTACATTTCATATTTTGAACAAGATCAGGAGATAGAAAGACAGAATAGGGGAGGAGACCAATTTCTGAGTACTTGTGAGCCCCGGCACTTATTATTTAACAAATTAAGCACTGGTAAAGCGCGGTGCAGGGAAGACTGTGGGCTTTTGTTTAAGTATTTTTGTTAATCACATCCCCTTGTATAACACACGAAACACAGGGGGTCTAACAGCCAAATTGAGAGGCTACACTGTCGATACTGAGTCAACAAGATCTCAAAATATCTTTATCGCACACACATGATAGGACTGATCATTGAGTCTAATTTGACGGAAACCCTTTACAATCTGTTGTGGATTAATCAGCCATTTTACGAATAATCGATGATGTACCGGTCTCCTCTATGCATGTAGTGTTAGCCTTTTTTCCTTCTTTATCCTTATTAATACGTTATGTGTGTGTGATAAAGATATTTTGAGATCTTGTTGACTCAGTATCGACAGTGTAGCCTCTCAATTTGGCTGTTAGACCCCCTGTGTTTCGTGTGTTATACATTCAGTTGGTGCTGGGGATAAAATCAGGTGTGGGTCTTTAAAATATATATCCCTTGGACCCTATTGTAAATGGTTTTGTTTAATCCAATCACATCCCCTTCACAAGCTGAGATTAACATGAATACTTAAACAAAAGTTCACAGTCTTACCTGCACCGTGCTTTACTAACAAAAGAGTAGAGCAAGTTTAAAAACACAGTGTGTACTTACACGCTGTGTTTTTAGACTTGCTCTACTCTTTTGTTAGTAAAGCACAGTGCGGGGAAGACTATGGGCTTTTGTTTAAGTATTCATGTTAATCACAGCTCGTGAAGGGGCTGCAATTAACACGAATACTTAAACAAAAGCCCACAGTCTTCCTGACACAGCGCCGCACCACAAACATACAGCAAGTGCCCCAAGCCAGCCTTACCTGCACTCCTGCTGGCAAAACCTCAACAAGGAAGTGCTTTTAGTGCCGCTCGCTTTTTAAAGCGGCAGCGCAAATTCTCTCTCGGGATGTCCTGTGTGCGCGTGCTCCACATACGGGAGTGCGCACTCACAGGCAGAGAGGTGCACGCATGCGCACCTTATTGGGAACAGTGTCCAGGAGAGGTGTCAACATAATTAGCTGCATGTATAAGTTTCAGATGAGAAATTACTGTGCGGAAGAAGAAACCAAGGGACATGTTACAGAGGTCACAAGTGTTTCTAGGTGCCTCTCACTGGTTGTCCAATGGGTTAGCACTGTTCTGCATTTAGGAACCTGCCTTGGGACATGGAATATATTTCTCGGCAGAGAGGCTGGCAGTGTGCTGGAGCAGAAGGCGCTTCTGGGGGTACAATCAGCCTTTGTATGCATCTACATTCAATGCAGTGTACTCTCCCCCTTTATGTATCGATTGTGGCTCTGAAAGGAGTTGTAATTGTTGTCATGCTGCACAAACACTAATCATGTATTTTTATCTGCTAGCGGAGGGAAGGTGTTGTGTCCTCCCCAGCCAGCTCAGGAGCATGCAGGTTAATTAAACACACAGGAACTGCTATCAAGCATTCCATTATTCCTCAGCATTCACTCACAAACTGCGCATTACATCATACTTCACATAAACCACACCCTAAAACCTCCCTGCAGATCACTTGTTTCTTCTCCAGAGTCCGCCCAGAACCACGAGGGCTCTAGATCACATAACAATGATATACTACATCTCTCCCTTTGTTAAATGAAAAGTGGCAGACATCAGTAAAATCAAATTTTCTCAATTAGTTGATGAGGCGCTTGCACTTTTCTGCTGGCTGGGGTGATCTCGGATGATCGAGGTCCACCCTGATCAGGAAGGGGCAGCATAGGCTCAGGCGCTTGAGTTGGCACTGCTCTTAGGGTTGCCTCACGCCTGGTTTCAGAACTTGACAAGTGTCTGTGTAGGTGTTTAAAATGTGATGTGCCTTGAGTAATGGATTGTCCAGAACAATGTTCTGTTCTCTATATGTACCTTGCACGCCACAACCTGTAATCGATCATCGCCAAAAGGAGTGTCAGTTTTTCATCTTCGTCTCTGCATAACCAGTACCCAGTCTCCTTTGTTAAAGGTTGCCTCCTGGGCATGGCAACGTCAATCTGCATTCGTTTTCATTTTCCTCTATTGAGTCGCATTGGTGTCTTGAACCTTGTCAGCATTCACTGGTCGATCTAGGGTCCATTAATGTTGTTTTGTTCCAGTGGCTCTCACAAATAGCAAGGCGGCTGAACTCTCAACAGTAGTGGAGTGCTGAGTTGATTGATAGGCCCAGAGGGCCTGGCACAGAGCTTGGTTCACATTGATTCCCATTATGGACGATTGTTTAGTGACCCTCTTGAGGCTGCCCTTGAATGGTTCAACTATACCACTGGCCTGGGGCCAGAGGGGTGTGCTTTTTTGGTGTTTGACATTGAGTCTGACAAGAAATTCGTTCAACTTTTTGCTGTTAAAGGGTGGGCTGTTATCAGATTCAAGGATTTCGGGGAAGCCCCACAATGCAAAGATGTCATCAAGCCATTCTGGGACTTTGTCATGGGTTTTCAAAGATAGGTCTTCCACCAAAGGAAAACTTGAAGATTTGTCAAGGACTACCATTAGATGGTGTCAATTTCATAAAGACCCAAAAAAGAAAACTGCAACCCTCTCCCAAGCATGATCAGAAAGATTAGACACTGTCACTGGGTGCCACCCTGGGGGACAAGCAATTGCAAATGTGGTCCGCTTTCTGTTCCTTCTTGTCTTGCTCATCTAACTAAGGGAACCACACTTGATCTCTTCAGGCTCTTTTGGTGGCTACGATACCACAATGTCCTTCATAGGCCTGCTCGATGACCTGCTGTCTCAGGCTTCCAGATATGACAATTCTCGAGCCTCACAGTATTATACCTTCTTGGGTGGGTGCCAACTCATCCTGTATATGTTTGAACTTTTGAAATTTAACATCAACGTCAAGGGGCCTGTTACTTCTCCTCCAGGATTGCATAGTGATAAGTTGTTTGATTAAGGGAATGTCCTTATTTGCATTGGTAGAAGCAATGATTTGTTCCACAAAGTCGCTGATGTGCTGGATCTCACAATAAAGTTGATATATGCTTCAGCATTCCTTGAGGTCAAACTCCGATGAGATAGCGGCACTCATGAAAAGTAGTCTGCCAGGTTGTGAACCTTCCCCGGTTTGTGCACAATCTCATATTCATAATTTTGCAGTTTTAACACTCACCTCTTGATGTGAGAGGGTGTCTTAGCTCACGGGTTTCCAAAACTGTAAGCAGTGCCTGGTAATCCGTGAGGACTGTGAATTGTTTTCTGTAGAGAAATACATAAAAATGTTTGCAGGCCCACACAACAGCCAGACTCTCTTTCTCCAGCTGAGAGTAAGCACGTTCTGAATCAGACAGGCTTCAACAGGCATAGGCCACAATGTGTCTCTGAATATTTGGATGGCGATTGTGTTGAGCAAGGATTGCCCCTAGCCCTACCGTACTCCCATCAACCGTTATCTCATTATGTAACTTGGGGTCAAAATATGCCATTTCTGTTGTATTCTTAATCGCATGTTTAATGTCTTTGAAACTCTTGTCACATTCTGGGGGCCACTGGAATGGTATGTTTGGCTTTGTCAAGTCTCTTGGGGCACTCACTATAGCAAAGTTACAAAGGTATCTTGAGCAATAACTGGCCATGTATAAAAAAGATTGCCGCATTGCAACATCTTGGGGTGGAGGGCAAGTGGATGACAGTGCTTCCACCTTGTCCTCTAGCTCGAGTTGATGGTATCCTTTGTTCAGGTGAAGACAGAAAAACACTTTGGGCCAGATGTATGAACACATTTTCCCATAGACACAAAATGGGTAAAACCCTTTGACACATCTGGCCTTTTGTCTCCGTTCAATTGCACGATCATGTCTGTGATGTGTGGACTTGTGTGTTGTTATAGAAGAAATGAAAAATGAAAACACAGGACAACAACAGAGAGTGTCACACAGCTGTATGTGGTGAAAGAGCAGCGGAGGCCCAATAGCTTGTGCTGATGAGAAAGGGTGAAGGGTTTACTTGAGAACAGAGTGCATGACCTGTAAGGTTGTAGTTAAAGGGACCTCTGTGTTTGACAACCTTGAATGAATTAGTGGCACCAGCACATATTCTGTTTTAATAGATTGCTAAATGATTAGACAATATGAGCAGGAGATTGAATTATCCAAGAACACACAGAATCTGATAAGAGGTCTTAGGAGCACAATGATAAATCCCACACGCAAATACATATGCATTCAACTCAGATACACATGCATTCAGGAGTAGAAGAATACTTAGTTTATTAAGCATTATTAGAACTGCAATAAAGGATATGTAGAAAATGTGTAAAAGTTTAGGGTCACAGGATACTTCATGTTTTGTAACCAATGTGTAACTTTTAATTAACTTAATGTTTTAATCTTTTGTAACAACAATTGTCTGACTGTGTAATAAAATAGCTGCCTATGAAGCAGCAGATTTAGGGCTAGCTGTTTACTTGTGTGAAGATGGTTGCTCTCCCTGCCACGGCAGTTAAGAGCTGTTTTTATTATATTTATTTATATAGCTCTGGCTAGACCCGTAGGTATCAAAGTGCTTTACACAAGGTCAGCAAAGTTACAACAATAATAACAATTACACGTTACATAAAATATATGAGACACATTAACGGGAGAGGAGAGACAAGTAGAAAGGGAAGGGGAGAGGGGGAGTGAGAAGGGAGAGGACGAGGGGGAAGACGGAATAAGAGACAAAGGTAAAGTCAGCCCAAAGCCTGAATGATGTAGGTGATGGCCAGGGAGGTAGTCCAAGGCCAGTCTCCCCTATAGCTCTCAAAGAAGCTCCAACGAGTATCGGTCAGAAAGGTGGATAGAAAGGAGACAAGGCAAAAGCAGAACAGCAGAAATACGATGAGGGGGAGGGTGTGTGAGACAGGGAGAAGGGGAGAAACTGTGCCCAAGGTCTGACTGGGCAGGTGACGGTCAGGGGGTAAACCAAGTCTGATCTCCTCATTAGCTGAACAGAGAAGCTCCACAGGGTGTCTGACACAATGCTGGGACTCCGTTGTCAGGATAGAGGTTATGTGTACTCAGGGATTGTCATAGTAGCGTGGGGGAACCATGGTCCGAAAGAATTCTAGACGTCCTCTTGAGGTCAGGCACAGTCCTGGAAGGGTTGAGCAAGTAAAAGTTCAGCAAGGGGGACAAAGTCACCATTGTCCGCCTTGTTGGGGTCAGGCATCCTGGAATCCTTTCCATGTTTTTACATTGCCAAGAGGACTCTGTCCCTTTTCTTTGCTTTAAGCTAACTTAGTGTCGCTCCCTCTCACTGGCTTTGCTTACCTTACGCATATCAACACAAATGCACACTGCTTCCGTACAGTCCTTTTTTGGTACTACAACTATGGGCAAAACCTATGGTGTGGGGCCTGTGAAGCTTTTGATGACGTCATGTTTCAAGAGTGCTTCTATCTCTTTTTCTGCAGCTTCTTGTGGATAAAAATCAACTTTCTAGTGTCGCTAAGCAACGGGGTGAATGTCTTCATTAACATGAAGCTGTACTTTCATTTTCTTGAGTTTTCCAAGGCCGTGAAACAATGACGAGAATCAGCCTGTGATTGCAGACTGAGCACAGAGATTGTGGTTGAGGGATATCAACCCTATGTCAGCAGCGGTGGCAAAACTGAGCAAGCAGTCACTCTATGACGTTCCTTGTAGAACATTATTGGTGGCATCCACCGATGTCTTTTTGAGTCTCATTGTTGCCTTGAAAAACCCTTGGCTTTGTAGTGGCTCAGAAGCGGCCCGTGTATAAACCTTTGTGCCTCACGGAGTGAGGCGAGGCCCAGGGGATAGATAGGCTGTTACATTTTTCCAGTGGCATGTTGTTAATCGACAAGCCACCGTCTATGATGAAAGTTATTTGGCGATCTTCACTTTCCATGTGATTTTGAGGCTGTGTCCAAATGAGGTTTATTGCTTTGTTTGGTGAGCTATATTTTAACTGTGATCTTCTTTACAGGCAGCTAAACCTAGATGTACACGTGGTTCT
This sequence comes from Lissotriton helveticus, assembly GCF_964261635.1. Taxonomy (NCBI): domain Eukaryota; kingdom Metazoa; phylum Chordata; class Amphibia; order Caudata; family Salamandridae; genus Lissotriton; species Lissotriton helveticus. The sequence goes on along the minus strand of NC_136065.1, from coordinate 780,575,109 downwards.
TTGGTAGATATCATCAGCGCACAGTCATCTTCTTCGCCGATACTTGATAGTGATATTGAAGAACCTTTGTACGATGAGCTTGATCTTCCCTGGCTTCTTCTTGTCATAGCTGATATTGCTTTTTGGTCTAAGGGGCTTGGCGATAATGCTTCTGGAACTTTTTCACATTCATTTTTTTTGCCATTGTGATGCTCTTGAGCTTTCCTTAGCGTGACACCAGGTTATGAAATGGTTCTATTTCCCACAACCTTTGCAGGCTTGTCCCATGGCTGGACATTTACCATCATGGGGAAAGGAAAATCGACATCAGAAGCATAGCTTTTTTTTTCTTGAAGACATCAACTTACGTGTATCTTGCTTATGCTTGTGCTTGCTTTTCACTGTCAATGGCAGTTTATTGTGTGCTATTGCTGCTTCCATGTCAGCATCTGTTGGTCAGCTCATTCTTCTGCTCTCACATCGGTCAGCATTTTTTCTAGACTGTGTGTCTCTCTCGGCATGCTCCTTCTAAACGAATCAGAAATGCAGCCATCAATGACTCTGAGATGTATGACTTCTTTGTCAGTAAAGTTGCAGCACTTGCAATGTTTAATGAGTTTATCAAGTCTTTCAACAAACTCATCCATTGTTTCAGCAACATGTTGTCATGCTAGGTTGAAGATATATCTTTCATAGTCAGAATTCGGTATTGGATTGCACTTGGCCTCCAATGCTTCCTTTGCCCTTTGGTACGATTTTACATCAGTCTGTGAGACTTTCTTTGGCACTTCTTTCACTCCATCACCTGCAAGGGTTTTCAAATACTTCATGATCTTCTTGTCATCTTCTTTCTCTAGTGCAACTGTGAAGTCATCGAAGGTTTGGATTCATGCAGAACTTCTGCCTCCAATGTTCAGTTTCTTAGAAGTGTTGAAAAGCAGTGGTGGCCTCAGGAACTCAGCTGCAGTGTATTTTGTGCTCCCTTCTCCCAACATTTTGTTGGCAAGCGCTGTTCAGACGATAGAAGTGCAGCTTCGCACCCAATGACAATTTCTGCAAGCACTGGCCTTGTGCTTGAGCCTCGGATGCAGAATATTTCAATCGCCCTCGACATTGAGTGAGTTCTCTGTTTCTCGTACCTTACTGCTGTTATCTTTTGCTTTATCTGCATAATCATTCTTTATTTGGTGCCGGGGCAGCGTCTCTGTCGACCACCTTGCTGGCAGTTTTGGTGGACGTTTCGAATATGCTCCTTTGTAGGGCCTTTGATTTCTTCTGCGGTCATGTATATGCTGGAGCAGGGCTTTGACTCCACATGTGTAGGTCGCAGACCGCCCTGCAGTGATTCTGGGTGCATGTGACATGCATGAGCAGTTTGCTGTATCATTGCAAACTATCAGGAAGAGCAGTCTTCTCTTCTTGGGCATATATCCCATCCTCATCACCAGTTGTAGGGTCTTCCCCAGCCGAAGATCATTCAGATGAATTACAGCACACAGGAACTGATATCAAGCATTACTTTATTCCTCAGCATACACTCACACACTGCACGTTACATCATGCTTGACATTAACCACACCCTAACACCGCCCAGATATTACGTGTTTCCTCTCCAGAGTTCGCTCAGAACCACAAGGGTCCTAGAGTGTGATGGAGCGTAAAAGTTTAATGACGGTTGCCTCTATCAATTCTCACCATTAAATGAGATTTATGGAAATAATTTTTGAGAAAAATTTCTAAAACGGTTGAAAATGTAAAACATAAGATTTTCTACTGCATCGCAAAAGCATGCAGAAACGTTTTGAAACGTGGAAATGTGAAACAATATGAATAAAAAGAGACAAAAGGTTTATTTGCTTATGCAATGTAATCATGTGTCTGAGAATCTAAATATAGTTAATCTAGAAAATGTGCTGCTGATGACTTCTAAATGTGATAAATAAAATTAATGCTTACATGATGAACACTCGAAAATGGTTAAAATGCCTAGTTTACGAATGCTTGATAACATGAAGGTTTGCGGTTTTACTTTAGCATTGTGTGATATAAAAGTGACACTCATATTAATTAGTCTAAAAACCAACAACATGTGAAATATTTTTTTAGTAGTACCTAATATTGACGTAACTTTAAAGGAAGAATAATGAGTTAACTGAGAAAACTAATTTATTCATATTAATGTGTGTTTTATATTAATCATAACGTGATAATGATTCAGAAGGTTTTCATGTAGGCCTCAAATGCTTCTTTTATCCTTGTTCGAAAAGCAGAATCTTGCTGAAGATGGAAAGAGATGGAAATATAAAGTTATTAAATTTGATGATTTTGCAAAAGGATTACTTTATTCCTCCGTATTTCTTATTGAGGTTTTGATCACACCATTAGCAGCCCACTGTGGACAACCAATGGAAACTATATGGAGTGATTCAAAGGATACTTTGTGGGAGTAAATCCAGAACCTTTGGAAGTATATTTGCCTCCTAGGAGGAGGAGTCAGGGGCTGGTTGTCTTTTTCAATTTCCCTGCCTAGCATGCTGTCGGACTGAACTCTGAAATTCCTTTCGATGCCAACTTTCCGAAGTGACTCAAACCTGTACGTTGCCGGCTGGTAAAGTGTGCAGGTATAACATTTCTGCTGAAGAGTTTATGGACTCTTACCTGTTACTCATTGAGCTTTAACTCTGCATATTTGGTTTGTTTTACCCAAATGCTGAAACTCGATTTTCCTATGTTTCTCTCTCTGTCTCTCTCTCTCACTTATTTCCCTAGGTAACCAAAAATGTTTTTTTGTTGAATCTGTATGACATTGTGTGACTAATTGTACTAAAGGATTCTGTTGGATTTGGATTTTTTTTCAGGGTCATCCAGAACTTTTTGCCTTCCTCCTGTATTTTTTCTGACCTGTTGTTGGTGGTTTTTGACTCTGGGCACCTTGTCACTGCAGTTCAGTGCTAAAGTGCATGTGCTCTTTATGGTAAACTTGGTAAGATTGGTCTACACCTGTTTGGCATATTTAATTTACCTATCAGTCCCTTGTACAGCGGTATCCCATATACCCAGGCCCAGTTAATTAAATGCTACTGGCGGGCCTGCAGCGCTGCTTGCACCACCCAAAAGTAGCCTTTCAAACCTGTCTCAGGCCTCTGCCACTGCTGGGCCTCCACGCGCAGTTTACTGCCACTGTGACATGGCACATAAAGTGGTTGCAACATCTGTGACTCCCCTTTTACTACATATCAGTCGCCCCTAAGGTGGTCCCTAGCTAATCCTATGGGCAGGGTGCGGTGTAGGTAAAAGGTAGGACATGTGCCTTAACTGTGTGGCATGTCCTGGTAGTGGCAAACAGCCTATTTGGATTCTCACTGCTGTGAGGCTGCCCTCTCATAGGGATGCTTTGGGGATTCCCTGATATGTACTTCAGTGGTAATTCCTGACATGGAGGGGTAGTGTGATCAATTTTGGTATGTCTGAAATAGCAGTGATAAATCCTGCTTTTTGGTAAGAGCAGATTTATTAGTACTATTTTAGAAATGCCACTTTTAGAAGTGTCCATTTCTGTGTTCTATGTGTCTTTGTGCCTGCCTGGTGTGTATTGACCATCTGGTTGAGACTGACAGGAGAGAGGGGAGGTGCATTCACACCAGCCAGTCCCTGGGGGATCGCGGTGTGTCCTGCCCTGCCCTGCCCGGGTGACTCAGCACTAGGCTGAATAGACCTTGGCTATTTTTATAGTAGGGGGAGGGGTTTCCCCTGGCACCTGAAAAGGCCAGGTTTGCATTTGGAGGGGTGGGAGGAGTCGCACCTGCACCTGAATAGGGCAGTGCCTGCCTTCCACAATGATGGTTCCGCCCCCTGTGGGGTGTCTTGAGCAAGGGCTCACACTTTGAATTGAGGTTGTTGTGCACTATAATTATATTTTTTAAATGCGCCCAGAGCTGGTTTGAACTGGGCTCAGAGCCCTGTGCCAGGGGGAAGAACAAATAAATATGCACTATATGTACTGGGGCTGTGACCTCATGTGAGTTGATCTGACTGGAATTGGAGAAGACACTGCATGGGACCAGAGGATTGCTGTGCTGTCAGGGATTCACCATAGTGAATTTGCTTGATGCACTGCCCTGTGGCCTGCTGAGCTACTAGAAAGGTTGCAACTTTGTTCACTCACTTCTGTGTGCTGGCCTGCAACCTGCTCCCTACAAAATGTGGGCCCCAGTGATCTCCTGGGATCTGTGGCTTGCCCGGTCCCATTATCCTAGTGCATGGTGAGTGTTTCGTTTTTGCTTTGTGTAAGCAGTCAGCATGTGCGGAGCACTCTGCCGCTGCCTTCTGAATACTGTGAGCCAAGCGCTTCAGTTGTTGTCCTGAAACATGCCCCATGTAGCGGATGTGGTTCTGGAAGGACACTGCTCTTCCTTTAAACTCTTTATGCTGGGCTTCAGAGTGCAGTGTCCACACAACAGAAGCCCAGAGACAGTGCTTCTAACTTTATCTTCCGGAGCCCAAGGAGTAGGCTCAATCCTCCCCCTATGGCGGGCGCGGAGGGTGTTTCTGTCATGAGGAGGACCAAAGATTGAAGGACCGACGAAGAAGACGCTCCGTACTCTGTGGCCATGAGAAGCTGCTGGACGTCAGGTAGAGTCTAAGACTGGTGGTGGGCGGGGCCCACTGCCACGAGAAGAGCCAGGCCAATGGAGACTTTGCTCGGTAGAGAAAGGCCAACCCCTCTTCCCCAGCAAGGGAGGTCCGACCGCTCAGAGTGAGCTGGAAGCGTGGAGGCGAGCAAAGAGCCTCATGAACGCGGAGGAGACCAGAGAGGCTGCACGAAGCAGAGTGGACTCGACTGAGAGTTCCCTCTGGGTCCTACTGCAGCAGCCCTTCACCAGTCAGAGGAGGAGTGGGAGAGGAGAGCTGAGGTGTCACAGCACCCTCCCTCTCTGTGCCAGTGCTGACCTACGCATTCAAGTATTTTCTAAACCCGCCCGCAGTCGTGGTGGTGAAGGGTTCAGCATTTCTGACATTGTTGCAGCTACGCCGTATGGTCGCAGGCAGCTGCACCCTTATCGGATGTTCGGGGTATTTTTTTTCTTGGCATTCCAGGGCGATCCCAGTAGGGGCCCTGAATTTAAAACTTGCCACCGAGAAGGAGCTGCGCCGGACCTTAGTGCTAGGTTGGGGCGAAACCTCTGTCGAAGGCCTCTGTGCTCCATGCTGTAGGTGGAAAATTACTGTATCATGGGCAGTGGGCTGTTATGCCCTAATGTGCTTATGCTTTGAATACCACATTGCCAGTGACATTTCTCCGGTATGTGTGCACTCTACAGTTAGATGCTACAGTGCACTACAGATTATGTTCATACCTAATACCTGATGCGGTTACAAGGGTGGGCTCTCCGCAAGTGTTATGTACAGTATTGGTGATCTGCCTATGCCTAAGGTGGGCATGATGTAATTAGATGATATGCGTTCTACTGCAAGTGTTTACTAAGGTGCACTGCTGACTAGATAAATGCATGTTGTGCTAAGTGCGATTTTACCAGTAGCTACTGGTCAGACTAAATGTACGGCTTGTGACAGTGGCCCGATTAGCGTAGTGATTTATGTAAATCCCTGTGACGTCATGACAAGTGCCTAGTGGCACAGTGATATATGTGATTATGTTCTAATGTGTTTTTTATGGATAACACAAAGGCTATTTTTATATACCCTTGTGTGGAGTTTCTTTTGTGGTGTGCCTAGTATGTCGCTGCTGTGTGAATGTGTTGCACAAACGCTTTACACATTGCCTCTTGGATAAGCCTGACTGCTCTGCCAAGCTACCAAGGGGGTGAGCAGGGGTTATCTTCAGCGTGTAACTCCCTTGTCCTGACTCGAGTGGTGGTTTCTGCCTGGCTTAGGTACATACCCTAGCCAACCAGACACCCCTATTTCTAACAGATTATTATTAAACCTGATTATAAAATGTGATTTACGTGTTATGTTATGTTATGAGTTTTATATAACGCACAGCTGCCCCAGCAAAGGGGCATCTAGCACTGACAGCAGGAATTAGGAGGCTACTAGCAGAATGCCAGGCATAGAGCAGAGGGGAAAAGGTGCGTTTTAATAGCCTTACGGAATGCCAGGTAGTTATTCATGCTGCGGATGTGCATAGGAAGAGAGTATCAGAGTTTAGCTGCCAGGGTGCAGAAAGAGCGCCCACCAGCACGCACCCTCCTCACCCGGGGAACAACCGCCAGATGCTGACCTATAGAGCAAAGTTAGCGAGTGGGTGCATAAGGTGAGAGCAGGTTGGCCAGGATACCTGGAGAGGAGAGATTCATAATTTTGAAGACAATGCAGAGGTACTTGAACTCGACGCACCTAGCCACCGGTAACCAGTGTAGTTGGCGGATGGCGTTAGTCTTAGAGCAAGTTCTAGGAAGGCCAAGGAGAGTTCTAGCAGCCACATTTTGAACCCTCTGCAGTCGCAGGATTTCTGTCTTGTTTGTCCTCAGGTAAAGAGAGATGGCATAGTCCAGTCTAGACATAATGGAGGCCTGGATGATAACTTGCCGAACGGATGGATCAAAGAAACACAGCAGTGGTTTGAGCCTCTGCAGTAGTCCAAAGCAGGTGCCTGCCACTTTTTTGGTTTGGACCTGAAAACTGAGTCCACCCAGACACCCAGATTTTTAACCACCTGTTTGGGGGTGGGTGCACATCATAGGGTTGCATGCCACCAGTGCTTGCTCCACAGCTTTGAGTCACTCCCTACGTACAGAACCTCAGACTTGTTGGTGTTAAGCTGGAGGCAGTTGACAGTCATCCACTCAGCAACAGCTGAAAGATCACTCCAAAACTTGTGAGCATCCTGCTTGGAATCGTCAGAGAGTGCTACTAGCAACTGAGTATCATCAGCATATGATACTACTGTAAGACCTCTGCTCCTGGCCACAGCTGCTAATGGTTGGACATACAGGTTGAATAGCGTTGGGCTCAACGCTGAGCCCTGTGGCGCCCCTTGTTTGATAGCATGAATCAGGAAGGCAAAGGGGGGGGGGGGTCACCTGGAAGGTTCTCTCAGAAATAAAAGAGGCAAATCAATCCAGGGAAGCGCCCTCGATGCCAGCCTCCTCCAACCGCTGCAGCAGGATCTGGTGGGAGACCATGTCAAACGTGGCACTAAGATCTAATAAAATCAGCGCCGAAGTGCATTTAGCATCTACTGCTACCCTCAGATGTTCGGGCACAGCTAGGAGAGCAGACTCTGTGCTGTAGCCCGGGCAGAAGCCATTTTGAGAGAGGTCTAATGTGCTGTTATTTTCAAGGAATCCTGTCAAAAGGGAATTAATGTAGCCCTCAGAGATCATGGACACCCACGGCAAGAGAGATATGGGGCAAAAGTTCTCCGGTTTGGCGATGTCCAACATGTTTTTTTTTAGCAGAGGGACCACCCTCGCTTGCTTCCAAGCCCTAGGGACGACCGCCATGGACAGGGACATGTTGATCACCTGACACAGGGGTGTAAGGAGCACAGGCAGAGATTTCATAAATTGTTCCGGCTTAAGATGGTCTGCATGAGAGCCCGATTTAACTCTGCTGCATAACATGCGCAGCTCATCCTGGGAGATCGACGTGAAGGCAGCAAGAGTGTTGGTAGAAAGGAGTCTAAGAACCGGACCTGGACACATCAGAGATGGAGGAAAGGTCCTATAAATGTTCTCTACCTTCTTAATAAAGAAGGTAGCAAGATCCTTACATTGCTGATCCGATGAAATCAAAGGAGCTGTAGATGCCCCCATTGATTTAAGATCTTTAAGTATAGAAAAAATACTTTTAGCAGGATTATTACTACTCCTGATTTCGTCCACAGAATTAGCTGCCCGTTCCGTCTGGATAGCCCTGTGATAGTTCTTGATGGCTGCCTGATAGCACCCCTTCAAGACCGGGTCGTAATTCCGTCTCCATGCCTGCCCCAACCTTTTGCATGCTTTATGCATAATAGCGAGCTTGTCATTAAATCAAGGACTGGATTTAGTATTACGGTTCTAAGACCACTTAGCAGGAATAAGTGTATCCAGAGGCCGAAGAATCCAGTCAGATAGAGTTTTGTCAGCTGCATCAGGATCATCAGGCATGCTGAGGGTGTTCAAAGAGAGGAGGGCATGAAATTTATCAATATTTAATTTGTACCAGGGACGCTTAAAAGAGGACTTCTGAAACACCCTCCGAGAGTGCTCTACCCCCGAAAGTGTCATGGGTATCAGATAATGATCGGATCAGCACATCGGAATAGGAGTGTTAACTGTGAGGGTGGGGAGGTTAGAAAAAACTGGGTCAAGCAAGTGACCAGTGGAATGGGTGTGGCCTAGAACCAATTGAGTCATCTGACAGGCCGGGAGGTCTGCTAGGAAGTTACCCGTTTCCAAGTCATGAGGGCTGTCTAGATGCAGGTTCAAGTCACCAATAACGCTGAAATTGGCAGCTCTCACAGCCAAGTAGCTGACTGCATCAATGAGTGCTGCCCTAAACTCTTTCAATGGCCCTGGCGGGTGGTAGACCAGTAACCCGGACATGGTATAGCCAGCACGAAAAGAGATCCCGAAAAGCATGCACTCACAGCCAACCAAAGCCTCTTTGACAAAGGTGCATTTGTAGCAGGATTTAAAAATAACTGCAATGCCGCCCCCCCTCGACTCTCTGTTAAGAGTCGCAATGCTGAAGCCCTGGGAAAGCTGTTCTTTACCATTCAAATTGAGGCTTTGATAATTGGTTTACATGAACAAACTTTATTGTATTTGAATCATTCTTGATGCGAACTTTCCTGTCGTAAGTCTTATCATTATAGTGTCTACAGAAATGGTAGTTTGTTGTTAGGATGTATTTGGCATTTTCTTATTCCAGGTCACAAATATAGAAAATTGCCTCACTATCTCTGAATATCCAAGTCCCTGTTAGCTTACATAAAAGATCCATTGGAGGACTGTAAGTAGTTTAGTTATATGTAATGGTGCCAGAGACAAAAATAGTTTGTGATGAAACATATGTGATTATAAGTGAAAGTTTTTTGCCCAAGCTTGCTGCTGCATCAACTGCATAACATCAATATGCTACAGAAGGGAGTTATTTATTGAATGCTGGCAGTTCATACACCCTGAAACATCTTTTGCTGAGAGGGAGCAGCAATCGTGGAAAGTCAGAGAGGGAAATAATAGTACTTCAAATCATAAGGGGAGCAGCTGATGGACACGGATTAAAGTGAATCAATCTGTGCTTGGCCCCTGCTCCACAGAAATCATAGGACATTAAGTTTCACATGCTCTGGCCAATTGAGGAGGCTGCAAAGAAGAGTGACGTGAAACCTAGCAAATGATAAGCAGTGGGACAGGGGGGATCCCAAGCCCTTTTCATATTCAAGAGTGTGTCGCAAGCGAGACCCATGTGCTAGTACATGCTCTTGGAGGTCAAGTCAAGTCAAAAAACACTTTATTCGATTAATAAAAATCATAAAAGTATACTATACAATAATAATAGATAATGCCAAGATTACATCAATACAATAAAACAGTTTAAAAATAGATTTCACATAAAAACGTCAATTCATTGTTATTTTGGTAAAATCACATACTTATGGCACCATTATATTATTTTCGCCAGTCTAATCTTCCTGCTGCGAATGGATACTACAAGAAATTTAGCAACACCAAACATAATCACTGGGAATTCCATTAGTTGCAGGTAAAGTAGTGCTGGCTTAATTTGTAAGTATCCCTTATCTTTTAAAAGTGGGAGAATAAACTTTTTTCTACCTACGTTATAGAAGGAATAGAAGAATAAAAAGTGCATTGTGTCTTGGGGTGAGTGGCCGTCACATTTACAAGGCACCGCTTCCTCAGGCCTACAACACCCCTTAGGATCAGACAAGAATAAATGGATTTGGTTAAATCGAAATTTTGTTATCAACCATCGATGAAATGGGACCGTTATGATACTGAGGTACGGTTGAATAGATAGAGACAAAATTAGTAGGAAATGGGCCCTGACGGTAGGTTTGTTTAGTTGCACATGTTCCCGCTCCTGCTCTCTAAGTTTCTTAAAATTAATCTTAACCCAGTTGATATCAGCTTTTAACAGCCCTTCCGGGTTAGTAAAAATCTCCGGGCATCCCAAATCCATAGCGGTTATCTTAATGAAAGACAACCACTGGATTTCCTTTGATTTCTCCAATTTCATGCAATCTCTTAAAATCTCATGATTCAGGGTGAGTTTAGGGTTCAGCCATGTTTTTATCCATAATAAAATAGGGGCTAAGCTTATAATGTCTGAAATATAGCCCATCCCTAACTCTTGATGGACCGAAAAGGTAGCTGTTGATTGGGGAAGAGCTAGGAGGGCACGGAGGAATTTATTTTCCTCAGTCTGAATAGGCTTAGGTTGTTTGTAACCCCATATGCCAGCCCCATATCTTGCAATAGAAATAGACTTAGCTTTGTAAATGGATAAAATTGCTTCACACGGTTTCCCCCCTAACCGTTTAGCAAAACGTAGGATCGCGGCAGAGGACCTTCTAACCGCATTAACTTTGGTGGTAAGTTGTGGGCCCCAGGTACCTCTGTCGTCGAACACAACTCCCAGGTACGTAAAAACGTTCACCCTGGAGATCGCACAATCGTTACAAAGGAAGGTTTTGGTGCTATGTTTACTAGAGCCCAGTGTCATAACGTGTGATTTGCCGTTATTAATGACTAGATCCAGAGATTTCATGAATTCTCCAAAGGAGTTTAACAGTCTTTGTAGGCCAAGAGGTGTCCGTGCCAGTAAAACGGCATCGTCCGCGTATAGGAGTACAGGGATGGACGTTCCTCCCATACGCGGAATATCAAGGGATGCCTTTACCAATGAGTCTTCCAAGGAATTAATATATAAGGTAAAGAGCATAGGGGCCAGGATGCACCCTTGGCGCACCCCTCTGCCAGACTTGAACCTGGCCGTGCATTTCCCCTCCTGTGTCATTCTTATTGTCACGTACAGGTCCCTGTGGAGCTCAGCCAGGAAATACACCAGTGAACAGTCCAACCCCAGGTCCATAGTATGGTCCACAACGTTGACCTATTAACTAGGTCAAAGGCTGTGGACAAGTCCAAGAAACCCAGGTAGATTGAACCTTTGGCTGCCACCGTGTATTTGTTTATAATTAAGTGTAAATTGAGGCACTGGTCCTCCGTGCCTCTACCAGCTCGAAAACCATATTGGGCGTTTGATAAGATGTCATTCTCTACAACCCAGTCCGTTATTTTCGCCAATATAACTTCCCCAAAATTTTGATGGAGGAATCTAGTAGGGATATTGGCCTATAGCATCTGGGGTCCCCCCTTTGGCCCTTTTTAAACACAGGAATGATGGTTGAGCAGGACCAAGTTGCTGGGGACCTTGATACAACTGATGTATTGAAGACGTTCGTAAGTATTTTGGCCCAGTATTTAGGGTTGATCTTATATAGATCGGAGGGCACACCATCTGGGCCAGGGGCCTTGTGGCCAGCAGTTCCCTCTATCGCCTTGTCAACCTCCTCATTTGTAAAGGACAATGGTAGCCATGTCGAATTAATCGGAGGGACCGCAAAGGTTTCGATCTCCAAATTGCTCCCATAGATTGCCTCAAAATGATTTAACCAATCCCTTTCAGAGATATTAATTTCTAAAACGCCATTCTCGGCACCTGAAAATAGCGGATTGTTGACTATTGCCCAAAATTTGGAGCTATCTCTTATAGTAGCCTTATCCGTCAGTGCGGCCCAGTCATCCCTTTTGATTTCGTTTTTGCGGGCCTGTACTGTGGATTTATAAGCTTTCCTCAGCTGCATAACTTGCAGTTTGTCCCGGGGAATCTTTTTGAGAGCCCGTATAAGCAAGTTATGTGCTCTGGAGCAGTTTCGATCGAACCAGCCCTTACCAGGAGTTATTTTGGGCCGGGTTTTCACTGTACGTTCATTGGCCACTTGGAGACAGATTGTCTCATAAGAGGCAATAACGTCCCCCCCCCCGACTTAAGGGGTCCGAGCATGCATTAAGTTCAGCACCCACTTTCGAGCTAATGGTGTTAAAAAATGTGTCTGGAATTACTTTATTCCACTTTAATCTCCTCCCTTGGTTCTTACGTTTAACCTCGATTACAGCTTTAGTAGCAGTCTGTTTATTAAAAAGGGAGATACTATGATCGAGCTCCAGGACCACAGGATTATGGTCACTGTACGTGGAAGGGACGGCATTATAGAACGTTACAAAGCCTAAAAGGACCGGAGATATAAATATGTAATCTATAATAGATTCACTCTCTTTGGCTCTATATGTCACCACCCGGTCATTCCTTTTAAAAAACCCAGGTTCATACAGATCCATAGTTGGCAGGAGATCCTCCAGAGCTTCCCCCTTTAAGGTATGTTCAAAGTGTTGGGGGGATGAGTTAGGAGGGCCTTCCTCATCATCATACTGACAGTTTAAATGACACAAATGGACATTAAAATCTCCCATCAAAATATAATAAACAAAAGTGGTTTGACTTTCCATATATGATTTTACAAATTTTACCAATGAGAGGAGGTGCTCATTTGGGCTCTCACCTACCATGGAATTATAAAAATTAATGAGTAATTGTATTGTTAGTCATACTAACTTCAACTATCTGGTAGTTGGGAGAGGTGGATTCTAACATTTTTGCTGAGCCTTCTAAGTTTACCGACACCAGAAGCATCAATCCTCCTCTGTCTCTACATGCCGACGAGCGTCAGGCAGGGACAAAGTATGATGTGTAATCAGTGACCCAAAACTTACACTCCCTGTCCCAGGTCTCTTGAAGGGCTAAAATGTCATACTGCTTCACGAAATTTACCCAGACCTCAACATCCCTTTTTGTACGTAGCCCTGAGATGTTCCAGCTTAATACTTTAACCGTCTCCCTCAACCCTTCTTTGTTCTTAGAGGTAATTGGAGGCAACTTAGTCGAGCCATCCAGTCAATCTAACTCTTCCAACTGGGACAAAGGGGAGAATCTGTTTTGAAGGATCAGCACCTCCCAAGACTGCCTATTAGACATAATAGGGGGTTTAGGTAATAACCCCGGTTTATGGGTTATCCAGCTGGGGAGATGATCTCTGGCCGATTGTACTGGGATATTGGGGATGTGCCAATTCGTGTCTCTCCTACTCCAGACTTGTTGTACTTTCTGCTGCCCGTGGCTAATATTGGGACCAGGATAAAAAAAAAACAACGGGAGTGCTCTTATGCCCCCTTCTTCAGTATTTAAATATGAGGCATCCCAAAACAAACGTGATGCCTCTGTAGGGTTATTAAAATTTACAATGAGGCATTCTCCCTTCAGATATTTTTTTGTATGACCCGGCAATCCCACCCGTCTACCCATAATGATGCTAGAGGAGATCGGTTTGTCACCTGTACAGTTGTCATTACACCAATTTTTAATAAATGCTATCAGGGAATCTGAGGTTTCTACCTCACCCTCCCCCAGAGGGGGGACGTTCACCAGTATAGCAACTAAGGGGGAGGCTTCGGGGGGAAGATTAATGGTGGGATGGTAGACCTGGACTGTTTCCGTCATGATAGCCCTCCCAACCTTCGTTGCCCTAGTATGGCAGGTGGGGCTCCTAGGGGCTGGGCCCAAGAGCGGACCCTTGGTGCCATTCCCTCCCTTGGGCAAAAGCGAATTACAATGGGGAATAGCAGGGAATTGGCCCTTAATAGAAGATGTCAAAGTACTTTTCTCCCCCCTCACATATTCTCGCCCCTTTGGAACCCCAGTTAGTCACTTGGGAGGACTTTCAGTCAGAGTCTTGGGTTGATCATTGGCTGACAAGAAAGTATTAAGGCGCTCACATTTTTTTAAGATCCCTGCTACACATTCATTCAGGGTGTCAATAATATCTTTGGCAATCAGTGTCAATGCGGATTCAAGTTTCTCAGAGAAAATGTTCTCCACCATATCTTTAATAGTTCCTTCAAGGTGGGCCAGTAATTTTGGACCTTTTTCCACTCGGGTAATGCACCTCCGCTTCGTTTTTTTAGGAAGTCTCTTGACATGTTTTTTGACAGGCATATCCTGTATGGATTCACTCAGGGTTTCAGAGTTGGCACAAGTTTCAGGGGCAGGGCTCAATGGTATAATAGGGTCAGATGGAATAGAAATATTTGGGGGCTTGATTACGACCAACGGCTCCAATGGCACCTGTCTGGAAGATATATTACCATTAGGCATCAGGACCTGTGGTGATGTTTTGTTGATATCCAAACCTAGTTCGCGTTCAGTGTTTTCTATTTCCTTGTTGAGAACCCCTACGGCGGAGGTCAAGTAGGAGATTATGCTGGCAGATTTACATGGAATTTTAGCATTTGCTCCCACCATTCAAGGATACTTGGAGTTTCCGCTTACCCATGTTGGTTTGAACACCTTAGCGGGGAGGCCCGTCCCGTCCCTTGCCGTCCCTGGACGGCCACAGACAGCCCGCCCTTTGCCCGGGCTTCGCCCGGCGCCGTCCGCGTGCGTCCGCGACACGGAGGATGCTGCCGCAGTATAGCGCCTCCGGGCGCGCAAAACCAGGAAGTGGGCGGTGCTGGTCGGTGTCGTTGAGCTTGCTGGGAGCTGTAGTTCCCCCCCACAGCGGCCGTGCAGGGTGACAAGCAACGGCGGCGGGAGGAACAAACAGCGTCAGGGCCCCAGGAACGAGTGAAGAGAGGTATGTCTGCCTCGACCCTGCCTCGGCCCCGATTGTGTCAGCGGAGGTCCCCGCTCCTCAGTGGGAGCTGCCGCAGTATAAGCGCCTCTGGGCGCGCAAAACCAGGAAGTGGGCGGTGCTGGTCGGTGTCGCTGAGCTTGCTGGGAGCTGTAGTTCCCCCCCACAGCGGCCGTGCAGGGTGACAAGCAACGTCGGCGGGAGAAACAAACAGCATCAGGGCCCCAGGAGCGAGTGAAGAGAGGTAGGTCTGCCTCGACCCTGCCTCGGCCCCGATTGTGTCAGCGGAGGTCTCCGCTCCTCAGTGGGAGCTGCCGCAGTATAAGCGCCTTCGGGCGCGCAAAACTAGGAAGTGGGCGTTGCTGGTCGGTGTCGCTGAGCTTGCTGGGAGCTGTAGTTCCCCCCCACAGCAGCCGTGCAGGGTGACAAGCAACGGCGGCGGGAGGAACAAACAGCGTCAGGGCCCCAGGAGCGAGTGAAGAGAGGTAGGTCTGCCTCGACCCTGCCTCGGCCCCGATTGTGTCAACGGAGGTGAAACCCTAAAAAGGCAAGCCAAGGCAGGCTGCTATTCAGGTATTAAACAACAGAGGTCCTGACATCCACTCCTTGCTGTGAGAACACATTCATGTATAGTTGATATTTTTTTCTGCATCCCCAAAATCTCACGGATTTGTAATTCATAGTATTTCATTGGTTAGCAGTAGTTCACCAGTGTACGCGTGGGTGAGTTTGGTGGAAAACCATCAAATCAGTTACCATGTGAAATTTCTCCCGCGAATGGATTTCCCCATGTTTTGCCTGACTAATCCACGCACAGCCTTTCATTTCTACGTTTCACCTAAGCAGCTCCATATGTAAAAGGTCAGGAGCAGATCAAGACCAGACCAGTTACACAGAAAATAAACACTAGGATACAAATGGACCCTGTAGATGGGTTTCCATTCTGGATAATAATTATCCATGAACATGAGTAGCAGTTAAGTCCCATAAAATGAATAGCAAATATTTAGTGTAACTTTAAGCACACTTTGGGGACTCCAACCAGAAGCTTGTGAGCTACTGTAGCTGTCCAGCTACCTCTTAGTAGCTCACCTGTGTGCAGCCAAGCCTATTACATCAGTAAGCTTTTGCTTGGTTGAATTATTAAACATATAAAAGAATTTAAATTATATAACACTAATAATATTAGTAACTCTCAATGTGTTTCATTGAACATTAGTAGCTCTCAGTACAGAAAAGATTGGAGACCCCTTCAAACGGTGCTGAGGAACACCATGTACACTGTGTTTTAACTATCTATCTAATAGGATATGTTCCTATAGGTGCTGTTCTTTTCTGAGCAAGCCAAGCATATAGCTGCAGTGTCTGAAAAATATATTTTAAAGCTTAGTGTCACTGTCGTTTATTTTACAATAAATGGATAAGCGTGTTTTTACTCAGCTGAACTGTGCCTACAATACGTCCATTAGTTTAAATCAAGTTGCGCCTGCACCGTTATTATTTCTAAGGCGCTAATTTATGGTTTTCCTTCTGTGTGACTGCCATGGCCACTCCATTATGATCACGGCGTCTGGCGCGCGAGTGTATCTCTTTACATTCAATCTGTGAGAGGTCAATAGCTATCAATTAAGCAATGTGCACTTCACTTGACACCGGTGGACATGGTGAGCATTATCATTTAAACAATCAATATCTTCACTGTGTTCCCTGTCTCTGAAATGTAACGCACTAACATTTATCGTTTGAGGGTGTTAAGAGAGTAAACGACTCGTAATGGACAACCGCGTGTTATTAGGCCGTAATAAAATCAACGCACTCTGGTGGCATGACATGATGACAGCAAAAACCCAAAGGTTGAAATACGGGTAAAAGTTACCAGACCTCATGAGAAATCATTATGGATTATAATAATACACACTACTGAGCCTGTGTCTTTTATTTCACTTCTAAACACAATTTGAGGATTCTTAAACAGGTAACTGTAAAGAATGGCTTTCGATTCAGAAAATAACGTTTGTTAATTAAAAGAAAATCTGTGTTTTTTATGATCTACATTGTAACCATTCGGTTCCTTAGACCCTTCTGGGATTTTTATAACAAATCAAGGCACTTTACTTGGTGATTCACAAATATTCACTGAAATCCGATTTTCACACATAATTTGTGTGAAATATAGTTTTATCAGTAAAACTGTGTTAATACCCATTATTACCTTTTGAGGAAACGAACGTTGCTTAAAAGATTTTGTTTGGGTCAGGACAGTGTATATCTGGACACAGAGTGTGACTTGTGCCAAGGTCCCTGGATCATGCCCCAAACATGCAGCATACAGCCTTGGGTGATTCGCATTAGCAGAATCTGGACACAATACAATGCTTAATTTGAACCGGTGGTTGCCGTTGGGGGTCACCAAAATTCATTTTAGGGGACTGACATTTATTTTTCTTCTTCAAACATTTACCAAGAGCAAGAAAGGCAAGCATCTGCAATGCAGCAGGTCTCGCATTTAAGCGGGTTTAAGCTATTGGCATTGTAAATTACAATGCCTTTTATTTTAGTTTTTTTAGAACATAAATAAAAGGCATTGTCATTTACAATGCCAATAGCTTAAACTCGCGTATATGCAGACCTATTGCATTGCAAATGCTTGTGTAAGTTTAAAACTGAGCGCGGCGGCGCTTTACGGACACCGTGCTCGGTTTCTTTTTTTTATTCTAACTTTTACACTGAGCTCGGTGTACTTGAAGCGGGCGCCTGGCTCAGTGTTAAAATTAAAAGAAAAATAACGAAACAGCGCCGCGCTAGCTTTAAAGTAAAAAACAAGCAGAGCACGGTGTCCCTGAAGCGGGCATTGCGCTCAATATGAAAGTTAAATATAAATAAATAAATAAACTGTGCGCTGTGTCCCTAAAGCGGGCAACGCACTCAGGATACAAATACAAAAAAATAGCATCCACCATTGTCCCCATAAGTGCCCATAAACAAAATAGTGCTGACCCCCTAGATAAAGCGGTAACAAATGGCGATAAGGCGGTAACAGGAGGGACTAACAGGCTTCATAATGAATCGGAAGGCAGCATTTACCAAGGACAATGACACCAGCCAATGAAAAATATGGGAGGAGAGGGGGCGAGGCTTCAACAGCATACTCTATTACATCATGCCTCGCAGAGCAAGTAGCGCATGCGCGCTGCCGCTAGGCTCGACCTAAAAAACAAAAGAAGCCAAATGACGGAAAAAGTGTCTTAAAGGGAGACTGCTGAAACCTGCAAGAATGAGATAAAATGGCAGGGAGTGTCTAGCAGTACATTCAAGAGGCATGGGGTGGATTCTAGGCTGTGTAGCCTTGGTATTTGGCTTGCCAACACTGAGCTGCAACGGTCGTGGGATGCAGAGAGGAGCTTTCGGCACCCGCACTCATTTTACAAATTGGGCACTGGCACAATGCATGGCATCTGGGCATGCCCTGAACTCAGCCCCCCTGCCCACAATACTTACAGTACATGCTTCTTGGGCAAATTATGATCTTAAAGGTAAGCAAAACCAGGGTAAACAAACAGAAGAAAAGAGGTTGCTTATAGCTCTGCTCCTCTCTGCAGTATAACAAATGTGCTTTTCTGATTCCTGTGTTGTATGTGTTTGTGGTACAAATGTAACTGTTACCTCTGCCACCTGTCAAGTGCCTGCGATTTACGTTGGGCAAGTGCAAGGGTTTTGTGTTGGAGAAGAGGAAGGTTTTGTGGCAATATGACCAAACACTATCAAAGATGAGAGCACTGATGTCAGGACCAAGAAACTGCACTTTTCATTTACAAAGGAAAGGTGGCCCTGCCAGACCCATCTAAATCTCTGGGTGGATGTGTATTAGCAGATCAAAGAAGGTTGTGTAGAGTTGAGTTAGAGTACAATACAACACAGTTATCACAGTTGCAACACAAATTTGAATGTTCAATCAAGGATGTTAGTTTTTGTAAAGATACAACTGTAATACTATCAAAATATGAATATAGGTACAGATAAAATAGAATGCAAGCATTAAAAATATTCATAAATCACGAGCCACATTACCCAGCTCCAAGGGACATCTTAAGGATTTTAGGGGCCATGGGCCAAACATATTTTGGGGGCCCTTTGTTCCAAACAGTATAGAATTTATGATCCAACTTCAGCTCTGTCATGCCCTCTTTGGCCAGGTTACTGACGGTGCACAGGCACACTTGTCCAAATTCTAAATATGTTAACATCTAACATTCAGGGATAGTGATGTGTGTTTTCAGTATTGTAACACAGCACAGCTCACTAACATCACTGCACATAATCTCTGTGACACCCTCCTATTTCTCATATGTGAGGTCCCGTTTGGATCTAAACGAAACTTTTTATATATATTGCATGAAACATAAACGCATTTCTCTGCGAAATGTCTGTAATAGACTCTTGCACATCACAAATTGATAAAAGCAAAAACGTTATTTGAAATAATCTGTTCAAGAATTATTCAGGGTCATCAGCTAAAGACTCTTTGCAGGACAGAGCTGGTTCCAAGGGGGCTCCCTCAACGGTTGGGGCCCTGGGCCGAATACCACTTTGGCCATGCCTTAAAACCCAAGTAGTAATTTTCATATCTCATACGGAACATGGAACAAGGGCATCAAATACAAATCTTGGCAAGAGCCAAGGGTGTTGCAAGCCAACAACATGCATTCACACATCATGCAAGAGAGCAAGACATGCGGACAGCACCACCATGACATTCTTCACTCAAGCCAAATTAGGCTTAACCCTCTAACAGTAACCACTAACTTCAGGACATTGCCATAATATATTCAGTAAGCCACAGACTTGTCCACCTGATCTCCAACACCCACACATGAAGTAATGGACCAGATCTATGAAAGCTAAGTGGTGTCTAGTTCCACCGTGTAGTATCTTCAAATGTAAAAACTGTAGTCAAGCCTTTCTAAGCAAGCCATCATGCACGGAGAACAATTAAGAACATTCACCCATGTATATTCCCATCACAAATTTGTCTTACAGCTAGATCTGAGAACCCTCCTGTATAGGTACAGAGTAATGACTAACATGCCAAACATATCATTTAGATAGTTCCACCCAACTTCCCCAATATTTCAGTATAATATAGTAGGAGCGATATTGAAAGGGGAGGTCTGACGTTCCATGATTTACTCCTTAAAGAGTGTACTATCTGAATATTTTGCCACTGCTGGTGCCTCCATCAAGTAGAATCTGGAAAGACCTCAGGGAGTCTCGTCATATCAAATTGTCTATTTTGGAGTCACCAGCCAAGACCTACTTGTCCTCATCAGCAGAAGTGACACCTGCTGGACTTGGCCCTGTCTGCAGGGTCATTGTAAGAAAACAGGGGTTTTTACTGATGTCCTCCCACTTTTTGTCCCCATTTGGACAACAAGATGCAGGTTTCGACTCTGACAGTGCTCCGAAGCCTGCTAATCAGGCTCCAGTGTTAGTGCTCTTTCCCTAAAACGGTTATGTGTGGATTGGCACTCCCAATTGACAGAGACTTTACTCCTCATAAGTCCCTAGTTATGGTACCAGGGATACCCAGGGCATAGGTGGTTAAGGGATCCCAAGGGCTGCAGGCAGAATGGTTTTGTGCCAGAGTGACCCAAGCAAACTACAGACAGCAGGCCTCCCACTGAAGGCTACAGAAGCAGTGGCAACTGCTCGAACTGGACTGTGCCCTCACCACGTGTGACACAGTCAAGTGCACCGCTTTTACTATATGTCATTCACCCCTAGAGTAGGCCTCCTGTGCCCAGGAGGCAGGGTGCAGTATATTAAAAGTGTAGAAATGTAAGTGCAAGCTTATATGTCACAATAATGTTGTTACCATTAAAGTACAATGTAAGTGATAGGTGGTCCGTAGGAGAACATGGGACTTGCACCCGGGCAGACCTAGGTTGCTAGCTTCATTATGGTATCACCTAAGTATGTCAAGTTTGGTGTCATACAATGTGCCTTCTCTCCCCTGACATGGATTTGATGTCCAGGGAAGGCAGGCATGCACCCAGGTTGCACCATGTGAGGGTACCCACCTGGTTCCCCCAGCTTCACTGCGCTCTAGCTGACCAGCCATGTTTTTCTGCACCTGCTGCCACCAAGACAGGGTTCTGACCTTCCAGAGAGTGTTAACACTCCCAGGAATCAGAAGCAAAGGCTGGGCAGGAAGGAGGTCACACCTCCCTCCTTCCCAGCAGGCTAGTGAAGTGACACATCAAAGCGGTGAGCTTCAAAGGTGCATTCACCCCTGATATGCATCTGCGCTTTCCCCTTGAGAAGGACACAATCCTCCCCTTGCCTCAGGTATGCTTGCACCCAGGCAAGGTGGGAAATTAGATATGCAGAAAGTGTATACCCCCAGGAATGCTGGCCACACCTCTAGGGTGGGCAGCCTGGTCTGTACACCTAAAATTGAATTCTGCCTTCTTTAGGAGGGCAGAAATTGGAGTTTCTGAGTAGAAAAGGTGATCTACACCATGGGATGTAGGCACCTCAGGGGTGAATAACTGCAGAGACTAGCTGCCCATTTGCTAGTTGCTACAACATCGTTAAGTCGCCTAAATCTGGGATTTAAGGGATCCCCTGACACTAGAACCTCAGATCTGAACAATTTACTTCAAAGAAGGACAACAGGACTTATACCTTCAGCACAAAGCAAAAGAGGGATACTTTGTCCCTGAGGCAACAGACTTGGAACTGAGTGAACGACCCATGTCCTTGGCTAAAACTCAACACCTCCAAAGAGAGGGGCCCTTGTGGAAGCCAGAACACCCTCAGTCTCTCCTGGACTAGTGGCTCTAGTCCCCTGCAAACTTCAAGTTAAAACACTCAATGTATCCAAAGAATCGTTGGTCATTGGCTCTTCCAAGGGTTCGTCCAAATCCAGTTGGTCCAATGCATTATGGGAGCTGTACTCTCACCTGTCCAAAAGATTTAGGATGCTACGTTATTCCCCTAGACCCAGTGAAGTTCCCAAAGCTTTTCGGTGTACTTGCCATTGCCAAGGTTTGTTTGTCACCAATCCGGTAACTGACCCCACACTCGACACTGAATCTACAGGGAAAACCGTGCAATCATCATCCGATGTCAGCAGCTGTGTACCTGTTGTGTTTTTGCATTTTTTTTCTTGCAGCACTGTGTAAGTGGTAAAAACAGCAACACCAGCGGCTCCCATTTAATGCAGCCAGAATAACTCTGCACCTGGACTCCACAAGCTAGGTAAAATTGATCTGACTGTTGGGGCCTGGTCCTAGGGCCTGCATTACCCTTATCCCTATAAGGGTGCCAAGTAACTCGACTTTCAAGTGACTGATTGTCACTAGTGGATTTTGCCATTGACCGTACATACCAACGTTTTTTGACCCATGGCTCCCTTTACCTATTCGCGCAGTGTTGCGGTTCCCCATTATGTTACCTCTTTTTGGCAGGCAGGGCGATGTAGGCTGGGCCTTTAGAGTACTTCAATTTCTCTCCCTTAAAATAATTGGTATGAAGCAGAGGAAGGTATTAGAATCATAGATATAACAAAATAAAAATATAACAGTTGTTTAATAGAAAACTTTAACAGGATTAACAACTGAGCAATAACTAGAGGAGCTAAATCACATGCAACATAGCACTTAATATTTTTAATCTGTCCAGGACAACCAGTTCCACAAATCGTGGAACATGCTGTCCAGAAGAGAATTAAAGATCACATGAATATACCAGTATAGAAAGACTGTCCCTGCACCAGACCCATTCACCCTCTATCTCTGTTTAAGCTCTCTGGGCTGATTTAATATTACTTTCGAAGCTTGCAGCTTGGCGTCATTCCCAAACACTAAAGGCCCGATAATGAATTTGGCTGTGTGGTGCCGGGCCTGCCCCGCCCCCACACTGCCAAACCTGGGGAAACATCCTTTACAACGCAATTTTTACCACGCAGTGCCTTTACGACGCAACATTTACAACGCAAACCATTGCGCTGGGGGGCGCTCTAGGATAGGGAATAAGTTTAATTTACTATCCAACACCTTCCCTAGTGTCCACGGGGACTGGAGTGGGAATAGTAAATTAAACTATTCACTATCCAGCACCCCAAAACGCTATGCGTTGTAAAGGTTTTCGTTGTAAAAACCGCGTTGTAAAGGCATGCGTGGTAAAAGCATGCTTTGTAATGTCATACATCCCCAAACCTGTGGTGAGGCCGCCCGCCAGATTAGGAGTTGGCTTTTTTAGACATTCCCACGGTGGTGCCTCCAAAAATGGGCACCGAAATGGGAACGTCAAGAATAATTCCTGCACGAATGGACTGAAATTTCCATGCTGTGCAGGAACTGGTGTGCATGCACACACTGGGAAGCACATGTTGTGCTCCCCTGTGTGCATTCACATGGTGCAGAGGCAAAGGGGGCCCTGTAGCGCCCTCTGTGTTTCATCTCTACCAGGGTTTTCATGGATGAGGAACGGCCATGAAAACCCTGGTGGAGAGGAAACTCCTAAGATGCTTGGTTGGAATGCAGTGGTCTCGCCAAGCATATTGATGTCCTACACCGCCGCAACACCACCAGGGAACGGTGCTTCCCTGGCAGCTGCGGAGTGGCTGTGGCGGTCCCAACACCCAACTCATAATAGGGCGGTGGGGAGACTGCCACCACCACTCCCCGCAAGTCTGGCAGTCCGTGGTCCACCAGACTTGTAATGGAGGCCTAAATCTGCAAAAACTAAAGCCTTAAACAAGCCACACAGTTCCTGGTTAAATATATGAAGGAATACAATATAAACTGTTTGACTCCGAAAAAATGGAGCGAGATAAAAAATATAAATGTATTGAATGAACTTGTCACAAGTAAATGTTGTATTGTTCCAGTGTATAATTATATTTAACTATTTGTCCCAAGTTGTACTTATCTGTTTGTATGCAACCTTAAACCTTGATTGTGAAAACTGCAATACTAACAAGGAGTAATGATTCCTGGGGTGTGGTGGCTGTGCTTGATATTTTCCTTTTTCTCTTCCTCTCCTCTTTTGCACGCTTCTCTCCTGACCTGAGAGGAAACGCTGCCTTTTGAAGAAGAACCGAAAACCTGTATACCTTGTAAAATGTCCCAAGCAGCTTGTGGTTTCTGCACCTTGTGAAACTTTTCCACAAATGTGTGCCATAGCCTCAGAGCTGTCACTTGCATGTGTATAAATATAATAGTCACATTCTAATATTGCCCAAGTAGTTTCATTGTCATTAACAACGGTAAAAAAACAATTATAAACCACAGAGGGACGATTTTTCGAAGGCTGCAGTGTACTATCATGGCTGGTGGAGTGGGCAGCTGAGAGAACTGTGCCTCTGAGGAGGGAGCCACTTTAGCTCTGCAGAAGCTGGGGGTTGAAGCGGCCCTGCGCTGGACACAACTGCCCCGCATAGTTCAGCTGCCTTTAGCTTGGGAGTATATATTAACTACTGTTTATGATGGCAAAATTATGAGATGATCTTATCAGAGGTTGATTTTCATCTTGGTATGAAGCGTGCTTTATTGGACCAGCTGCTGCAATTGATTTATCTTTGTAGTTATGTGTTTTTTTTAAAATTTTTGTAAAGAACCAAGAAATCTCTCACAAAAGTGGATACATTGTGGGTTGTGTGTAAAAGGATATTGTTCCTTCCTCCCTCAGATATTGACAATGAAGACTCTTCACGGGTTGAAATTCATGAGTTCACCCAGCCACAGTGAAATGGGCAAAAGGGAGCAGGCTGACTTGAAAGATCGGGGTACGCTGCATCAAGAAAATGCCCCAGCTTCTCTGTTGGCCAGTCTGATTTGTCCTTAGGATTAGGCTGTCTCCTGTCTCCATAACAAAGGGCTGCATACTCCCTGTAGTTAGTCTGGAGCCAGGGCAGTGAAGGCAGGATGTCTAGGGACTTCAAAGGTAAACCGCTAGAAGCTTCTTCCTCACTTCAATGCCACAATTGTGTATAAATACGGGACCTCAGGCCACAACTCTTCAGTACATTTCTGGACCAGTGGATACTCTGCCAGGAAGAAGGATGACTGTGCAGCTACAATGACTACCAATCCGCTGGACTGATGATCTAAAAGAACTGCTCACCTGCTGTGCTGACCTGCTGCCTGCTGGCCTCTTGCCTGAGGAAGAACTGGACCAGCAACTTCGTCTTGAACAAATAACCCCAGAGTGACCTCAAAGGGCTAGTCTGCTGGCCTCCTGATCTGAGCCTCAGGGACATAAAAGGCTCCCCAACCAGCTCCTGGACCCAGCTGCAGTGAGTTTCTGACCCCAAAGCGATTGTCCTCAGGTCTCAGACCTTTGATGTGGCATGGGGGCTCTTAAAATCAAGTTTTGTGTTTTTAGCAACAATGAATGAGCCAGTTTACACCGAAATTCAGTCCAAGCTGCTGCTGGCCCATCTCTCTGCACATCAAGCATTGATCACACGCAAAGGACTACCGATGTGAAGCACCAGCCCACCTGTCTGCAATGCCCGTCTGCTCTTCTTGGGATGCTGACCACCACCTGCGACGCTCTCTTTGCTCTCCACGACCCTCTCTAATGCTAACAGGACCCTAGGCATGAAACTTGAGAAGGTAACACTTCAGCTGGACTAATCTGAGACTGTATAAAACTGGAACTCCATCACGGTTGGTCTGAACATTTGACTTGGAACCGGTACAGTGTGACTAGATAGCTATGGTTCACACTTTATGCTTTTTTGCCCTACATTACAGTTTATTCTTTAAAAAAACATAACTTGGGTTCTACTTTTCGGATCTTTGTCATTTTAGTCTTATTTTACTTGTTACATTCTGTTCTATTTTTCTAGTCTTGTGTGAGATATTCTTGTGTGATGTTTTCACTTTTCTTACTGTTGGAAGTGTTGCAAAAATACTTTACACATTGGCTCTACGTTAAGCATGACTGCTCTGTGCAAAGCTACCAGGGGTTTGAGCACAGGTTAATTTCGGGTTGCTTGTGCCTTACTCTGACAAGAACTGGGGTTGCTACTTGACTAGGGCTCACACCCCAGTCAACCAGAAACCCATTTTCTTACAGCACCTGTAGCTGCCTTGTTCTAAATTGGTGCTAAAGCTTGGAGCGAAGGATCACGTTTTACCTAAATTTGTGCCTCCTTCCAGCTAGAAACGTTACCCAAAATTATTGGGTTGTTTCTCAATCAACATCCAATCTAAAAAAAAATTGTATCCTACCTCCCTTTGCTCTAACTGAACCTAGAGGAGGTAATCTGTAAAAATCACTTTCAGAGGGCCATGGGACAAGCAGGAGTTACTGGACCAAATGTGTAGGTTGAGGCATTTTACCCTTTATGTTACAGGCCCAACCTACTATGGGTCCTGCATAACTGGGCATAGTACCACACCTTTCAGCACTTGACTATCCGTGGTAGCGTGGGTAAATCAGTCCAAGGGACTTCGAAGGGAAGTAGGTCTGTGGCACCAACACTAACTTACCACTGCCTCTTAAGGTAGTTGCTCTACCAACATGCTAGGAGGCATCCCAGTGTCCCTCAGTCACACTCTCGTGAGGCTGGGTAATCCCCATTCAATACTGGACAGGACTCGCAGATGCAGTCCTTGATAATAGTCCAAGTTCGGCTTTATGAGTCCTGTTCACATGTGTTACATGCTAAGTTTGTACAAGTCCCTAAACAATCTTACCCTGCCCGATTGCAACCAGCTAGTTCAGGAGGACTGGGCGCATCTCTGATGGCTTCAGCCTGCTAATGCTGAGGGTCCATGACCTCTTGCAGGCTTTTCTTGAGGATGCATTGGGCCTCCTTTAAACTCCTAACCACCCACATCTGTCAGACGACTTTCTCCATGGTGTCTCGCAATCAGAGCTTGCTCCTCACAGTAGAATGGGCATGACGGGATGTGCCAATGGCCCTTCCTCCCTGCTGGGCTCCGCCTGCCACACGGGGATCTCTGGCTAGCTCTGCACACAGGTGTTGGCCTTACTTCACTTTGGCCACCTCCTGGTATGTGGATGTTGGTTACCAGTTCTGCACAAGGACAAGAAGCCTTACTGCACAGTGACCCCCACCTGTTTACAGGGCTCACTGACTGGTGCTGTAGCAATGGTCCTACCTGGACTGGACATCTCACACAATGGCATCCACTCATCAGGATTCCCACTGGGCCTCGTTCCCTCCAAGGACCTTCATTCTTCTCACAGCGTCAGATGGTCTTGATGAGCATATGGCTAGTGCTACAGGCTCAGGGCACCGCTTGACTTCCTGGGTTATGGCCCCTCACCCAGCAGGGAGACCAGCAGACCTTGGTCCCTAGTCCCGGTTCCAGCAAGTAGAAGTTATGATGATCTTCTCGCTTGGTGAACAGTGCTGTCGAACAATGTGAGCCTCATGCTCCCGCCTCTGTAGCACAAATCCAGACACACATGTGATTTAGTGTCTAATCCATTGAATGTGGAGTTGTGGGTGTCAGCTCCTCTGAAGTGCTCTCTCCGCCATACTGTCCTTTGTCAAAGGGACAACATGTCCCAGCAGGAGTGGTTCTAGTTCTGAATGGCCTAGAACACAGGCCTAGGGCTTAACCAGGGATCATACATGACTATCAGCATCCACAGTTTGAAACTGTGGACCAGATAATCATGAAAGAGGGCTCTACTGTGTCGACTGTGTCAGTTTCACATCTCTCTGACAACGAGCACAGGCCTCACTGACTGGTAACTCTCCCTGGAATCAGGAAAACCTTGGATGTGCACAGAGAATGTATTACTCCCATTATTCCAGTATTTTCCGCCCATATCTCTCAGGAATGTCAGCAATCCATGCCTCCTGTCTAGGGGGTTGCAGTCCTCACCTCTGCTAGCCTTTCTAGGCCCAGTGTTTCCAAAATAGAAACGACAGGTCTCCTTCCCATGTACCGTACACAGACATAGAAGTGCATACCAGCACAGACATGCAAGCATCATCCACTATCTAGAGCAGTAACAGGTGACAGGTGGGCTAGTTGGCCCCTTAGGACCCTCAGCAGTGAAGGGGACTTAATTCCCCAACCAAGAGCGCACCAGGAGGTGCGTTTGCAGAGTGGTGGAGAAAGTGTGTGTGGCCTGCTATTAGAACTCAGAAATCTTGCTGTGTGGGACTTACTGGAGGTAATAGAAGGGGTAGTTGCCCCCAAGGACGTCCTTAGGGGCCAACTAACTCTCCTGTTACATCCAGTAAGTCCCACACAGCTGGATTGCTTAGAGGTCTTCGGAGACCACACACCCCTGCACCACTCTGCAAGCACGCCTCCTGGTGTACTACTGGTTGGGGGATGACGTCCACTTGACTCCAGAGGGACCTTGGGGGCCAAGAAGCCCTCCTGGTACCTCCTGTAAGTCCTAGGCAACGGAATTCCTGAGAGCTGGTTGGAGGACAAGCCCCCTTTCTGCACCACTTTGCAAATGTGACTGCGAGTTAAAAAACCTTAGAAATTCGCAAAACAATCTAAGGTTACAGGGACAGATACATTCACACAGCCAGTCGCTCATACATACATTCACTAAGACACCTAATCACTCACTTATACAGTCAGTCGCACACCCACTCGGTCATCCAAACAGTCACTCAAACACCCACTGATTCACCAATACACTTAGGTATATATATTTAACACTCATAAGCTTTTTAAAAACACTCACAGACACTGGATGATGTTATCAGTGATGTATCAGTGATGTCATTTGAGATGTCATGAGTGATGTTACTGACCATGTCATCAGTGATGTAATATGTGAGGTCATAAGCAGTGCATTGCGGAGGCGCAAATGATAGCTAACTCAGCTAACTAACGGCTGACTTGCTCAGGTTTTGTACGAGTGCAATGTCAGCCTAACTATAACGTCCCTTTAACCTTTGTTTTTTTCAGTGAATATATATATATATATATATATATATATATATATATATATATTACCTACTGGCGACCGCCAGTAGGTAGTTATAGTTAGGATAGTTTTCCATAGGAAATCCGCAACATTCTATTGGGAATAACTTTGGCGCCGAATGAGGGATCTGCCTGTAAATTTCCTTAACTTTGCCTTGCTGCGCTCCGCTCCTTCCCTGAAAGTTTCGGGGGGATCCGTCAAGCGGGGGCCGAGATAAAAGGGGGGTCCCAAAACGTGTTTTCCCCATGTTAATTTCAATAGTGCGGTTGGACTCACTTTTAGCCCGAACGGCTGAATGGATTTCCACCAAACTTGGCAAAATTGTAGGGACTGGTACCCTGATGTGCCTTTGCTATGTCTCAAGATATATGCTCCAGTGGTTTTTACGAAAATTAACTTTGAAAAAATATATATTGGGCTACATTGAGCTATATATATGTTGGAGCCCAAATGTAGCCCAATGTAGCCCAATGTAGCCCAAAGATGGCCACCAGAGACAAAAAAAAACCAAATGTAGCCCAAATATCAGCCAGATGTAGCCCAACTATAGCCCAATGACATAATGTCCCAGAGTGTTCTAAAGAAGAACTAGAGCGCTAACAGTCTAACTTATTACAAAAGTATGGCACACCTGAAGTCATCTTGATTGGAATAAAGTGTTAACACTTAAAACATTTAATTTGCAGAGGAACAAAATGAGGGGGTTCATTTTGCCAAAGAAATTATGATTAGTGCTGAAGAAAGAAAAATTAGGGCACATTTTGAGTGACTTCTCAAATCCTCTTATATTTAATTAAAAAAATTCTGATATGCAGTCTCCCAAGATGGCCACCAGAGACAAAAGAGCCCAAATGTAGCTCAAATATCAGCAAGATGTAGCCCAACTATAGCCCAATGACAGAATGTCCCAGAGTGTTCTAAAGAACAACTAGAACGCTAACAGTCTTACTTATGACAAAAGTATGGCACACCTGAAGTCATCTTGATTGGAATAAAGTGGTAACACTTAATACATTTAATTTGAAAAGGAACAAAAGGAGGGGTTTCATTTTGCCATAGAAATTGTATATATATATATATATATATATATATATATATATTCACTGAAAAAACCATAGGTTACACACCAGTTATAGATAGGAATTAGCATTTAAAAAACCTTTTAAATTCACTGAAAAAACCATAGGTTTCACACCAGTTATAGTTAGCTGGAAATTTTACTCGCATAAAACCATTGAAATTCCCACGTTATGGTTAGTTGGACTCACTATAACTTGCACGTCTGCAATGCACTGCTGATGACGTCACATATTACATCACTCATGCATATATTCAAATATTTAAACATTACTCGCTAATATATGTATTCACTAAGATACACTTAATAAGCCAGTTAACCAATCAAATTTTTTTTTTTAAACACTGTCATGAGTGATGTAATATGTGACGTCATCAGCAGTGCATTGCAGACGTGCAAGTTATAGTGAGTCCAACTAACTATAACGTGGGAATTTCAATGGTTTTATGCGAGTAAAATTTCCAGCTAACTATAACTGGTGTGAAACCTATGGTTTTTTCAGTGAATATATATATATATATATATACCCCTTCAGGCATAGAGTGACACACAAATTATGCAAAAAAAGAAGCACTCACACAAATGCATTTCAGCACCTAGCTTTTCTCATTGCTTTTCATCACAGCATCAGAAGTGTGCATTAAAGGTCAAAGCAAGCAAACACACGCTGACATGGCAGCCAGTGAACCTGGTATTTAGACCAAGAACTTTGAAAGTCCTTTGTTGCTGGCTATGTTTTTGAAGAGCTTCAATGAAATCAACTTGGATGTAATTTAAACATGTCCTGAGTTCAGCAGTTTGGGTGACACTCAGAGCATGAATTTATTTACTGTCAGAACCACCACTGTGAAGATGGAAATATTTTCCTGTCAACCTTATCGCCATTTTACAAAGAAGAAATACTTTACTTTCCTCGCCAAAATTGTAAAGTCATTTAAATTGACAATAATTCTTTAAAAAATTATTGCGTGCCTTTGATTAAATGATGGACCATTTATGTTGGATATTTATGAACAATCAAGGACATTTTCACAATACGTTGCATTCAAATGTAATAACTTTATTGACTTTACAATTCTGGCAAAGAAAGTAAAGTATTTCTTCTATTTTCTCTGTTGAACCAGCATTTAAAGAATGTGTAAAATGGCGATAAGTTTGGATTGATAAGGCTGTTTCATCAGCCGAAACGCGTCTCACAGAATTTGATTGCATTTCCGTGTTAACTGCTTTCAAGGCATGAATGGCATCTGATCTTCGAGTGCGGGCTTTCGTCGATTGAAAGGAAGGTGTTTGTATATTTCACAGACGTATGCAGTGACGTCTGTTACCTGCACCATCTGTGTTCTGGCAGCAAGCTGCAGTAGTTTGGCTGTTTTATGACGACTTGCCCCCCAACCTGGAGACAAGATTGGAGTGCAGCTCCCTGAATGAGTACAGAAGTCGAGAGCAGGGCACCATTGTGGTGAGGGTCAGTGACAAGCATTCTTTTGACCGGTTTCTGCATGGAATTGAGGAAAAAAATATTTACACATTTGATCTGGTAATGTCGCTCTGCTCACATTGAGTTTAAGGAGCATGAGACTGTTCCTGCGCCATGTATATTTAAATTGACAATAATTCCTTGAAAAATGGTGACAACTTATTATGTACCTACGATTGAAAGATAAACCATTTATGTGGAATATTTATGAACAATCAAGGACATTTGCACAATACTTTGCGTTGAAATGTAATAACTTTATTGACTTTACAATTTTTGTGAGGAAAGTAAAGTATTTCTTTTATTTCCTCTGTTGAACCAGCATTTAAAGAGCGTGTAAAATGGCGATAAGTTTGGATTGATAAAGGCTGAAACGCGTTTCACAGAATTTATAGCCATCTTCGATGCTGTTTGAAGAATAAAACAATTGGATTGCATTTCTGTGTTGGCTGCTTTTAAGGCATGAATGGCATCTGATCTTCGAACACGAGCTTTTATTCGATTTAAAGGAAGGTGTTTATATATATATATATATATATATATATATATATATATATTCACTGAAAAAACCATAGGTTATAGACCATATATAGTTAGGAATTAGCATTTACAAAACCTTAAAAATTCACTGACAAAAACCATAGGTTATACACCATATATAGTTAGGAATTAGCATTTAAAAAACCTTATTTTACTCACACAAAACCAATGAAATTCCATATATAGTTAGTTGTACTAACTATATATCACGCACCCGCAATCCACTGCTGATGATGTCACATATTACATCATTCATGACATGGTCAGTGACATCACTGATGACATCACTGATGACATCTCGCGTAATACGTCATATTACGTGCTACGTTCGCGTACCCGGAAGCGCAGCGGTACGCGAACCGGAAGCGATCCGCGGCGCGGCGCCGACCGCGTAACGTAAACATAGCAGGTCATGTGACTCGGTAATAACACTTTTCATTGGTTCATTTCACTTTTGGTTTCCTAATGATGTAATACAAGGTCATGTGATCTAAAATGGACACTTTTCATTGGTTTAGAACTTTTGTTTTTCCCAAATGATGAAAACCCCTCCTTCTTTCATCACTCTGACTTTCATCTTGGTGAGAGAAAGACCCTTTATTGAGACTTTGAGATGGCTTCATTAGTAGCTTCAGCTGGTGCTAGCCCACCACCTCCACCAAATCCAAGAAAGAGAGGACCACCTGCAGAAGTAATTTTGCAAGAAGAGGAAGAACAGGAAGAGGAGGAAGAGGAGGAAGAGCATGAGTTTTTGCCAGAGGAGCCCAGGAGGTACAATCGAAAGGAGAATTACATCTGGCAATTCTACAGAATTCCTGAGGGGCAAAAGAAAGTGAATGCACGTTACGTGTTTTGCCGCATATGCGGTGATAGATTGTCAAGGGGCACTGATAAAAAATACAGTTATGGCAATCATACTATGCATCGGCATATGAGTAGGTGGCACCCAAATAATTATAGTGCTGCCCAGCTACGTGACGAACAACAAAATCCCCTCCCAATGGCAAGAAGATCGGTGGTTCCAGAGGTGTCGGGACCAGAGGCGAGGGAGATGATCGCAAACATCCAAATGTTGTTTGGGCACGTAAAGCAAGTGTGCGTGGAATGTGGCACTTTCATCTGCTACAGAGAAAGTAGCATCACTTTGATTTTGCGAGCAATTCAAAATCATATTAATGTTTGTACGAAACGCACCAAAAAATAAATTCTTTTTTTTTTTTTTGCTCCTGTTGAGCCCTTTATAATGGATCGTTTTTGTTTCCCCCCCCCCCCCAAAAAAACCAAAAAAAATTTAAAAACGTTCAGAAAATACAAAAAAAGTAAAAAAATGTTCAAAAAATACTAAAAAAAATATAAAACAACAAAAACATTAAAAAAAGTTCTTTTCAGAACTAACTCCCCATTATAAAAAAATTGGTAGAATATTTGGAACTCTGCCAACCTCTATTTCTCTTAGTTCGCTCCCGGAGCGCTACCCGGTACGCGTACCGGAAGCTAACCAAAAAAAATATTTTTTAAAAAAAAGAACAGTAAGTATAAGGTAAGCAAACAGACAGTTATGTTAAAAGAAAGACAGCTCTAGGGAGTAAACTAAGGATACTGTTACCTACAATCCACTGCTGATGATGTCACATATTACATCATTCATGACATGGTCAGTAACATCAACAGCAGTGGATTGTAGGTAACAGTATCCTTAGTTTACTCCCTATAGCTGTCTTTCTTTTAACATAACTGTCTATTTCCTTCCCTTATAGTTACTGTTCTTTTTTAAAAAACATTTTTTTGATCAGTCATAAACAGTGACATTAATAGAAACAGAGAGAGTGAACAAGAGTGAAGAACTATGGTCCTCCTCAGCCACCCTCAGAAAACCAAGGGGGTCAAGATACATCTACCGTGCCCCCTTCTACCCATTCTGAACATTATTTGCCCTCCATCTTGTATCTTGATTCGACCGAAACACAAAATGGTGGACTGCCATAACGCTGCTGGTTTGCGAACCGGGCAACTTCCCGGGAAGCGGTCCAAAAAAAAAAAAGTTGGGAAAGTAATTCACAGACACTAAGAGTAATAGAGATGGAGTGAGTGAACAAGACTGAGGAACTATGAGAACAGAGGGACTGAGAAAAAGAGTGGAAGGAGTTGAGTAAATAGGTAATAGAGAAAGGAATGAGGAAAGTAGCAAAGGCAGGAAACTGAGGATTAAAGAAGTGAAGCAGTGGATCTAATAGTAGGTGAATGTGATAGAAATGTAACGAAAAGAGTACAACTATTTACCTTGTAATTGCCGTTAAATTAATCACATTTTATTTCTATACTTTCAATCTGTGAAAGAGAGAACCAACATTTGAAAAAAATTAAAATATGTATTTAAAAATTACAAAAGACAAGGGAAAATATTGAAGGACAAATAGTTTTTCAACAACTTTGACACTGACAGAAGCTTCTGCTTCTCCAGGTCCTCTACACAATCCTAAAGATATACATTTTAAACTAACAGTATCTTGATGCAGATGAAGTGAGGCCTATCTTAAAACATGGTGCATCTTTTGCATTGCTCTTGTTTCAGAAAAGTGTCGCTTCAGTATGCCAATAACATGTCTCCTATCCAGAGATTTGTTTGAGGTGAGGCCTACTCAGAGTTCAAGATGAGATTTACACTTGTTGAAGTGTACAGAGGAGATAATATCTGTGAAAGTCTACTAATGAAGTGAGTCATGTCCACTGCACTCTTCAACAAAGTAGAAACCTCCTATGTTTCCCTGGACAGACCTAAACTTGATCTGCACAATGTGATTCGTAATGATAGGAAACACAGGTGATGTAATTGAAATATGTGCAATTTATTTTGCTCATTTCACAATCACATCACTTGTGTTTCCTTTGCTTAGGTATCTCATTGTGCAGATGTAGTCCAGCATATGAAAGAATACGTAGAAGTGCAGCACTGCATACAATAAATTTAACACTTACAGAAAACTCACCTTCTCCATGCCTCCTACACAGTTCTACATATACATCATAAATGCAAACAGTACAGAATTAATTATACATGTTAAATGGTTTATTTTTGCTGTTCTCAGAATGTATCAAAATTCACTAAAAACAGTGACTTGAAGGTATTCATCATGTAACAGCGGGGAAAAAAAAACACAATCAAAATGATTGTGTTTAAAAAACCCATACAACATCAGAAATTAAAATTCAGAACTCCTTAAAGTTAACTTACTTTCCATGACGTCCAAGGATGTCCTATGAACAGCTTACACTCTTTTGTGCTGTTATTACTTTCAGCCCGCCACTTTCTGAAAGAAAACCTCCATCGTTTTTAAAAACACGTTACATGCAATAAATGACTTCTTGCTCTCTACCACTATTTTCCACAAGGCCAAATCTAGTCAGAGATATTTATAACTCTTGGATTTCTTGTAAGCCAATCCCATCATTTGGCATTTCCGCAACTTTCAGAATTAAAATGTTGAAGATCATTTTCACAATCCTGGAATAGTAATATCTTCCCCTTCTTGCTCAGTCATGTTCTACATTTCCTATGACACTGATACTGCTTAATATGAAGCAGACTTACACTACCTCTATGAGTACTACAATTATTTAATTCTCTACATCACTTTTAATCACAAAGCAATGTAAAACAGTAGACAGCATTGCAGACTTACATTCCCTCTACTCCATGTTTTGATTGGCTGCTTCAATTAGCTTATGAAAAGAAACAGTTTTTCTGAACTCATTTAAAGTGCACATACATCTCCATGATGTCCAATCCTATGATTAGAAGTTATGTCTCTGAACTACACTTATCCTCAAGGCCAAATTGTGTAGGAGCCATTAGAACTTCTTGAAATTCCACAGATCATATCCCGAGATTATTTTCCTAAAATTTTGGTTTTAAAAACACCAGGTAAGAGTTTTTAAGGTCATACGGCAATTTTTTTTTTAAAATTAAAACAGAATCATTGCAGAATGACCAGCCATTTCTAGACTTTAAATAAGCTGTGTAATGTCCTGATGATATTGAAGGGCCGTCATGATATATAATTGCTGTAGTTACAAAAGTCCTTCCTGATATTGACAACTGCGAAGCTACAAATTTTTTTATTAAAGTTGTCAATTTTGTTCCATCAGGCCTACATCGTTGGAACATTAAAATGACGTACTGGCCATATGTTCGTATAAATAATGTGGACATCATTTCAGATTTACATTGGCTACACTCCATGTTGTGATTAGCAGCTTTTACTAGCTTATTAAAGGAGACTGATTTACTGTCTGGCAAAGTTAAATATATAAATCTTTCTGAGTCTACACTAGTAGTACTTGATACCATACAGTTCTCGCAGTCATGCTGCCATTGATAAGAAAGCCCAAACAGCTGATCTACATCTACACCTTCAGCATGTAATACATCAAGCATATACATTAAAAACTCCTGACAATCTTGCTGAATATTTTGAGAGAATTGTGTTTGGCCTGAACATCTATCTAACAGATTTCTAATTTCAGACACACTTTCTATGTTTCTTCTATCAGTGGTACATTTCTCTAACACAGAATTTAACAAACTGCAAAGTCTTTGATCAGAATTGACCACAATCTCTTCTTTTACATTTTTTAGAGAAAACAAAACATTAATTACTACATTAGCATAGCAGTTGACACCAGAACTGTTTTCAAACTGAAAACCAACAACATCTTCAACAGAATCCTCTTTGTTTCTGCTTGTAATTTTAGGTTCATTCACTTTTTGTCTTTTTGCTACAACCTCCCCAGTATTGTTCTCATTTCTTCGTTTCCGGCCTACCAGACGTTTCTCAAACAAAGGAAACTGAGGCAAATGTGGCGCATACTCTCTTCTTAACCTATTGTATTCCTTAACACAATCTAGATCTGCACAAATGTTTCTGACATCACACTCAATCAAGTACAATCCCGATAAAGTTCTAACTCGTGACAATGCCACATATGCCATACCCTCCTTGAACACAGAACTGCCAATATTCACCAATGCAGTGTCTACACTTAAACCTTGCGATTTATGAATTGTCACCGCATATGCCAAGCAAACAGGGAACTGCTTACGGCGAACATATAAGTCTTTTACAAGCAAAAATCTAGCAGAACAACGAGCAATTAGCTGTACTTCCTCAATGCCATCAAATTTAATTTTTAAAAATTCAATTCCATCTCTATTTCTGTATTTCACAAAATCAACAACATTACCCATTGATCCATTTACCAGACCTCTTTCAACATGTAAATTCCTTCTTAAAATTATACGGCAGTTCAAGCACACATTCAGAGTCTTTTCAAAACCTGCAGTTTTAGATATACTCTTCTCTAATGAATCCAATTTTGTTTTCAGATTCTCAGACAAAATAATTGTTGATCCCATATGCTCTACTCTATCAATAGCTTCCACTTTCACAATCTCTTGCTTTTCTAAATGCAACATTTTGTTGTTAAATTTGGCACATTCTGCAAGAGTTGGCATCAAACATATTCCAGATTTCTTATCAGTAATTTTCTGAAAAATATTCTCAGGCACAACATCTTGTTCTGGATATAAATTTGACAGTAATCGTGCATGTAAAGCTTCTTTCCCATGCTCGGTCACTTTTCCAATTCTAACATCTTGTAGAATAGTCTTGTAAACTTCATCCTTTGCCTGACGCATATTTTCATGCAGTTCAGCATAATTGAAGTTTAACCATATATTGACGTTGCCAATGCTGCCTAGGCACTTCCTGGTATCTTCATGCGTGAGCATTTTGAACACAGGTTGCCCTTTCACTGGTGTCAGCTGCAGAAGATCTCCGAAAACAATGATGTGTTTGCCACCAAATAACACATCATACTCTGTTTTGAGAACTTCTTGCATCCTCAAATGCACAAAGGCAAGCATGACATTGGAAACCATGCTTACTTCGTCAATGATAAGAAGTTTCATTTTCCTCAAGATTCTTGAAACTTCAAAACAAGCATCTCCAGATAGCTTGTGATATTCTAATTTGTTGTCATGCTCCACTGGCAGCATCAGTAAACGATGTAAAGTAATCCCTTTAATATTATGTGCTGCCAGTCCAGTTGGAGCAGTGACAACACAAGACAGCGATGACTCTGTCCTTTCCTGCAAATAGCATGAAATTGCTTTAATGAGGAAACTTTTTCCAGTTCCCGCTTCTCCACTCACGTACAGTCGGACAGGCTTCAACGACGTACATGAGCACTCTTTCTTATCATGACTTAATCCATGATCAATTTGCATGGTAACTTCGTCATATATTTTCCTCTGCTCAACGTTGAGTTGCCTTTCCAACTCTTCTAAGTTAACCGCATCCTCTTGAGCATGTGCCATGGCTCTTTCCACCTCATTCATAGCAGTGGCAGCTTCATTTTCAATAAGAGGTCCTCCTAGTGGATCCTGACTCAATGAAGCAGAACTCTGACTGTCCTGAGAACTGTCTCTGGCAATCTCGGCTGCAATCGTTGCTTCCTGCTCAATTTCCGCATTCAACATTTCTACATATTTGGGAAAAGCAGGACATTCTATGGTCTCCTTGGCGGCATTGAAAGAGTCTTCGTAACAGAGGAAATCTCCAAGCAGTTCCTCTTCTGCACGCCAAGGCTTGAAAAGTTGCAAAAGTGCTAAATAGAAAAACTCCTTTTTTTCAGGAGATTCGCCACTCAATTTTCGATGGTTTATCAAGTGGCATTTTCTTTGCTTGACCAGACATCCCTCACTTCCTATTACAGCATACACTCCTTTCTCAGTATCTTCTTTGATGTTCCTCTTGAACATGTAATTTTGCAGAACCTCATACAGACAAACATTCTCTAGGTGACTGCTTCGATTTGGATAATATGTATCCAACATGTTTGTCTTCAAAATGTCGGTACTGTTTGGCTCCTTTTCCGCCAAATACTCAATTTCCCGCACAGGTTTGAAAACTCGATTACGCGTTGCAGCAAGACCAAGACTCGCCCAAACGATACTCCTGGACTTGGCATAGAGACTTGCTGAAGACAACCGGTCAGAACATTCGTACGCTCCGATTTCTCGATGCGACAACATCTTCAGACTGAAACTGTACAACTTCTTGCTGAGGCTCTTTTCATGGGAAATGTCCTCCCACATATCCTTCAATTCTGTCTTCTCTTTTTTGGTGATGTAAGACGTCACATACCGAGCCACAGCCATACAGTTATCAGCCACAAACTGTATATCCATGTTAGCATTCCACATGGACAAAATCACCGGGTTGTAGTCGTTGATGTACTTGGACTCTTCGTTCCTCTTCAAATTGTAAGTGTTTTTAGGTGATTTCTTCATCACATTATGTCGCAGCGAAGACATCAAACTGTTTACTCTTCCTTTAGAAATCACCGGTCGTGGAAAGCCGAAACGACATTTGGTGTAGAGCTTGTCTTTGTTTCGGAATTTACGACGGCAGTACTTTCCACATCGATGGCTTTGGAAACGCAGAACTTTTTCTCTTAGGCTTTTCTTCTCCTTTGCGTTTGGAACAGCACACGTAGAATACTGTTGGATGAAACTCATCACTGAGTCTTCTGGATCCGTTCCAAATTTAGGTGCATCCTTGATCCACAGCAACATATGTATATGAGGAGCACCTCTTGCTTGGTACTCCTTTCTCCAGAAGAAATCCAACACCTCTCCAAGAGGTGGATTCTTCTTATTCATGATGAAAGACATCATAGCTTCAAATCTATGATTGAAGTACCTACATACATTGACTGGATCCAAAGAGCACAGTTCTCCGGGTGTCTTGAATTCGATGTTTTCTACGTTAGCATTTGCCTCTCGTAGAAATTGAAGTAAGTCTTCCCAGCCATACTCGGCACAACTCAGAGTGAGGAACCATGTGGGAGTACCTAAGTTCCTCAGCATACATTTTAAATCACCATGACGACGGTACCAGTACTCATTAGTACCACGCTGACACGCCATGAGATTAATCAGGTGAGAATCCAAAATACTATCTTGGACATTCACTTTATCCATAAAATCACTTGCCGAGATGTTTTGCATGTGTATACCACTTTTCAAGATGTGGTTCACTGCATATGACAGTCCAGACAGATCGCTTTCAAACAGGAGATGAAACAAATAAGGAATGCATTGTCGAAACCTAGCATCTCCTGCATACAATCGCAAAGTCCGGTATTCAGAAGCAGGAATTTGATGAGGTCGCTCATCATATCTTCCTCCCTGACCTGTTGGAAAAAGCTGTGGGAAACACCGAGCTTCTAAACTTTCCTCCCAAACACTAATGGGACTCCCTTTGGCTTGTTTCATTTGAAACAACTCAATAGCATTCCCCATGACTTCCTTTGAATGCAAAGGATGAACACTATAATGTTCATATATTTCCTCACTAGTAGAGGGTTCTACTTTCTCAATTTGACCAGCACACAAATCGCTATCCTCTTCCTCACTTACTTCCTCTTCTGCAACATATACATTCTTATAGTATTTATTATTTTTTTTCAAATACAATGTTGCCTTTTTAACTTTCCTAACATCTACTAAATCTTGCCATATTTTCTTATTCTTTGTCGGAACCCCATTAACTAAGATAACCAGAGGTTCCTCTTCCACTTTTTCTACTCCAATTGTGTTAATGTTTTTCTTGAAATCTAGAGGCAAATAAACAACTCTTCCCTTTAATCCTCTCTGTAAATCTGATGGAGGCAATTTCCCTGTCTTTGGCTCCATTCTTACAATAGCCTGAAAGGGATGGATACTTTGAATCAAAATAGATTCATAAGTATTTAAGTCCTTCAATTCAGAAGGAATCTCAACCAATTCCAGATTATTATGAACTGCTCTAGCAGGCATCTGGTTTTGTTTTAATTTGTTACAACAATAAGTACACACACGTTGATCCAATCCCAAATCAAAACAATTTTCTACCATCAAGTATGTTGCAAAATCCTTCCATTCACTATTATTTTCCCTTTCACTTTTTGCATATAAATCCACTAACTTAGTCTGATTCTTATAATAAGTGCGTCTACAACACACACAAGTGAAATTAGGCCTCTCACTTGATTTCATGTCAAACGTCGCAATTTCCCTCTGGAAATTATCTGTACTGGAAACATGTACACTATCTTCCAAATGACCCTCTACTTCTTGCTCAATTTCAACATTCTCCTCTTTACTTCCAAAGTAACAAAACTCAATTTCTTCACATATATTCTTCACATCTATTTCAGAACCATGCAAAAGAGCAGCGCATAATTGTTTCAGCATAATTGCTGGACTCTTAGCATAATACAACAGTCTAACTAACTTCCTCACTTTGTTATGATGCACTGCTAGCATCCTGAAATGATGAAAAACACTCTGGCATACTCTCCTGGAAAGACAAGCCAGTGAATGACCATGCAAACCTGTCACTTCTCTCACTCTGCAAGGATCTAATTCTTGCAACAACCTTATTTTCTGCTTCAAACTTTTCTTGTTAAATGTCCGTACAAAATCACAAAGCAAATTGATGGAATCCTGTCGCACACTGCAAATACTACTACACTTCCAGGTGTACACAGGACCCTTAGCACGTCTTCCTAAAACCTCATTACCTAACAACTCTTCTGCCTCTGTTGTCACAAGTT
This sequence comes from Lissotriton helveticus, assembly GCF_964261635.1. Taxonomy (NCBI): domain Eukaryota; kingdom Metazoa; phylum Chordata; class Amphibia; order Caudata; family Salamandridae; genus Lissotriton; species Lissotriton helveticus. The sequence goes on along the minus strand of NC_136065.1, from coordinate 780,533,703 downwards.
TTTCTTTTTCAACTGGACAACCATCTTTCACTTCATAAGCACGACCACTGATGTCAACTGCATGCACCAAATCATTATCCTGGAAATAACTCTCTTCATTAAAAAATGCCTCACAGCTTGAACTATGTATCCATTCTCCAGAAAAAACTTCACAAAAATTACTACGATTAACTATTCTCTTCCATCTACTATTTCTTTTGAAATCAAAAATTGCCTTGTTTAGCTTCCTAATTCTATTGATTATCAAAATAAATAACTTACGTTTAATTTCAAAAGCCTGATCAATAACTTTCTCAACTTTTTTTTTCTCCTATAAAAAACTAATTTCTGTTGACCTTTCTTAATATTTTTTAACAAATTGCCAATTATCCTGTTACGGAACATTCGTTTACGAATCTCCCTAAACTGTTGTTTCCTTCTACTATCATGCACAGATTTATCTCTTGCTCTAGCAGTAACATTTTCATTTGTCCTTTTCTTTCCATTTGATTTACTTCTCATGTTATGGATTGAAACATTTTCTGTACTAATATTTTTTTTATTAGAAATATTTCTTATGAAATATTTAGAGCTCTTACCCGGTGCTTTCTTCATGGCTTGAGAAATCTTTTTGTTAGAGGACTGCTGCGTTTTTTTTTTCTCCTGCTGTCTTTGACGTTTTGCAGCCTTTATCTCTCTTATTTTTGTAGGCATATTGAAATCTTGAAATGATCTGCAGTTGAATCTGAGGAAAAATATAATAAAAAATGTTATTAAACATTATTATCAAACAGTAAATCAGTAATAGTGATCAAAAACATAACACACTACTTGACATTTTAATTTGAAGATTTTTTAGTCATTGCCATTTTTACAATACAGAAATACCAGAAAAGAAATGACATTTATATTTATGTTACCTATGCTATTTTATATGTGAATCTGATCTAATTTTATGAGCATATTTTAATATTTTATTGAAGACACTACACATAACCTGTTTTTGAAGGTGTCTTTATTTTTAAATTAAACGGTTTACCTTTTTACTTTTTATTGATTATAAATTTTAAAAATAAATGTTTATAATTCCAAAGGCTCAAGCAGGTCAGCTTCCCATCCTATATCATATAATTCGGACAAATCTGCATCCTCATCACGCTCTTCTTCATCCTCAGGATTTAAATCATCCAATGGATCAACATCCACTGATGTTTCAATTACAAGTTCAATGATGAGGTCAAAATCAACTGATTGCAGATTGTCGCTCATGTTGAGGTTGTCTTTATCTTTAAAGAAAGATAACAACAATGAGATGTTGCAGAGTAAGAGACAAATCTCACAGATTATAATAGTAAAATTATTTAACAAGAGTAACATTTTGCAGCTATTATTTAGCCATGTCCAGCGATGCTGAGCAGGTGAAGCCTATGTCTAATTTTTCACTGAACAGGACTCATCTGTTCTTAACCTTGGATAAGCCTCAACGACTCTGTGTCCCCTGCACATACTCAAATGTTAAAGTGCAGATTTATATTAAATGGCACATCCCCAGGCATGCACCAGTTAATGTGCACCACTGCTTTACCACCCATGGTGTGCCGCATTTACAATCAGATAGGAGAAAGCTGCTTCAAAACCCTGCGCCTGCTTGAAGCTGGCATAGGTCTTGACGCAGCATTGTATAGATGGGGCACCCCTGAGCCTTGCTGGAGCTGCATCGCACTTACGATACAACTCCAGCAATGCGCCACCTTTACGGCACAGATGCGTCACGCATCTGTGCCGTTTTTGCCCCATGCTGCGCCGCATTGTAAATGCAGCACAACATGGGTGGCGGAACAGTGGCGCAGGATGACTGTCACATCCCTGGTGATGCGCCACTCATCATAAATCTATCCCTAAGCTTCTTATCTTGTTACAGATGAACTGCCATATGTATCATCAAAATATTTTACATATTATAAATAGCAAATTTTAAGGAATAAATAGCGATTCTTTACTATTCCTAATTTGCAATGAGCAAATTGCTAATTGCAAATTACCCATTCATTTCCATAGGCTAGGAGGCTCATAGGAATTAATGTTGCAAGTTGTGATTAGCAATTAGCTCATCACAAAATAGGATTTTTTTCAAGCGTGCAGGGGTATCTCAAGAACACCCTGCTGCACCCCTGAAAAAGAAATTTGGGAGCACATGGCACACCTACATGCCCTAATGGCATGTATGGGCGTCATATGGGACCTTTTTTTTTTTTTTTTTTTTTTTTAAATGCTTTTTGAAAAGAATTCGCAAATTACCACAAACTAGAAGTTGGTGGTAGTTTCCAAATCCTTAATATCATTTTTTACATATTTTTTTTTGATACATTGCATTTAAGGAATCACAAATTTTGAATTATTGACATTTTAAGTAATTTCCACATGTGCAGTGTTTTCAAAATATAATTTGAAAATCGTTTTTGGGGAAAAGTAATGGTTTGCAAATTTATGACAAGGACATAATGGTGTATGCTTCTCTATAAGGCATTTCAGTATCTCTAATGTCATTTTTCCCATATTACATTATAAGACCTTTCCCCATGAAGCACATTCCTTGTAAATATGCTCCCACCTGTGCATTGCAAATTTAGATTTTGACTGTTTCAGACACATAGCCATGTTGAAAGTGACCCAAAAAAATTGCAAACGTTTTAAAAAAAAACATTCATGTGTCTTAATGACATTTTAAGTCATTTCCCCATGGACAATGTTTTCTAAGTGGCACAAAAGAGGTATACACCTATCATAAATCTGTCCCTAGCATTATAAATGATTAAATCAGGATGACAATAAGATGTGGCCTATCCAGAGGTTTGTTTAAGGTGAGGCCTACTCAGGATTGCAGATTAAAGTTACGCTTGATGAAGAATACAGAGGAGATAATTTATTGTAAAGGCCTACCAATGAAGTAAGTGATTTCTACTTCATTGCACCAGTCATCATAAATGTATCCATAAGCTTCTTATCTTGTTAGACATCAACCGCCATATGTATCATATAACTATTTTGCATTTCCAAAAAAGCGAATTTTAAGGAATAAATAGCGATTCTTTACCATTCCAAATTTGTTTGAGAAAATTGCTAATTGCAAATTACCCATTCATTTCCATGGGCTAGGAGGCTCATATAAATGAAGGTGCAATTTGCGATTAACAATTTGCTCATCACAAATTAGGAATTTATTCCAAAGGTGCAGGGGTGTCTCAAGAACACCCTGCTGCAACTCTGAAAAAGAAATTTGGGGGCATATGGCGATCATAAATTTTAACAACATTCCTTTACCTCAAAAACGATTTTCAAATCATAACTTCAAAACACTACACATGGGAAAATTACTTAAATTGTCCTTAAGACACATAAAAGCGTTTTTTGATTGGCTTTCCTGCATGGTAGGGTCACTTTTAACATGGCTATGTAACATAAACATTCAAAATCAAAATTTTCCATGTACAGGTGGGAGCATATTTACAAGCAATTTGCGCCACAAAGAAAGGTCTGACATTAAAATGGGAAAAATAACATCAGGGACAGTCAATTGCCTTATAAAGAACCATACACCATTATGTCCTTCTCATGAATTTAAAAACAATTCCTTTTTCCCAAAAACGATTTTCAAATCATAATTTCAAAAAACTGCACATGAGAAAATGACTTAAAATGTCATTGAAACACATGAAAGCGTTTTTTGATTGGCTTTCCTGCATGGTTGGTTCACTTTTATCATGGCTATGTAACACAAACATTGATAATTAAAATTTTCATGCACATGTAAGAGCATATTTACAAGCAATTTGCGCCACAGAGAAAGGTCTTACACTAAAATGAGAAAAATAACATCAGGAACAGTCAATTGCCTTATAAAGAACCATACACCATTATGTCCTTGTCATGATTTTATAAACAATTCCTTTTCCCCAAAAACGATTTTAAAATCATAATTTCTAAACACTGCACATGGGAAAATGACTTAAAATGTCATTAAAACACATGAAAGCGTTTTTTGATTGCCTTCCCAGCATGGTTTGGTCACTTTTAACATGGCTATTTAACACAAACATTCAAAATCTAAATTTTCCATGCACATGTGAGAGCATATTTACAAGCAATTTGCGCCACAGAGAAAGGTCTTACACTAAAATGAGAAAAATAACATCAAGGACAGTCAATTGCCTTATAAAGAACCATACACCATTATATCCTTGTCATGAATTTAAAAACAATTCCTTTTCCACAAAAACGATTTTCAAATCATAATTTCTAAACACTGCACATCAGAAAATGACTTAAAATGTCATTAAAACACATGAAATCATTTTTTGATTGGCTTTCCAGCATGGTTGCGTCACTTTTAACATGGCTATGTAACACAAACATTCAAAATCAAAATTTTCCATGCACATGTGAGAGCATATTTACAAGCAATTTGCGCCACATAAATCATAATTTTCTCCTTAAAGCACACTATTCTCTATCTAAAGTAAAGAAATATTTTCTCACCTTAGCAAATACTTTGAGTTTGAAAACAGTCTAAGAAACACACCAATTTGTCTTCAGCAGAGCAAAAGGTATGCACTCCAGAGTCTGCAGCTATCAAAAGCACAGAAATGGTGTAATTCTTCACACATATTTCTCATGTCACCCAATCAAAACTCTTCCCTCACTTTTTTTCAAATGAAAACCCTTCCCCCTCTGCCCTTTCTGCCTATTTTCCATAGCAACCACCTCTTGGAGAAACTCTGGTGTTTGCAAATTCACACAACAATGTTGCAATTGAACTCTGAACTCTCAGTGCACCTGCATATCCAGTGCTTTCTTTCATTTAATGATTTTTTATTGACCACTCAAAATACATCTTTCAAACAACACATCTGTACACCCTAACTTTCTGTTTTCATCAATCAAAATCCACCAATCACTGTTACTACTTCATGAACACAGAAACTCCACAGTTTTTTTCATTTCAAACTCACATTTTTTCAACTGCCATTTCATTGCCACACTTCATCTGACTGCAGGAGAACCTTCTCTCACCATGTTTTCTGTCTGGATTGTTGGTCATAGTTATATTCACTGGGCTCAAAGGTACGTTGAAAGCAGGAATTTACCTAACCTCAATTTACAAGATGTGGAAATTAAGTGGTTTGGCCACAGAGGATTAAAATGTCACCAATTGATACCATTGGTGAAAACCTTTATGCATTTGCCAAAACCTGACCTGTTAATTGTGCACTGTGGAGGTAATGACTTGGGCACTTTGACTGGTGTAGGTCTGGAAATGCTTTTAAAGGACACCTTTGAGCAATTAATGGCACTTTTTCCTCAGACTGCCTTGGTATATTCAAATATATGCCAAAGACAGAAATGGAGGTGGTCAAACCAATTTTGTCCACAAATTGAGAAGTCGAGGAAGCATGTAAACAAATCTGTTTCAGCTTACATGAGAGACCATGGAATGGGCTCCCTGTACAACAATAACTTGCGTTACTACATGCAAGATATCTACAGAGGAGATGGAGTTCACTTCTCAGATGAGGGCAACAGAGTTTTCACTCTGAATTTAAAAATGTGCATTGGTACCTACTTATAAGTACCAAAATGTACCATAAACCCAAAAGCTCTTCTCAGAGCTACCCTACATCTAATCACTCACAATTATTATTTTACTCTAACTTTTTTCACTAATTTTCAACAAAGTACACTCCCTGGGGCGCTACCCGGTACGCGTACCGGGAGCTAACCTCGCGAAATTTTTTAAAAAAATGTTTTTTTTTCGCACATATAAACCTCCTCAGCCACCCTCAGAAAACCTAGGGGGTCAAGATAAGTCTACCGTGCCCCCTTCTACCCATTCTGAACATTATTTGCCCTCCATCTTGTATCTTAATTCGACCGAAACACAAAATGGTGGACTCCCGGAACGCTTAAGGTACGCGAACCGGGGCGCTCAACGGTTCGCGTACCGGGTCGCTCCCTGGGAAAAAAAGGTGGGAAAGTAGTTCACAGAAAAGCCACTGGAGACAATTTCACCAAATATAGATTAGCTCATACTACATACCAATCCCTACCATTTTCACAAATTTGATTGGAATTCCATTTAGCCATTTAGCCTGTAGACCTCTCTAAATACCGTGAGGTAAATTACTTCACAAAACACATCTGAAATGTTGGAATTGACAACCAATTAAAATGTTACTTTCATTTTCTACTTTTTTTACCTCACATTTGATTGGTTATGTACCCGAATATATATAAAGGAAGAGAAGGAAACACAGCCATTTTGACTACTACTTCCTGGTGTACATTTCAATAGGATTTTCATTAATAACTTCAACTTCTTTTTAAAGGTAAGTTGTTATTTTTAAAACTGAAGTATATTGTGCACTTTAAGTTAATATGGCAAACTTTTTCTGTTAGTTATATACTATCCCTCTGTAGTACTTATAAATTTAGATACACTTTTTTATATTCCTACTTCCACTCTGATACTATACACTGCCCAAAGATAAATTCTCTGTTAAAAACTGCCTATCTAAAATTAATCCCAACAGTGCCCTACCTCTACTAATATATATTTTTTTTATGCAAATTTCAGGAAAAATGGAAAGTGAACAAAACATTTCATTTGAAATTGTCCTTCCAGAGTCCAACACAGAAATCATTGATCCAAATGAGATTGAATTTATGGATGAAACTTGGGACCAAGAACTACTGCAATGTGTACAAGCAGTAGATAACCTCCTTGCAAATGAGGACATTTTACAACCTCAGAGACTACAATCTATATTCCATGATTATTATGAAATTTCTGACAATGAAATGTTAGAAAGTTTAATAAATTATGAAACACAATAAAAAAAGCTTTAAAAAAAAATAAATAAATAATAATCAACAAAACCAACAATCAATTAACATACAGCATTTGAAAAGTCTATCATTCATTTTTCATTGTGATACGCTCCCCAGAACGCTTCCCGGTTCGCGTACCGGGCGCTAACCACGAAAAAAAACAAAAAAAAATTATTTTTTTTTGCTTAGCGGGGCCCCTTTAAAGCCTCCACATCAAACCTAGGGGGTCAGGGAGGATCTACTATGCCCCCTTATGGTCATTTCCCCCTTTGTTTTGTCCTCCTCTTGTCACTCGATCCTACCGAGAGACAAGATGGCGGCCGCTCCGGACTGTTTAGAATGTTGACAGACACCGGAGAGCCAATCAACTTCGCTACGCGAAGTTCCGTTACGCGTCAAGTACGCGTACCGGGGCGCTGCCTGGTCCGCGCTTACAGATATATATCTTTTTTTGAACGTTATTTTCTCAAAATCCACTGCAGCACATATATTGAGACCTACAAAAGGCACATCGGGCTACCAGTCCCTACAATTTTGCCAAGTTTCGTGCAAATCCATTCAGCCGTTCGGGCTAAAAGTGAGGCTAACCGCCCTATGGAAAACTCAATGTTAAAAACACGTTTTGGGACCCCCCTTTTTTCTCGGCCCCCCCTGGACCAACTCCCCCCAAATTTCCAGTGGCTGCTCAGAAACAAAATGTTCCATTTTGCTGAAAATTTCAGCCAATTCCGTCCACAAACGCCAAAGTTATTAGACATAGAATTTTCAAAAAACCCATAGAGAAAAAATCCTAACTATATATACCTACTGGCGACCGCCAGTAGGTAATATATGTATATATATATATATATATATATATATATATATATATATATATATATATATATATATATATTACCTACTGGCGATAGCCAGTAGGTATATATAGTCAGGATTGTTTTCCATAGGGAAATCGCAACATTCTATTGGGAATAACTTTGGCGATGGTTGAGGAATCTTCATGAAATTTTCCTTTCCTGAAAGTTTGGGGGGGATCCGTCAAGCGGGGGCCGAGGTAAAAGGGGGGTCCCAAAACGTGTTTTCCCCATGTTAATTTCCATAGGGCGGTTGGACTCACTTTTAGCCCGAACGGCTGAATGTTTTTCCACCAAACTTGGCAAAATTGTAGGGACTGGTAGCCCGATGTGCCTTTGCTTTGTCTCAAGATATATGCTCCAGTGGTTTTTACGAAAATTAACTTTGAAAAAATATATATTGGGCTACATTGGGCTATATATATGTTAGAGCCCAAATGTAGCCCAATGTAGCCCAATGTAGCCCATCAGTGATGTCATTTGAGATGTCATCAGTGATGTCACTGACCATGTCATGAATGATCCTATATGTGACATCATCAGCAGTGGATTGCGGGTGCCCCAAATATAGTTAGTACAACTAACTATATAGGAGCAATTTCAATGGTTTTGTATGAGTAAAATGTCCAGCTAACTATAACACCACTAAAACTTATAGTTTTTTAGTGAATTTCAAAGGTTTTTTAAAAGCTAATTCCTAACTATATAACTCCTGAAACCTATGGTTTTTTCAGTGAATTTCAAAGGTTTTTTTAAATGCTAATTCCTAACTATATAAGGCCTGAAACCTATGTTTTTTTCAGTGAATATATATATATATATATATATATATATATGTGTGTGTGTGTGTGTGTGTGTGTGTGTGTGCAACACAGCAAGTTCCATTAAGATGATGACAATCCTGATAAAATATGCTGAACTCGAAAGAATAGAACTGTCAGACCAAATTAAATCAATCAATCAACAATTCAGCAGAAAGGAAATAAGGAAAAAACATCACAAATCAGAACGGAGATGAAGCAAAGAATGATTAAACATGAGGAGGGAGTCAAACAAACGTAAAGCAAAAAAACTCCACAGAGACAAGATGGAATATCTAAGGGGTCACATATTCACCTTTGCAAAGCGCTTTGACATCATGAAAAGACAACGCCAAAGTGAAGGAAACCAACTTGGAAAGGAAGTCTCACTCAGTGACTTCATCTCAGACACAGGCACTGAATCAGAAGGTGACCGAGCAGGGTGGAACCCAGAAGACAAACCAAGCACTTCACTACAAAGGGAATTCTGTTTTTATGTGTGTGGACAGAAGAAGTCCATCAGGGAAATTTAAGCACAGATCGCAAATCTCAAACAAGAAGAGGAAAGCAAACAATTAAGGAAAGAAATTGAGAAAAATCTGGATAAACATGAGAGTGAAGTGGAGCAATGAAATCAAAGAAAATTTAGAAGGGATGAAGTAGATTATGAAACCGGGGCAATCTTATCCTTTGCAAGGAGGTTTGAGGTGCTTAGACAACAACTGGGGAAAACAGTGAGAACTCAAGCAACCAATATCACAACCAGCGAATCTGAATCACATCTAAGTGAGGAGGAAAGGACAATACGAACAGGACATACTTCTTTTTTAGAAGAAATGAAGCTCATGTATATTTATCAAAGAATGCCAAGAGCCTAGGGAAGGACACAGGGCCGAGGGAGAGGTAGGGGCCGGGATTGTCCATCAGGTTCAAGAGAAGAAGAAAGACGTGAAGAGGGAGCGGAACAAACAAAAGGATATCCGCTACGCAACCGCTTGAAAAATTAATGAAAACCCGGATAAGGAGTCAGAAACAGAATCTGATAATCAATCTGTCAGATTACAAACTGAGCTCCCATGAACAAAATGTACTGAATAAAGGACTGAATTATATAAGTTTGTGAGAAAACTGAAGCTAGCAAAATTTTTCAGCAAGACAGAGTACACTGAAACAAAGAAGAAACAGATAACATCTAAGGCGAGTAAGTCCATGGCATGTAATCTTATGATTGAAGACCTATCTATCCTAAAAGTAGCACATGAGCTCATGTTAAATAATGAGGAAGGCAATATAACAGCATCACAAGACCTAGAAGATTTGAATATGAGTACAAGTATAAAACCACAAAGTGGCTTCAAACCAAAATCAAAATCTTGCCCCATGCTAAGTCTGGGCAATAGGATTGATGTGTTTCATGACCTAGTAGTCAATGAACTGGAATCAATGAAGAAAGCAAATAATAACAACAAGAAGGAAAATCTGTCAAAGTTGTAAAGACAAGCTTTGGAAGATCTCATGAAGAATGAAAACATAATCATAAAGCCGGCGGACAAAGGGGAAAATGTAGTCATTCAAAATAAAACAGACTACATAAAAGAAGCCCTTAGACAACTTGATGAAGAGAAGAACTATGATTAATTCACATTTAATCCCATCAACAATTTGACCTTGGGCTTAGAATCGAGAATCAAGAAGTGGCACATTGATGGATTACTGACTGATGAGGAAGCAACATTTTTCAATAATGAAAGCCCAGTGATGCCCACAATGTATTTTTTCCACATGGCCTGAATGGGGATGAGGAACTGTATATTCACTTATAAAAACCTGAAAATGAAAGATGAAGATGGAAGCCAGTATGGATCGATAAAAAAGAAAATTAAGCAAAACGCAACACGGTCCGCAGTGAAAAAATACAAAGAATTAGGATGCAAAACTAAAAAGGCACTTAGCCATAAAAAAAATCATCGTTCGTCAACAGGCTGCAAAATGAAGAGACTAAATAAAAGGCACGAGCCATCGCATATATAAAAAATAGGATAAGAAGAACTTGCGACAACTTGACAATTCAAAAGTGTATATCAATACATACAAATTGGAGCAGAGAATATGTACCCAAAGAGAGAAAACCAACCACATGCAAATGAGAATTGGTCAATAAAGTATTGATCGGAGAATTGTTGAAAGCGGTGTCCGCAAAATTCACTTAGCATGAAACGTAAGGAAGTAATCCCCGTGGTAAAATGGATTGAAATCTGTACTTAAACGGACATAAACACGTTCACACTGCAGCAGTGCGCGTGATAGGAAGTCTCAAAAAAGCATTGATTAACAAAAGGGTAAAAAAACAGTGCTTACTACAAGCGTTGAGACCGGGAAAAAAGAAGAAAAAAGACGTAATCAAGGAATCCTGCTGACCAAGTGCCTTACTAAAAGTGAAAGAAAAACACAGAATGAGAACAAACCATGTAAAAGAACCATGGCATAAAATAGTACCAGTATGTAGATATTGAACATTACATTTCCCATAATGCCCCCTAATCGGCATGAATGGGTAAAAACTGTAAATAGTAACATAAAAAATGGACTCACATACTGTGAGCAAGACCTTGAGTAGGTTGAAACGCGTTGGTGGTGGTTAGATGGTGATTAATGGCACTTTTTGCAATTAAACTTGCATAACTACGATTCCATTGGAGTGCGGTGATTTCCTTACTGGAAGTAATTTTGATGGTCATATTGGATACGAAGACTGGCCAGCCCTCGACACCGGCACCCACTATGAAAAGTGCACTTTTCTTGGGGCTATTTGTTGCTGGATATATATATTTGAGCAACACAGCAAGTTCCATTCAGATGATGACAATCCTGATAAAATATGCTGAACTGGAAAGAATAGAACTGTCAGTCTGGATTATTTAAGGGGTCAAATATTCACCCTTGCAAAGCGCTTTGACACCAAGCGAAGACAACGCCAAAGTGAAATAAACCAACTTAGAAAGGAAGTCTTACTCAGTGACTTCAGCTCAGACACAGGCACTGAATCAGAAGGCGACAGAGGACTGTGGAACCCAGGAGACAAACCAAGCACTTCACTACAAGAGGAATTCAATGTATTGTGTGTGTACAAGAGAACAAATGACCGACCAAAGAATCAATTCCAGCAAAAGGGAAGAGGAGAGGAAGCAGTGGCGAGGCGGAGAAGGCAAATGAAACAGAATCAATGGGAAGCATGACACACAGCCACAAGAAATAGAACCGGGACAGAGAACGGTAATAAATCTCACTTCAATAGAACATACTAAAGCAGATGAAAGAATACTTTCCCTGGACCTTTCCTTCTGCCCAGTTTCGGGTTTTGATTATGCACAAACCAGAATAGATTTATTTAAATATATCCAAAAACTTAAACTGAGGAAATTAGTTAAATCAAAACCTGAAACCAGACAATTAAGGCTAACAGAGGAATCCGATGTTGGAAACTTGCAAGTTCAGGATGCACAAGTTTTGGGAACTTTACTGACCTTAGATAGTTCCATTGCAGAAGTAACTACAAACAATGAGATGGAAATCCTAAAAGGGGCAGGCATCAATATAAGTGAGGGAGGGACACAATCCAGATTTATCCCCCCGAACACTACTGATGGTATAGATTTATTTTCAGATTTGATGGCTGCAGAGTTAAAAAGAATTTAAATGAAAATATATGTAAAGACTAGAAAGGCTAAAAAACAGGAGAAACAATTCAGATAGGTGATCAGCAAGTGGAACAACAAAAATAAATGTGTGGTGAGATTATCTGATAAAGGGGGCAATGTAGTCCTCTGGGCCCCAAAAAATTATATGCAGGAAGCGTATGCACAACTACATGATCGAGATAGTATGCTAAAATATCAAGGATAGAATATGAGAAGGTAGTTCAGAAATTTTACAAAGCAATTGCTTGAATGGAGAGAGGATAACTTGTTAAGTTGGGATGAATGGAAATTTCTGAAAAAATAGAACCCCAAAATACCAATGTTTTACTTAATTCCGAAAATCCATAAAAATAAAACCAAACCGCCAGGGAGACCAATAGTAGCTGCTATAGTTAGCCTGCTAGAGAATACCTCCATATATGTTGACAGCTTTTTACAGCCACTTGTTAGCAATCTCCCGTCGCACATTAAGGATACAACGGAGTTCCTTAAATTGATGTTTGATGTAAAATGGGAGGATGACATGTATATGATAACATTGGATGTAACCTCGTTATACACGAGCATTTGACACAGAGATGGCCTGAAGGCAACACAACATTTTTAGTGAGCTAGGGCTAATAAATACTGCAGACCAGACATAACGTCATGATTCTGAAAACAATGGAATGGTGTCTGCAATACAATATCCTTTGGTTTAATGATAAACTGTATAAACAACTACAGGGGATTCCATGGGCACCTGCTTCGCCCCCAGCTTTGCTAACCTGCATATGGGCTGGTGGGAGGAGCAGGTGCTACATGGATGTGACCTGCAGGACTTGACGGAACCCCCAGTGATGTGGGTCCCTTTGATTGATGATGTGTTTGCACTGTGGAAGGGGAGTGAAGTCTCTGCTAAGGCATTTATAGAGAGAATACATTGTAACAGTTTAAATTTGAACTTTACTAGTGACATAAGTAGCAAAGAAATACATTTCATAGATGTACAGATCGCAGTGCAGGATTCAAAATTGATTACAAATGTGTACAGAAAACCCACAGCAGGCAACAGTATTCTGCATGCCAAAAGCTTCCATCCACATACATTAAAACAAAGTATTACCTATGGAGAATTATTAAGAGCAAAAAGAATTTGCAGCAAGGTAGATACCAATAACCAGGCACAGAAAAACATAGCTGTGAAACTACAACAGAGAGAATACACAAAACAAGCTCTAGAGGATGCAAGGCAAAAGGTTTCAGAGATAAAGAGGGAGGATATAATCTTTTCAGAAGAGGTACCTTCAACATACAGTAAGGAAGAGAAATAAAAAACTAGATTCATAACAATGTACAATGAGAAACACATCCTACTTAGGAAGGCATTAACTAAACATTGGCACCTAATACAAAATGATCCTATCATAGGGAAGGATTTCTCACGAAGGCCACAAGTCACATTCAGGAAGGCCTCTGACATGCAAAACAGAGTATGCAGTGTACACCTTGAAGTGCCCATGCTCCAAATACTATGTAGGCAGCACTATATTGCCAGTCCATAAACGGATTTTGCAGCATCTAAGATCAATAAAAAAACAATGACCCCAGCTATCCCGTATCTCGACATTTCCATAAAACCCATGAGGGAGACCATAAACTACTCAAATACAGTGGCATAGACAGCGTGCCTAAAGGGAATAGAGATGGTGACAGAGAGAAAAAGCTCAGAAGACTAGAATCAAGGTACATTCTTGAGATAGACATTATAGAACCGATAGGATTGAACATTGACGATGAGCTCTATGTACACCTCTAAAGATTAAACCTGTTGCTAGCTCCATGGTCATGTAAAGTTTTAAATTGTAATGTCTATGAAGTAGTGAACTATTGTTTTGTGTTAGTTTCTCTCGGAATAAGCGTTTTAATAACATTGTTGGTTGTATATTTGTTCACAGGAGGAACAACAGTAGAGTTGCATTACTGGGGCACCAAGATAGGAGTCTTCTACGCTAGTTGAGAGCTGCAAGAAAGAATCACAAGACGATACAGCAGCAAGTAAATACGTATAACAGGGTAAACATAATGAGCCCACGGGGCAGAATTATACCAAATATTGAATAGATATTTATTCAAATGGTTTTTGAATTTACATATGGAGTGTGAATTTTGGACCCAACAATGAAACTATAAAGTAAAATTGTTTGCGTATATAAAATGAAATGAAAGAAAGTATTTACTAAGTATTGTGAAATATTGATATTTTTTTATATTTATAATTTGTGATTAATTTAGTTATATGCACAGTATAGTTAGCGTTGTACTATGAACCCAGAACAATGTAAGAAGGAAATAGAAGAAAAATTAGTGTTTGCATAGAGAAATTTGAAATGACATATTGTATTTTATGACTGCGATAGCATAAACAAGACTCCAATATGGCTGCCACGGACAAATTTATTGAATGTAGTCCTTCGTTAATGTTTACCAACTTTATTTTTCTGATTGTAACACCAAAGTATAAAAAAAGTTTGAGAAATCATGGTTGGTGACGTGAACAAGGTGCTTTGAAAGCTTTGTAACGCGTTTGTGCCTCTGCTTGAATAAATAAGCATTTGAAAACTTAAAACTTACACCGGAGTGCTGTGGGATCCTTTCAACAAAGTGTGTGGAACTGATATATTATATATATATATATATATATATATATATATATATATATATATATATATATATATATATATATATATTGAAAGAATTATGAAATTCAGCCGTTATAGTTAGCTGAGTTAACTATAACCTATGTCCCCTCAATGCACTGCTTATGACCTCTCATATTGTATCACTCATGACATGGTCAGTTGCCACCCAAACACCCATACCAACCCTAAAATGACCCTTGCCAGCCAAAAACCCATGTCCACCCTAAACCTTAGCAATTCCCTTACCACGCAAAACCCATACTCACCATAAAAGCTGAAATTACCCTTGCCTCCCAAAAACACACCCATCCTAAAAGCTAAATT
Organism: Lissotriton helveticus; assembly: GCF_964261635.1. Lineage (NCBI taxonomy): Eukaryota > Metazoa > Chordata > Amphibia > Caudata > Salamandridae > Lissotriton > Lissotriton helveticus. The sequence continues at coordinate 780,518,482 of NC_136065.1, read as the reverse complement.
TACCCTTGCCACCCACAAATCCATACCCATCGCAAACCCTAAAGTTACCCTTGCCAGCCAAAAATCCACACCCACCATAAACCCTAAAATTACCTTAACCACCCAAAAAACCCATACCCACCCAAAATCCTAAAATTAACATTGCCACCCAAAATCCCATACCCACCCTAAACCTTAAAGATTCCTTTAGCACTCAAACCCCCTTTCTCACTCTAAACCCTAAAACTACCCTTTTCACCCAAAAACTGATACCTATCCTAAAAGCCTAAAATTAGTCTTGCCAGCCAGAAACCCACACCTACCCTAAATGATGAAATTACCCTTTCCAGCAAAAAAAACATACCCGCCCTAAACCCTAAAATTTCCCTTACCACCCAAAAAACAATACCCAACATAAACCCTAAAATTTCTCTTGACATCTAAAAACCATACCCACCCTAAGCCCTAAAATTACCCTTACCACTCAAAAACCAATACCCACCCTGAACCCAAAAATTACCCTTGACACCTAAATCCTATACCCACCCAAAACCCTAAAATGATCCTTGCCAACTAAAAACGCATACTCACCCTAAACCCTAAATTCATTCTTGTCACCCAAACAACCATACCTACTCTCAACCCTAGAGTTACCATTGCCAACCAAAAACCTAAACCCACTCTGATCCCTAAAATTACCATTGCAACCCAAAAAACCATACCCACCCTAAACCCTAAAATGTATCTTCCCACTAAAAAACTCATTCCCCTAAACCCTAAAATGATCCTTGCCACCCAAAAATCCATACCCACCCTAAAACCTAAAATTTCCCTTACCACCCAAAAACCTATACCGACCCTAAACCCTAAAATTGCTCCTGGCACCCAGAACCCCAAAGCCACCCTAAACCCTGAAATTACCCTTGCCACCCAAACTCCCATACCCAGCCTAAACCCTAAAATTACCCTTGCCACCCAAAACCGCTTACCCACTCTGAACCCTAAATTACCCTTGCCACCCTAAACCCTAAAAATGCCCACTCTAAACCCTTTTAAATAAAACCTTTCCATAATATATACACATATTTAAATGCTTAATATTTACCTAGTTCTTACTTTAAAAATGCAACCAATACCAAAACTAAACCCTAAAAATGCCCACCCTAAACCCTTTCTAAAAAACATTTGCCCTGATTAATTTTGAACATAAAACTGGTATCCTGCCACTACCATTGCTGTGTCAATTAACTACTGGTAAGAGCAGTAACTCTCTACCATCATGAGGGTACCTCTTGGTGCATCCCTCTCGGCCCAACGATACCGCATTACCATGAGAGAGGCCTAGGTCATGGCGCACACGTATGATTTGGGTTCTCACATGACCAGAAATCTTTTCCGGGGTTCCAGATAGCCATGCAGTTGAGTCACTTAGGGCAGGGGTTCACTTCTGTCCCCATGCAGAAGGTTTTTCTGTCCCAACAGTATCCAAATGCACCAATACAAATGGTATGTCATATGATATAGTTACAGGCACGATAACCATAGACCCCCGATTCTGAATGTGCAGGAAGTTAGTTTCACAAACAACAACGTCTCAACAGGTAATATTTGTAGGCAATTATGTAAAGTGTAAACATCAAATACAGCTGAAACAAGGAGACATCAATAATTTATATAAATTGTATAGAGCGGTCTATATTTTGAAAATAATTAATACAATTGGTCTATCATCACTATTTACATTGTATGTAGGTATAACCCGAACATTCGTGTGCATGTTATTGCTCGTGCAGGAAGTGAACAATGCAAGTGACATGTGGAAAAGTGTACAAAACAGCAAAAATGGGGCAAGAAGTATAATTTAAAAAATGATTGCAAAACATGAATATTTTAAGACAACACAAAGTAATCAACCAGTTACAGGAACCAATAAACACCTGAGATTGCATTGAGTTTTCGACGGCATTTCAACTTTGTAAGTAATTCAGGTCATCATCAGGACCAGGTAACAGAAAATTCTGTTGGTGGTGCACAAAGAGTGAGTTAAAGGGGATAAAATTAGAATATCGGGAATCAGGTGGAAAAACAATCCAATTAAGGAGGACTAGCAGTGGGGTTAAAAGGTTTGTTAAGTGTGAGTTACCTGTAGTAGAGTAAGGAAATAGTCCACGAAAATAAGTAGTTCAAATATTGCACCCAGAAAACAGTGTGCAAAAAATCCAAGATGAATGGTACCTTTAGGGATGCATTCCCGGTCTGGTGTGCACTGAAGGAAGCTGTAAAGTAACAAGAGGGATGATTCAGCAGAGTATGCTAAAAGAGTGTTTTAGCAAAGGCCAGCGTGAGGTGAAAAACCTAGTAGGACAAACCCGTCTAACAAGTCGAGTCTTAGATACCGTCAAAGTGAATATGTCAATTGTAGACGGCCGGGGTGATGGCAAAAAATGATTAGGCTGTACTGTCCCAGTATAAAGGCAAATTGGCGTAAGTAGTAGAGTAAGAGCATGTTGAGTAAGATCATGCCCGTATAGTTGAAACAAGACAAGGTGAAGTGTCCGGGAAATTTAAATAGTGCCTTATTATATTGCAAGAATCCTTTGTACCGGGAAGACTCATGGGGTGTAGAATCGCTGAGTGACAGTTAAGCAGTGAAAAACTCTTATCGTGCTCATACCATGCAAAGCCAGTGTCACGTTGCGGGCGTACGTGTCGCGGTAGTTCGGTTATCCGGATGGAGGTATTGACTGTAAAGAGGGGGTAGGTCAGCAATGAATCATAGGTTTAGGCATTGGGACCTGGACTGAATGAATGTTGGTAAAACCAGGAAGATCGCTTACCATGTTTAAGCAATGTGAATCCGGCGTTGGAGAGAAGTCATCCGGGTTGCAGAAATTCAATTATCCTGACATGGTGACTGTAAGAAAAAGGGGGGATAATATCTTCTTGATAAGATGAATAGTACAATTGCCACGTTCAATACTTTTGAACAGGACTGTTGTAAACGTATCTAGGACCCTATTTAATTATTCCCGATGTATGCCCTTATGTGGTTATATCAAATTATACCCTTATAAAGGCATAAGAATCATACCCATATTAAGTCATAGCCAATGCAGTCCAAATACGGCAAGGCTACTCCCATAGACTCCTAGAAAGCACAACGCGTTCTTAAACAAACCAAGCCTCCAGCAGCCCGGGAATTCCCCCTGCTTCTGTATTGATTTGTCCTAGAACTCCTGGAGTCCTGAAAGAACTGCGAGTTCTTAGTGACATCTTATGTCCAACCTTACGTCAAACTCGGCACCTTCCAGGTATAAATATACCAGCATCTGCCCTAGCAAAACACACAGTGGTTTGGAGCAGATCGATTATCTACTTGCCCAACGCCCTGCTGAAGCGAGTGCCGAAGGAAGCCGACCCTCCCATTGACGCACTGAGAGAGACGCTGTCTTTTCTCCTGCCGAGAAATCCAGCTCCAGTGTTTCCCTTTCACCCTTGCGGGTTACTGGGAGATCGAGTCCTGAGAGAGAGATACAAGACCTCCTTCATTCTATAAACCAAGGTACGGAGCTGATTAGACCCTTAGAGAATTCTTGATTTAAATTCTTGGCAGTAACTATCTTAACTCAAAATACATCTCACTTACTCCTTCCCAGGTACTAGGCTTAGGTTAGGTACACCGGGGTAGGCGTATCTTAGAAGCACCAGTTGAGTACGTTTAGTCAACTTTTATCATTGTATGTATTTTATCTATTTTAAGTACTGTATGGCTTAGAAACCATTCCATGCTTTTACAGTATTATTTTATAATACTCCTTTTACTGTACGCATTTTTACTTTATGACAAGTATTGCAATTGTAGCAATTCACTTCTCTTGCATGAGAAAGAAGACTGTTCAATAAATAACCTATCTTATTGAAAACGCCCGTCTCTCTGTTTCTCTGCACTTCTGGTGAAACTAAGCATGCACGATTGACTGAGTGAAATAGCCATCTATTGTTTCCGCGAATCTGGAGATATACTCCTTGTTCTAGGGGAGCAAAGTTGTCATGTTTATGCGGTTGTCAGAAACGAATCCCTTCTTGTGAATTCGAGAAAGCTTCTAGTGACCTCTGAGCTGCCTGGCATTCCTAATTAAGTCTAACATATTCAATAGAGACCTAGTTGACCCAAGTCCTACGTCTAAACTATCGTTTATGTTATTCCAATGCGCAGAGCCCATTGGGAATATAGGAACGACACTACAGGACAAAGAAAAGACTTATCCCTAGCTACGAGACAAATTCCATACCACTTCTTATCAACCACCATGAACATGAAATTGGGGAAGATATAGGAATAATCAAGCAATAACATTTTCAGATCCCTCAAAAACATCTGTTGAGGATGCAGATTCAGGAGAGGTATCTAGGTCAGATAGAAATCAGAATAGACCACCTCCACAACTTCTTCCCACAAATTTGTTAGGAGGGAACCGCAAACGCAGCGGAGGCAGAATTAGATCCAATTAGCAGTACCAGTACTCAGGTAAAAACCAGACCCAACACAGGTCTTAGCAATGGGAGCCTCCCCAGTAACTGCAACCAACATAATACCAGAACTTAGTACTGAAATGATCCATATTTTTAATCTATCCATACATGTTTTGTCTTCTCAGGAAATCTCTCTCTTGAGCAAGGGTCTATATTTTGTCCCTACTGACCGTGGTATTTTTATGATCTTCAGGAGGACCTGCTGTGGATTTTTAGATGCAATAGATTAAACCAATTCTTTTCAAATACATCATCCAGGGACTATTCTATTCAATCATCTTTCCATCAATCATCTACATTCTTCCCACCAGCCGCTTCTATGTCCCCTGAAGTGCTGACCTATGAGCGAATAGTACTACATTAAATCATGGAAACCAAACATCAATTCAAGTTTGTCCCTTACAGTCTCACCCTTGTAGAGAAACAGGTACTACACAATCTCAAGGAAAATTCCAGCACTGTGATAAAACCAGCTGATATAGGTGGTGGTATTGTAACCATGGATATTGACAAATATGACATGGAAATATTGAGGCAACTATCCAACAATGGCCATTACCGTACACTCCCCTCTGACCCACTACCCAACATCAGTACCCAAATACAAATGATCACAAACCAGGCTGGAGTTCAGGAAATCATAACGGAAAAAGAACATTCTTTCCTCAAAACCCCCCACCCCGCACTCCACTCATCTATGTATTACCTAAAATACACAAGGATGCCATCAACCCCCCTGGACCGACCTATATCTCAGGTTGTGGCTCCATTTTGGAGTCATTGGGTACATACATAGATTCCATCATTGAGGAATTTGTTCCCTCTACTGACACATTCATATGAGACAGTACTGATCTCTTTGATTTAATTAATAGAGGTTAGACCTTTTAACACCAACACTGATATGATGGTAGGCTTGGACATTGAGTCATTATACACAAACATTCCACATGACTATGGTTTACAGATCATTAAAAATATTCTGAATGCGCGACTCAAACCCACCCAAATCCCTAGTGAATTTGTGACTGATTTACTTAAGATTGCTCTCAGCAATAATTATTTTTTGTGTAAAGACACCTTCTACTTGCAGGTTAAAGGCGTTTCCGTGGGGGCATTTTTTGCACCCAACTTTGCCATCCTGTTCTGTACACAACCTAGAAATGGCTCATATACTCATGCCAAATAGGGTTCGGGAACAGATATATTGATGACATTCTTCTTCTTTGGCAGGGTACGAACAACAACCTGTTAACCTTCTTTCAATGGCTTAACACCTGCCAACCCACCTTAAGTTTACCTCGGATTCTGGGAAAAATTATCAACTTTTTTTGGATCTCACTCCTCATACTGAAGATGGTAAAAAGGGTACTTTACTGTTCCGAAAACCTACAGAAGAAATACACTTTTATAGTCTCCTGTTATCATCCATGTGGGCTTCACAATGGCCTTCTATACGGACAGTTTCTCTGTATTCGGAGAAACTGTAAATGGAAAAAGATTCTTTCCGGTAGGCAGCAATACTATCAAAAAACTCAGCCAACGTGGCTATCCACGCCACCTGATTTCTTGGGCATGCAAACACACCTGGTACCGCCATAGAGATATTCTTATGATAGCCAGACAAAAGCGGGAGAAGACACGCGTGACATTTGTCTCAACTTTCAATCCCTCAAGCAATAAAGTAAACTAAATCATCACAAAATAATTGGTACCTCTTACGTACACAAATCTCTGCTCGACAACCCCCCTCTTTTCATACAAAAGAGGCAGCAATCAAGCAGACCACTTGTTACATACAATCACATGGCCCAATAAAACCAACAATACTGATTCTGTCACTTCAGAGTGGGGCCTTTCTACGGTACTCGGACACTTCAGATACCAGAACTGCGTGGTATGCACACTCACACTAAATACATAGGAATTCAAAGTAAGGGACCACACATACCAATTGAAGCAATTCACTAACTGTCACACAATGAATATGATCTACACTATACGTTGCTCTTGTGACTGGTTGTAAATAGGGAACACCACCTAGATGGTGAAACAACATATTATACAACACAAGAGCCACATTAAATGCAAATTAGAAAATGGCCCTCTGGTCTCAAACTACATTGAACACAATCCTTCCAAAATTGACATGGTAAGGCAAGCAAATGACCAGCCTACCCTGCCTCCACACGGAGGACATCTACAACAACTCCTAAAAAGATGTTAATGCAGGTGGATAACACACTGCAACTCAGTCAATCATGGATTAAACACCCAGGACGAATGGAATGGAACCATCCATGTCTAGAGGCAATAACCTTTTCGACCAGTATGGTTACTTATCATGTATCCCATTGCGATGACTTTTATACCTGTTTAACCCATTCACATATTGGTTCATGCACTAGAACCTCTCTGTATTCCCTGGCAATGACTTCAGTTCCTTGTTAATGCACTTACATTTTGGTACACATGTTGAATGATGACCCACAGTTAACCTTGATTGTCGCATGCTTTGTTAAATACATGGCCACAGTACTGGATATTGTAACTTGATTTTCTTGTCCGTTTAATTGATTCATTCATACGATGAACTTGTAACCCTCCTATGTATTCAACAATGTCTTTTTGCCGCACCAATTTAGTGGTTATACGATAATGCCTATTTTCCTTCATACATGGATGCCTTTATTCACACTAATATTGTTATTTTGATTATATTGTATTCTCTACGATGTGATATACTCCTAGATATTCAAAGGGTCAATGAGCATGTAACATAATATCTATTTATTCTACCCATATATGTTTTCCGGCCTACTATCATTTTTATTTGTATTTTTTATTTTTAACAGAGTTTTATATAGCAAAAACTTTGACCCATTATCGGGTATCAAAGCGCTTTACATAGCACCAGTTGCGATACATGAGGACACATTAATTTTTGTTAGGCACAAGGAGATTAAGTGATTTGAATAACAGGATGTCCAGCGTCATTGCCAAGACTCGAAATGGTTCCCCAGAATCGAGGTTGATCCGTCCTAGCCATTAGGCCTACTCCTCTCCCTTTTCTATCCCCATGGGACACCATCCACTGCCCTCCCTCCAATAAGACATTCTGTTCTAGTGTTTTTACCTGGGTTCACATTTAAACCTTAATTAACCTGCAAAACACCTTTGCTTGACTCACATGCACATCCACGCCGGCCAGGCAGCAATTAGGAGGGCTCTCGCATTACCTCCTCGTCCTGTCTTCCTCGCCACAGTAATTACCCATGAGCCTCCGGCTCCCACAGAAAACTCCAAGCTTAAATTACGCTCTAGTCTCCCTCTCCCTCCATCAAGATGGCCCCCAGTGGTTCAAGCCAATCCCATAAAGGGACACAGAACACACAGCACAACCTGTTTCTTTTTTCTGCACTACTCCGAGTGCTGTCTCCCTGTAAAGGTGAGTGGGGCTGGGGTCTTGTTTAGCAGCCCTTGGGTCCTGTGGTATTACGTTGGGGGATGTATTGTTTGACTGCATTGTTGTGTTCCTGTTGCTTCGTTAATTTTTGTTTATTTTTTATTAAGCTTTTATTCCCCCGCGTTTGCCTTGATACCCTCCGTGTCCTGCTTTAGCGGACTTTGGAGGCGTTTCTGTTTTCACGGTCGCTTTGGACCTCGTTCTCTGTGGGGGCGCCTTAAGTCCTGCTGTGCGGGGCCGTTTTGGTGTCCTTTTTTTTCTCCTGGTCACGCGTCCTGCTCGTGGCGCAGCCAGGGGCGGTTGCCGGTGTGGCGGTTTGCTCCGCGTAGTTGGTGCTTACCTGCGACCGTCTCCGGGGCTCATTGCAACGCGCCTTCGCTTTCCGGTGTTTTTGAACACTCGCCGGTCTGCGTTGTTGGGGGCGTGTGAGCGTGAGACTTCTGGATGCTTTATTGCTTTTGTGGCATGACGTGTGGGGTTTTTCATGGTTGCTTGGCAACCTCGGACCTTTATTTTTCGGACAGGTGGTTCTGACTTTCACCTGTTTTTCTTCGCTGGTTTCTTGTGTTTCAAGCTGTCATGGAGAATGGTCCCTCGATGGGGCTTCTGGGTCGGGGGTCGTGATTCCATCTATGGTGTTATTGCAGCAGATGATAATTTCTGCTGTGGCTGCTGCTTTACAGGGTCAGGTCCCTGTTCCTCCTGTGACACCGGCTCGAGTTGATGGGACTGATGCTGCTGACTCTGACAATGAGGAGAATATTGATGTCAGGGGTCGATTTGTGCAAGGTGCCGACCTGAAGGAGGTGCTGGGACACATTCGCAAGAACTTGGTATTTCCTGAGTCTGTTGTTCCTATGGATGACGACTTGTTTGCACAGTATCCGTATCCTGAGCCTGATTCTTTGACTTTGCATTCTTCTGTTTTGAAAGTTTTGGAGACTGAATGGAAGGATGTGGACAAGGGTGCTTTTCCGCGTTTTCTGGGTAAAAGGTACCCACTGCTGGATTTTGCCTTGAAATACCCTTCTTCGGTGAAGGTTGATTCCTTGATAGGCAGCATGTCTTCTCGTGGGACTGTTGTGTCTGAGGATTCTTCTCCTGCTGACCCAATTGACAGGAACGTTGATGGTGCGATGAAGCGCACTTATGCGGCTGCGAATTTGTCTATCAGGGCTGCTGCCTATTCTTCCTACACGATCCAGTCTTTACTCAAGGACTTTCAGTCTGTTGCTGAATTGTTGGATCAGGGGGAAGATGTTTCTTCGACTCTTGCGATGATGGAGCAGAAGGTTCGCCTCCTCTCGGATGTTTCTTTTGACTCTTTGGGGGCAGCGGCTTCAGCGGCTGGGTCTTCGGTCGCGGCGAGGCGTCAGTTGTGGCTTCGATCCTGGAAGGCAGATGCTGCGCAGAAGTCTCTCCTGATGAAAATACCTTTTTCGAGTGTTAAACTGTTTGGTCCTCCTTTGGATGACATGGTGAAGAAGACGGCAGAGGACCATAAGCTCCTTGCCCCGGAGCGTACTGGTAGATTCCGTGCCTTTGGTTCCCAGCGGGCCTTTGGTAATTCTCGGACGGGCCGGGCTGGTCAGCCCTTTCGTGGAAGGGTGCGTGGCCGGGGTGCTCTTTCCTTTGACAAGTCCTGGTTCTCCGGTGCCTCTGCCTCCTCTGCTCCCGCTTCCAAGTCCTGACTGGATCGTTCCTGGTGTAGGTCCGGTTGGGGGTCGTCTCATTTGCTTCATGGACTCTTGGCGAGAGACTGTGTCGGATCGGTGGGTGCTTCAGGTGGTGTCCGAGGACGTGCGTCTTGGATTTTCCCAGGCTCCCCCAAACTGTTTCAGATCCACTCCATGTCCCAGAGACGCTATCAAGCGGGTGGCTCTTTTGAAAGGTATAGAGTCCCTGGTTCTGAAGAAGGCCGTGATTCCCGTGCCTCCAGATCAATTGAGGTTGGGTGTCTATTCCATCATTTTTCTGGTGACAAAACCACAGGGGATCTCAGACCGGTGATGGATTTAAAATGGGTGAACACGTTCATTCCTCATGTGAAATTCAAAATGGTGTCCCTCCAGAGTATTCTTCCTCTGATTTCTCGGGGCGATTATCTGGCTTCCATTGACTTGAAAGATGCATATCTACATGTTCCAGTCCACCCAGACTCTCAGAAGTTTCTTCGTTTCTGCTTCATGGGTCGTCACTTTCAGTTCCAGGTACTGCCTTTGGCCTCTGCTCCTCGCCCAGGATTTTTACTAAGATTCTGGCTCCTCTTGTTGGTCATTTACATAGGGAGGGCATTTGTGTTTTTCCTTATCTGGATGATATTTTGATTTCTGCTTCTTCTCTTTCTAAGGCGGAGTCCCATGTGAAGAGGGTGTGTCATGTCCTGAAGCATCACGGATTCCTGATCAATGTTCCAAAGTCCTCTCTGGTTCCTGCTCAGGAATTGACTTTCATTGGGGCTCTGTTCCGGACTCAGTTGGGGATAGTATTCCTTCCACCTGCTCGTGTTCTGTCCCTGATGTCTGCTGGCGGTCCCTGTTGTTGGGCCCCTCTCATCCTGTGAGCCTTTGGTTGCGGGTTCAGGGGCTGATGTCGGCTTCCTTGTTGACCGTACCATGGGCTCGCCTCCACATGTATCCTGTGGTTTCCCAAATTTTGTTGCATTGGGACCCCTGTTCCCTCTATATGGGTGCTTTGATCCCTGGGTCCGGGGAGGTTCGGTTGGTACTGGATTGGTGGTTCGACGTGGATCATCTGTCCATGGGGCTTCCGTTCCTGATTGTTCCCTCCCGGGTTCTCACTACAGATGCCAGCCTGCTGGGGTGGGGTGCTACTCTGGGGGATTCTACGACTTAGGGGGTTTGGCCTCGTCGGTGTTGTCTTGTTCTTCGAATTACAAGGAGCTCAAGGCCGTCCTTTTGGGTCTGTTGACCTTTTCGGATCTACTTCAGGGTCACCATGTGCAAGTCCGGACGGACAATCAGGTGGTGATGTCCTATATCAACCATCAAGGGGGGTGCAGGGTTCAATCTCTCAGTTGCCTCGGCCGTCGGATTTGTTGTTGGGCGGAGGTACACTTAGAGTCCCTGTCTGCTGTTTACCTGCCGGGTCGAGAGAACTCTGTGGCAGATTGCCTGGGCCGTGTATTTCCATCGGTGGGGTCTTTGTCCCTGTCTCCCTTGATGTTCAGGACGTTGCGGAGGATGTTTGGGTCTCCGATTGTGGACCTCTTTGCTTCCCAGTGCAATGCCAAGAACCGCTGCTTTTGCACGATTATGCCTTGCCGGGATGCTTGGAGGGTGGACGCCCTGTCGTTCCTGTGGCCGAGAGGCCTGTTATATGCCTTTCCTCCAATTCCCCTGATTCCAAAGGTCTTGCAGAAGATCAAGAGGGAGGGGTCGTTCGTCCTTCTGGTTGCTCCGGGGTGGTGCCGTCGTCCTTGGTATCCCCTGTTGCTGGAACTGGTTGTATCTCCGGGCTGGACGTTACCGTTCGTACCTTATCCTCTGTTGGGTCCTCTTCTGCCTCTGCCTGTGTTCCGATCCCTGGGTCTGCGGGCCTGGCTCTTGAGAGGGGATCGCTGATGCGTGCGGGTTGTTCTCTTGCGGTTGCTGGCGTCATTCATCTCGGAGGCCTTCTACTCTTAAGTTCTACGCTAAGCATTGGGATAACTTTGCCTCTTGGTGTGTGTGTCACGTGCTGTCGGTGGATTCTTTGGACCCTGCTCGAATTCTGGATTTTTTGAATGATGATTTCCTTCTGGGCTTGGACATTTCCACTCTCAGGGCTCAATGGGCCGCCATTCGGGCATTTCATGTCCTGCCTTTGGTTCAGATTTCTCCTTTGGTGGCTCGGCTTTTTAAGTTGCTTTCTTTGCAACGTCCCCGTCCTATCTTCTGTTCTCCTCCTTGGGACCTTCCTCTGGTATTGCGTTCCTTGCAGTCGGCTCCTTTCGAGCCTTTGGAGTCATGGGACCTGAAGTTCTTGACACTCAAAGTGGTGTTTCTTGTGGCTATTGCATCCGCCAGGCGTATTGGTGAGCTGGGTGCCTTCCTGCGGTCTGCTCCGTTTTTGGTCATTTTATCTGATCGTGTGTTTTTGCGCCCTCATCCTACATTTATTCCTTAGGTGGATTCTTTTTTTCACCGTTCTTCTGAAGTGGTTCTTCCGGTTCTTTGTCCTGATCCTTTCTCGGCTGAGGATTGCCTTCTCCACCTGTTGGATGTGCGTCGTGCATTGTTGGTTTATTTATCCCTCACTTCTTCCTTTTGTAAGGTTGACAATTTATTTGTCAATTTTGGTTTGTCTCGTCAGGGCCTGAAGCCCTCCCTGTCCACTGTCAGTCGTTGGATTAAGGAGACCATTCTGTTGGCTTATGGTTCTGTTCCTGACCTTCCCCCTCTTCCTGTTCAGGGCCGGTCCACCAGATCTGTTTCTGTCTCATGGGCCGCTTTTAAGGGAGTGTCCATGGAGGATGTTTGCCGGGCTGCCACTTGGTCGTCCCCGCATACTTTCATGTCCCATTATCGTCTTCAGTTTGGGGGTGGGGGTTCTGTTTCCTTTGCCTCTTCTGTCCTGTCGGCTTGGATTCCTTGAGGTGTATGTTTCTGTGGCAATTTTGTACCTCTTGTGATTAAAACATGTTTCTCTGCATGATTTCTGTGGAGTGTTTTCCTTGCATGAAGCTGATTGCTTTGGTATCGGCTCATGGGTAATTACTGTGACGAGGAAGACAGGACGAGGAGGTAATGCCCCGGTTACTTACCGGTAATCTTCATTACTCCGAGTCCATGTCTTCTTCGCCACAGTATAGTTTCCCTTCCCTCCCGGCCCTGGTGGTGGCTTCATGTCTGCGGCTTGGTTTTTCAGGTCGTGCTGTGTGTTCTGTGTCCCTTTATGGGATTGGCTGGAGCCACTGGGGGCCATCTTGGTGGAGGGAGAGGGAGACTAGAGCGTAATTTAAGCTTGGAGTTTTCTGTGGGAGCCGGAGGCTCATGGGTAATTACTGTGGCGAGGAAGACAGGACGAGGAGGTAATGCGAGAGCCCTCCTAATTGCTGCCTGGCCGGCGTGGATGTGCATGTGAGTCAAGCAAAGGTGTTTTGCAGGTTAATTAAGGTTTAAATGTGAACCCAGGGTAATTACTGTGGCGAGGAAGACATGGACTCGGAGTAATGAAGATTACCGGTAAGTAACCAGGGCATTCACTGACGTGCCCTCGCCGACCCCAGACGCATGCTGGATTCGTCCTAGAGGTAAGGAAACATACCTGCCTTGCAAACACCTCTCTAATACTTTCCCAACCCCGGGTGACTCCGCTTATCTCCCCCTCCAATTTTTTTTTTCACAGTCACTACAAGAGGATAATTGAATTTCCGCAGTCCAGAGGTCTTCTCTCCGATGCCGGATTCGCATTGCTTGAACATGGTAAGCAATCTTCCTAGTTTTACCAACATTAATTTAGTCCAAGTCAATCGATCAATCTTTATTTATATTCAGTTTCTTGCACAAAAACAATAAAAGCACACCCAATGAATGTAAATAAGTACTTCCTCAAATAAAATCATATCAATTAAAATAATAACCAAGACTGTGTATAAAGGACAAGATACAATGAGCACCGGTCTCACACGAGCAAAACCGGATAAGAAAAAATAACTTAAATAAAATCATCTAATCTCACCCAATATCAACATTTAGTGAACAAGTAAAATGCGCAAAACAATTGTAAAGTACATTGTGCCATGGATAGTGTGTTAATAATGCGCTGATTAATCACAACTAGATCTAAGCCTGACCGCCGATTTAAAAAAGCTAAGCACATAAAAAACTGTACTGCCCGTGAGCATTATTAAAAAAATGGAAGTTGGACGCACTAACCTGAAATATGCCTTTTTCAAAATCGGAATGATAAAGGACTTCCTAGGTAGGCCATAAAAGCTGCGAAACATCAAAAAATGAAGTGTGTCCTTTGGAGACTTACTGCAGTAGCCACAGGGACGAAAGCCTCTGCCCCTTGCTTTGCCCCCTTGGGTGGGCGAGGAGGAGATGGAAAATTTAAAACTGGAGCCTGGTCAGTAAAAAGCCAACGTAAGAATTCACAAACCCTAATAAATATAGTTCAATCATCTGCGTCGTTCTTAACATAATAAAACAATGTACACTAGGCTTCAAAAGCTCCTTATCATCCCCAGCTGCTAACTGCTGTCTAAAAAAGGACTCCTTGATACCAACCAGGTCCTTCTTGTTGCTCGATTCAGGATTAAAAAAAGACCTGCTCTTCCGAGGTCCACAAAGCACTTCCTGATATATTTGAGCCACATTTGGATAAAGGGCCATACTGTCCTTTAGGATCAATTTATTTAGTAAAGTCCCCTTACTGGTCTAGATTTTTAACCTTAATGAAAGGGGGCGAAAAGCCAACATATCAGTAAGAGAGACCATGCCAAGCTCTTCATGTACAATTAAGGTGGAGATACCCTGAGTTACAGCTAGGAGCCGTCTCAAAAAGGTGTTTTCAGCAATTTGAAGGTCATTAAGGTCAATATAGCCCCAGATTTCACTACTGTACAACACTTTTGTGATGCACTTGGCCCCTTAGAGCTGCAACATTGCCGCAACCGGTCTTTAGCCTATTCTGTAGGCAAAGTTAAACATAACCACATTTGCCCAAATAAGGTCACTTTTCTTACAAGTTTTTAAGGTCCCCCAATTCAACTTGGCATCCAGCAGGATCCCCAGATAGTAGTAAAAACACGTCCTAGGGACTGGGGTAGCCCACATCCCAATGCCTATACCTATGATTCATTGCTTAATATCCCCCTTTACAGTCAATACCTCCCTCTAGATAATCGAATAACCCGGCCATGATGACGACCTGAATTACATGCAGGTTGACATGCCGTCGACCACTCAGTGAAATCTTGGGCATTTATTGGTTTCTATAACTTGTTGATTACTTTGTGGTTTCTTAAAACTTTGGTGTCTTGCAACCATTTTCTGAACTATACTTCTTGTGCCATTTTCGCGGTTTTGTACACTTTTCCACGTGTCACTTGCACTGTTTACTTCCTGCACAAGCACTGACGTTCACACGAATGGTACACCTACAAACACCGTAAATAGTGCTGATACACCAATTGTATTCATTATTTTCTAAATATCAACCGCTCCATACAATTTATATAAACTATTGATGTCTCCTTGTTTTCTTCAGCTCTAATTGATGTTTAAACTTTACATACTTGCCTACAAATATTACCTGTTAAAACATTGTTGTTTGTTACACTTTAATTACCAAAGTCTTGTCACATGACCCATGGGGACATTGTCGTCTTCTCTAAATTAGCATGAGTACGCTGCAGATAGCACGCTGCTTTGTGCATGTCACTACATTGCTTTATTTTTGCAAATGCTTTGTTGGTCCTTTTCATATGAGAACCGATTGCTGTGTTCACTCTACAGGTTCCTGGAATTTAGTCTGAACATTGTGAACAAAGGTCAATAAACAATGCCCCTTGTTATTGTGTTATGGTCAGGCCCTAGCATCTAGACAAAACATACCAATGCAGCTGTTGTTTGGGATATCATACTTTGGTCTTATTAGACTGCATGGATAGGGGGCACACACTTGGAGAGGGACCATTCTAGGGAGAAGAGTGAGACAGTACTTATGATGTAGATCTACCATCTATAGGCTAAGGTATGGGGTCTGCAGGCAAAGCCCAGAGATCTTCTAATATTTAATAATACTGCTTCTAAGCAGGGGGAGGGAGGTTAGGCTATACTGTCTTTTCATGATGGCATCTCCTTTCATGATTTATGGACTAGCTGCTATGCTTACCGTATTTGTATTATGCATTTTTCTGCTGCTTGTTACACTTATACTGCATGTTAGAGCATGTTAGTTAAATAAATATGTTAAACTGGTTCGTGTCTCTGTCAGATGTCATTGTGGACAAGAATGAGAGTACAAGTGGAAGGGTGTGTCTTGCAACCACGATTCCTGAGAGATTGTGGAGTTTTGTGTTCTGGGTTGTCTAATCATTTGCTTCTCTGTGAGTGAGTAGGAGAGCAAGTGAGACACTATAGCTAGTCAGTCCTGGGCTCATGGGTACTAAGGTGGTAGGAGGGCTCAGTCCTTATGCACTAAGGTCCCATAGTCCTATGCATAGTTCTGTGTTTGTGCAGAAACCCCGCAACATTGCGCCACCAAGATTTGGTCTGGTACTTATTCACAAGACCCCTGAGTAGCACTTGTGCTTGTCAACGATACCCTCTCACCTGTTCCCGGAGACATTCATGGTGGGAGGGCTTACCCTCCTATATTTGTATGGTACACCTATTTCTATACGTTTTTCAAGCTTGAAATTTAAAATGTTTACTGACTCAATTTTGCGCTACCATTTTTATTTGTTATTTTTACATTTCACCCATGGCACAAACGGTCGCTATTGCGACACATAGCGGCGCAAAGCTCAAGGCTTACTCAACTGAACACACAGTACACAATGCGGGGGCAAGTATTATTTTCGAGGTTGAGGCAGATCCCGCATACCGTTATGAGTTTTTTTTTCTTGGGTTACATTTCCCACGGTAAATGAGAATGATAGCCTGTTTCACGCTTTCACAGTCGCTGCTCCACCCGCAGCATATTGTCCTTATGCATTGCTTGAAGTTCTGTTGACGTCCTGCGAGCATACCTTTTGGTTTAATGGCGCCCTTCCTCACCCTGTCTCTTTTGTTCAAATGGGCCAATTGTCTATCGATGGGGACACTTGGCCTGTTTTGGCTGGTTTTACACTGCATCCCAATTATCTCAATGTTACAATAGTGGAGCTATGGGTACTTTATCTTCATTAACGAGTCATACAGTTTGTCTCAGGCACTTCAGGGGCTCCGGCTGGAGCTGCTCCTCCGGCACCAGGTCAGGCCAGAGGGCTTGTGATTAGTCCCGTCATGATTTACTCGGTGATGGGAAAAGGTGTTCATTTTGGTTTGCACAGAAAATTGAGCAGCTTGAGGCTGAATTTCCACACACATCTCCTGTTGAGAAGCACAGGATCCTTACAATGAGTATGTCTAGTGGTCTGATTCCTCCTTTAGAGGACTGCACCACCTGGAGGGCGGTGTTTGCTTCGTTGTATACACTGTGCTTTGGAACCCCCTCCATGAGCGTTTTGCTGAGCGTTCTGAAAAAGGTACAGGATGAACACGAGGCTGGCCCAGCCCTGGACTCGGGGATGAAATTAGTAGGCATGTTCCCTATTGTCTCAGATATGATTTTGGCCAAAATTAGAGGTGAATCAGTTTGCTTGCAGGTGCGCCAAAGCCTGGCGGCGGTGGCGGACGCTGATTGGGAGCGACAGTTGCCGATCATTATTACAGACATTTATACATCTTTGGGTCGCAATAGTTTAGGAGTTTGACCATTTACTAAGGCACAAGGTAAATTACCTTCTGAAAAGGAGGGACGTCCAGTCTTTCCTAAAAAGGCTTGAAATAAAAATGCGTGGGAGCAACAAAAGAAGCCTGGTTCACGTGCTGGCTCGCCACCACCTAATGCTTCTGAAAGTAGATACAATTTGCACATCCGCTCTAATATTAAGACGCCAGAAAGGTTTTAGGTTCCTGATCCTCGTTCTCCTCGTTACTTTCAGGAATTGTTGAATTAACAGTTCAGCGGAAGAGGGTGACAGAATCGCAAACAAGGTGAATCTACACAGACGAGATGTGACCTGCATTGCCAATTCGACGTAAAAGTCAAGCGGGAGGAACCACCTCAATATCGAGCCCCATTTCAGAAGAAAAAAGTTGCCGCTTTTACAGAAAAGTATGCCTCAGATGGTGAGAACCCTTCTCCGTGACAGGATTTGGGTAGTAACTCTCCTCAACAGGGCAGCAGAGGATACCATAGTGCGGCAGACACTCCACTAGAGTCTGGAGGCGAAATTAACGGACACTTTCATTACCGTGGAACCAGCTGATACTATAGATGCTCCTCCATTTAGGCTTTATGAAGTTAGCCTCCAAATTGAAGGTGATATTATGCGCAATGTTAAAGCAGTCTTTTGGAACAATCTTACATCTTCGTATGATATATTGTTGGAGGAGGTTGATTGGCCTCCCCCCTTTGTCCCTGCTTCCTCTAGAGGGGAGGATGTGATTCTCCCATGTTTTACGCAATATGTGCTAGATGTCACTAAACATGCTTATGCTTTGGAGAGGGCCTTAACCCTTGATCCTGTGTTATATCACAATCAAGCAGGTTGGGACAGAGATTCCCCGATGCATGTAATTCTTTTGCATTCTACACCACAGCCCCAACCCCAATATCCAATTAAACGTATGCTAAAGCATCTATAGGTGACATTTTGAATCAATTGGAATATAAGGGTGTGATTGAACACTCTGTTTCATCAATGAATAATCCTCTTTTTCCAATATTGAAACCGCATGGTTCATATCATATAGTTTTGGACTACAGGCATTTGAACAGTCATAGCACTGCATTAGTTAATAACGGTGTTCAAAAGAAATATAAAACAACCTTGGATATTTCCAATGGATTTTTCAGTGACACTTTGGCTCCTGAAAGCTGTGACATGACTGCATTCAGCACTTTAGGCAATCAAAGATGACATGCGAGATTGCCTATTGGAATAGCCCAGATGTGTTTGTGACACACAATGTGTTGATTTTGCATGAGACTGAAGCCTTCTTGTACATCAATGACATTTACTTGGAGGATGATTATTTAAATTTGCATTTTATGCGTGTGGACCGCATTATCTCCCACTTTGCTTATTTAGGTTACAAAATCAATTTTCGTGAATAGCATATAGCCTTCTTGGCTCTACTTTTCCTTGGTTATGAACTCAATAACTAATGTGGGGTTCCCCTACCCACTTTTTGGAGAAATGTGCTCAATTGCAACGTCTATAAACCCTTAAAAAATTGCAATCTTTGCTGGGTTTTTTAAACTTCGGCACAGCTTACATTCCTGATTATGTCCAGCATATCAAACCGCTTTATGCATTGATACAACCCTCTTTTTCATCTTCCTGTTGGCTTCCGGAACATACCGCAGTACTTAGGTCTTTGCAGTTTGTCCTGCTTGCAACCCAGTTTTTGTTAACGAGAGACAATACGACAAATTTGATAATAAAGATTGTACCGAGAGCATTAGGATTCACTTACGTGAATTTCAATGAAGGGAACATAGTTCCCATCTATACTACTATTATAAAGAGAGAGCTGAAACCTTTGAGGCAGGTAAGTTCAAGTAGTACAGCACCAATCACAACACCCAATAGAGCATTGTAAAGGGGAGTTGCAGCAGATGGACATAGGTTATACAGTAGCCCAACATATACTTTGTAAAGGGAAAAAACATTGTGGGGCAAAGTTGTCCATAGGAGTGACACCAGCTCAGAGGTGGGCGTGTGAAAAGCTATTATACAGCGTGCGAATCGCGTTTTGGGCGTGTCGTTTAGCATTGTGGGCGTATGCGGTCTGATACTCACGCCTGCAGCATCAGCGTCAGGATAGCATTCTATCACGTCGCGAATAGTGTTTTGGGTGCGTCGTTTAGCGTTGTGGGCGTGTGCGGTCTGATACTCACGCCTGCAGCATTGGCGTCAGGATAGCGTTCTATCACGTTAGGGCGTCGGCGGGAACGGACACTGACGCGGTGTGTGGCCTGTAAGTGCCCGGACAAGGTCGGGACGGGCGGGAGCGGACACTGACGCGCTGTGTGGCTTGTAAGTACCCAGACAACGTCGGGACGGGCTGCTAGTTGCTTATAAATTGCATTTCTATACTCAGAATTGTGTTTTTCTTAAACAGAAAAAATTTGACAGCAGTAGATATGGCGATTCTAAAGGAATGCTCTCTGGCTCAGGAAAAATGCATTTTCATAGTTTCGCCGGTGCCCGCTTTGGAAGCAGTCACAAAGGCTAGTGTTCTGAATTCTAAGGCTTTACAGCCTCATTGGATACAATGGGCAAGTTAATTGACGGCTGATGTCATGTCAATTTTATCTTTGATCCCTCTTTGCAGACACAAGAGTTTTTGTAATATGAGTATGTTCATCCTCCTCCTTTATCATTGTTCCCTCCTGATCAGTACAAATGCATTATTTACACTGATGGGTCTGCACAGCCAGCCATTGGTTCTAAGCATGCTTATTCTGCCGCTTGAGCAATTGTGGCAGGCCGATAGTAGATCGGGGATTGCACAGCGCAATTGGGCGAGTTATGTGCTTTGGTTTTAGCTCTTGAGTTTGCTGATCTTGAAGTCCTTACGCTTGTAATGTGCGATTCCTTTTACTGTGTACAATCCTTCAATGAATGCTTTGGGTTTGAGTGACCACTCTTAAGCAACGTTTTCCGCTCACACATGTTATACATATGTTAGGCCATCAGCGTGTGGGAGCACATGCAGTTGGTAATTCCTTGTCTGATGAGGATGCTACATCTGCAGTAGCCACATGTTCAGTAGCAGCCGTTACTATATCTTTGACTAAAATTGATGATGACATTCTGGTGGCTATGGCAGCTACAAAGGAGGGAATGCAGTTTCCCCATGGGTTCCCTTCTCATAACTCATATCACTTAACCTTCGATCAAATTCCATTTGTAACTATACCATCGGTTGGGGATCTGCTGATTCCCAACGAGGACGGCAGACTTTCTTTGATCATTGCTGCACATGAAAGCATGGCTTCTGCCCATGCTGGAGTAACAGCGACTATTTCGCTTTTACAGCAGCATTTGTGGTGGCATGGCTTATACTAGCAAATGCTTAAATATGTGCTTTCTTGTTACATTTGTCAACAGATTAAACCTTCTACTGTTTCACGCCCACCTCCTACTAAACTGTACATATCAAATCAACCGTTTGGTTGTATCTATATTGATCACTGTGGTCCTTTATCATCTGACACTGCTTTTAAACACATTTTAGTCGCAATGTATTCATGCACTAGATTCCTTTGGGTTCAGCCGCAACACAGTGCTGACGCTCAAACTGTTATAAAAGATTTGCGTGTCTTTGTAGGGAAATTTGCCTGTGGCACCTTCCATTCAGACCAAGGTCCGGCTTTTGCCTCTAAGGCTTACTGTGATGTGATGAAGTTTTTGGGAGTGCAGGTGCAATTTTCGTCTCCATATCGGCCTGAGTGCAATTCTGTTTTGGAGCGGATGAACCACGACTTAAAGCAATCTTTGACAGCTAGAGTATTAGTTACTGGTAGGAGCTGGCAAGCTCATCTTTATGGAGTTTAACGTGCACTTAATAATCTCCCAAGAAGATTTCTGGATGTGCGGACCCCATCAGAAAACCTCTTTGGCATTAAAATGTTTGTGCCAGACCTTGATGGTCTAGATGTTGTGGCAGCGGCCGCTATGTTTGACGTAGATAACCATTGTGCTGTTACAGGATCTTCAAAAGACACATGACACACTGACGAAAGATCATTTGCCCTCAACCACAGATGCAGCAGTGCTGATTCCATTTTCTGGCTGGCTTCTTAAAGTTGGAGATTTGGTCTGAGAGAGGGTGGAGAACAAAAAAGAACTTGGTCCATTGTACCGTGCACCACTCCCAGTCCTTAGTTTGAAGTGCATCTGTACTGTGATTTTACCTCCGCTACCTGGTCGCAAGGAGAACCGCTTCATTTCTATTGAACATGTAAAGGTACACCATATGGCCGATAATCAATGGGATGCCTACAAGCATTCTGCGCTGGAATGTTTCACTTCATCCAATGACTTCTGTTTCCCCAACAACTTCCCAACAAATGGAGGGGGAGATGGAGTCTTCGATTGGTTTGTTGCTTTATATCTTCTACATCTACAACTGTGGAAAATGAGCATGCCTCCCCACCCGTCAAAATTATAATTGGCATTCCTGAAAATACAATTCATTCACCTTCCAATGAAGAACAGCCCCCGTTGTTTCAACTAGGTTCCAGTGGTTAAAACATGGACCGAGATAACTTTTCTTCAGATACATCCTCGTTTTCTTCGTCTGTGGCAAAGCCCCCTACACGGATTTCTGTATTAATTTCCTGGGTAAAGAGAACTTATCTGGTCCCGCCATGGACACACATCTGGATTGGGCTGACGATGATGTTCCTATTCATGAGGATTGGTTTTGTGACTGTTTTTTTCCTATTGATCAATAGCCATTACTTACCTGAACGCTTTGCTGTAGACTTGGTTGGCTGAGTTTTGGCCCCCCACACTTCGTCTCATAAAATGAAAAGAGATCAAACCCTAGTTAATATTTCAGCATTCCCAATTGTTGATGGTATCGTTTGAGATATGGTACCATTTGATGTCTATGGTTCTACAGAAACTTTGCAAATTCCATACGTGTTCCAAGTTTCTTTAGGTGATGTTGTGTCACCTGGAAAGCACTCCGATGATTGGGATGTCAATGCTGTTTAATCACTGTTTTGGGATTTGAAATATTATACTGCTTTTGATACTGAATATCTGTATTTATATTCTTCAAATTATGCTGATTTATTCTGTTACCAACATTATAACCATCATTTTTTACACAAAACTAATACTCAGAGACCACATTTTAAATATACACAATGGGAGAGGTGCCCGACACCATAGCAGGGAAGTTCCATGACTCAGAAAAGTACATTTGTATATTTTACTGGCTACAATCTATTTGACCCAGTATCCTATTTTTACAGATTGAATATTTCTTCCCGCACCAATTTCATGATGACCCACACTGAATTGGTCTATTACTCTTCCTTCATAACTGATTTGTCCCTGAAAGGTTATGATTACTGAAAGGACATGGTTGATTCAAACTCTATGTGGAGCACTGAATCTTTGAATTGTGCATGTTTGATACCACCTCAGCTAATGCTTTCAAATCAGATGGTCGAGTAAACTACATGTTTTGGTTTGGCCACTGCTAAAAATTTAAATACAGCGTCCATTCCATCTTTGGCTGCCTGTGACACGTGGCAGACACATACAAACTACACAATTGAAGAATTTATTGTTATGTTCCAAAAAGGTACTCTTAACTTTTCCACTATTGGCCCTTTGGGTTGGTCACTGTGGCCCACGAACACTAATGCTTGTCAGTTACGCTTTACTAATACCACGAAAAGGTTTATGCAAATTAGACCTGATTCTCGGTTTTTCCATTCCCATACTGTTACCACGTATTCAGTTGGTAAATTGTGTCAACAAGGGTTGGAACATTCCACATTGCCATCTGTGAAAGAACATCTTTCTCTTTGTCAGGTGACCTTGATATTGCTGACTTCCTCTTAGGTCCAAAATCCCCTTGTACTAAACGTTTTGTTTGGGCAGCTTATAATGAATTTTGAGAGCTGTCCCAGATGGAAGCCTCAGTACGCTTACGACAAATAGATCAAGATAATCTGAAAAATGTTCTTGCTATAGTTGATTACAGTATTAACATTCTGTCTTCTCGTATATATACTTGAGATAATATTGTATCATCTGTAATTGACATTGTTCAGAATGAAGTGTCTGTTTTGTATCATGAACAAAATCAGTTGCATTCTGTTATGCAATTTGGTTGGACCTTGCAAACACTTAAGAGTGGGAAGCTACAGTGGGATTACCTCAATACTTCTGACCTATTTTTACTGCTCAATTTCACGGATAAACAAAAACCTATGTCAATGAAGGTCGCAACATACATAATATTACACATTAAAAAACTAGAACAGTTAACATTTTCAGTAGCAGAAACTGATTTGGCTGTGTGGCTAATACATGGGGTTATTTCATTGCCCATCTCACTATTCCTGTTCATGGCATGCATGAAACATTATCCTGTGGGTAGGTATGAGTCCCTTGGGAGTAGCTATATTCATGAATTATGTTCCTTGCCTTTCGTGTTTCGTTGTCAAGGAGTGGATAAGGAGGTCTTTCTTACAGGGGAGGATTGTGATCCTACGGTAGGACACTCCCTGGTCTGTAAACGAGTAAAACTTTACGGTGCCTGCAATGTTTTGGCCCTGAATTTGGCTTGTTTTTTAAAAGGGACCCCAATCCCAGCTATTATTCCCACACTGACTCTGCTTTCTAATGGCAGTTATCTTATCCTAAATAACCACAACTGCTGCAGCTTACGGGCAGGCATCCTGTATATGGTACATGTTACATGTTGCAGCAATGTTCTCTTTCCACCCCCACACAGGATTGTAGATAGTTCAATGTGGCCTTCCATTCCAACTTTGAAACCGGATTTCAATAGACTAAGCAGACTCAAAGCGCTATTGTTTCAACAAGAAGTGGCTCTCACAACAGCTCGTGTGACCTTCGAATTGCAGGTGGCGAGAACATCAAGATAGATTCAGACCCTGCTAAACACTAATCTCCCCCAACATTTTGGAGAATTAATTCACCAAATATTTTAATGCGTCTGATACAGAGGGCCTAGCCCACGTTTTTAAACTTGTGGGATCCGGCCTTGTCACCTCCTTTCAGACTATTTTTGGAGTAATCCCAGCTTTTTATCCATTCTATTTTTTCTCGCACCTTTCCATGGGTTTCCCCTGCTGCTCCTTTTGGTTTGCGGGGCACTTGTACTTCTACTGCTTCTCCCTAATGGTTGCTCGACCTGTGGTGCTGCCAAGCCGGGCCCAGTTTCAGCTGTACCGTGATCTGATGCAGCAGATTTTTGGTTTGATGCCATTGGAAGCTCTTAACATCGACTATTGGCTGACCTTCCCTTATGCCTACTTCAGCTGCATGCAACCTGTGTTCTACATTGCCTCCGCAGCCCTTGTCAATGGGCCCTGAATGTCTGCCTCTCCAATCCAACACACGCTGCCCTGGATTATAAACTGTTGATACATCCGTTGATGTCCCATGACCACGATTGTTCCGTGGGTGTGCGCTTTGTGTACAATCCTCCACATGGGCCAACGGCAGGCTTGAGTACCTGTGCTCGTGCACAGAGCCTCTTGGATCAAAGCTTCATTAAAGTCAACGCAGGTTGCCCTGGCTTTCTTGTAACTGCCTCTGGATATGAGGAGCATGTTTGCTCGCTCGAGTTGCTTAACTGGATGGCATACCTTCTTAATATTGAAGTTTCTGACACCTTGTTGGTGCTTATAGCATTCCACTTTTCCCACAAACGTTTTGGTCCAGATGTTGTACTGTGAATGGATAACCGATTTTCGTTTTTTCTGTTACACTGGGCTCTATTACAACTTTTAGATTTATTTTTGACTTTTCAGTAGACACTTTGTCTCTGCTTACCTCTGACTTCTGTTTTAACCCGGAGCTACCAACCTGACCAAGGAGAGGGTGTCACATGGCCCATGGGGCATTGTTGTCTTCTCTAAGTTAGCATGAGCACACTGCAGACATTAGGCTGCTTTGCACACTTTACTACATGGCAATATTTTTGCAAATGCTTTGCTCGTCCTTTTCACATGAGAACCGATTGCTGTACCTGGGATTTAGTCTGAACATTGTGAACAAGGTCGATAAACAATGTCCCTTGTTATTCTATTCTAGTCAGGCCCTAGAACCTAGACAAAACATACCAATGCAGCTGTTGCTTGTGAAATCGTACTTTGGTCTTTTTGGGATACATGGAGGGGGGCACACACTTGTAGAGGGACATTTCCAGGGAGAAGAGCAAGACAGCACCTTTGATGTAGATCTGCCATCCATAGTCTAAGGAATATGGGCTGCAGGCAAAGCCTAGGGATCTTTTAATATATAATAATAATGCTTCTAAGCAAGGGGAGGGAGGTTAGACTATACTGTCTTTTCATGATGACATCTCTTTTCATGATTTATGGACTAGCTGCTATGCTGACCGTATTTGCATTATGCATTTTTCTGCTTGTTGCGGCACGTATACTCCATGATCTTATTGTGGACAAGAACGAGAGTGTGAGCGAAAGGGTGTGAATTGCAAACGCGATTCCTTAGAGATTCAGGAGTTTTGTGTTCTGAGGTGTCTAATCACTTGTTTCTCTGTGAGTGAGAAGGACAGCAAGTGAGTCACTATAACTAGTTGGTCCTGGGCTCATGGGTACTAAGGTGGAAGGATGACTCAGTCCCTATGCACTAAGGTCCCAGAATCCTATGCATAGTTCTGTATTTTTGCAGAATCCCTGCATCAGTCTCAACTGGGTTTATGGGTTATCACCTGTGTTTTTTTCTGTAAAGTTAGTCTCAGACATGCTTTTTTGCCCTATGCAAAATATTTATGTCTGCATACATCTAGGCCAATACTAATTTAGATACCAAGAGGTAGAATGCTCAGTGTATAATTTAATCTATGAGCCACAACCATTATGCCCTCTCCAACATGGATAGCTGAAACTGTGACCACCTCTCAAAATTCTATCAAATTTCACTTATTAAGGGCCTTTGGTTGTCTTCAATCACATTTTCTATTCCACCATTAAATCAAATACCTAGGTACTTCATCTCCTGGAGCATCCATCTAATAGGAAATCCTCCAACACTCTCACTTGTCGTAATCTTAGATACAGGGTTTGCTTTGCATTTCTCTCAATTTATCTTATAGCCCAAGAACTGGTAAAATGCACCCTTCAAAGAAACCAGTGCAGGGTACAGCTGGTTCAGTGACAGTCATGGTGATCATCTACATATAGGAAAGGCTTGAGAGGTGTAGCACGTCATAATAACTTTATTGAATGTTCTCTTTTTATCTAATAGCTGTTGCTAATGGTTCAAGTGCCATTATGAACAGCAGGGTGGGGAATAAAGGACACCCCTGGTATATGCTCCTATTGATTGCCACCATGTGGGACTGAAATCCTCTGCAGTTTATGCAGGCGTGGGAGCTTGAAAAAAACTACTTGACCTTTGCAGTAAAGTGTGAACATAGGTAAAACCTTTCTATCATCCTGAGCAGGTAGCCCATTCCACATGGTCAAACCCATTTTCTGCATCAAACAAAAGCGCTGAGTACTACTTCCAATTTTGTCTTTGTTATCCCACAATAAGTGAAAAGGAGTCTTAGGTGGATTCTCAGTTATCTCCCTTGGATAAAGCCCACTTGTGAATGGTGAATGAGAGATTACATACCCTTAATCAACCTCACTGCAAGTATCCTGAATAGACTTTTAATGTTTAGGTAGAGAAGGGAGACGGGAGTCTCATTCCCACGTTCCAGAGAATCATTCTCCTCTTTCAGCAGTAGTCTGGCAATAGTTTTATTAGAGATTAAGCCCAATGTACCTGTGGTATCCAAACACCTCAAGAAGCATGGGGGCCAATTGATCATTGCCTAAGTTATAAAATTCCCCAGGGAAGCCACCCTAACCAGTGGATTTGCAAACGGACAGGGCTGAAATAATTTTTTTTTACCTACCTTCAAAGTAATACTGGGTGAGCTAGTATTTGTACATTGATCTGCCACTCTTATTTAACCAATCCATCAGATCAGTGTACGCTTTAGAATATTATCAAGCCCTCTGCCACCACCCTAGGCCTAACGGCGTTATTTCAAGAGCAGCTCTGCTTTATGCTGCCAAGACATGTCCGTGTGGCATCTCCGGGGGTCCACAGAGGATCTCCTTTAACATCAGCACTGCCATAGGCCAGCATTTAGCTTTCCCGTCTGTATTCCCACTGCTGCACAGGCCGCAAGTGGCTGTAGCCACCTCCAGGAAACCACACCTCCTGACCGTTGGCCCAGCTCTCCTGCATTCGCACCATGCAGATGATGCAGTGCCCTCCAGGAGGCCGCATATGAGTCTTTGTCATTGGACACCGCATCACCTACCTGGCGCAACCTGTTCCTATTTTCGCTAAAACTGCTGCCTGTTTGCTGGGACAGAGGGAGCTTCACTGCTGGGGTCCGCGCAACTGAGGCACACAAAACACCGCGGCATCCACATAGGAGTGGGAGACCGCATCACCTACCTGGCGCAACCTGTTCCTATTTTCGCTAAAACTGCTGCCTGTTTGCTGGGACAGAGGGAGCTTCACTGCTGGGGTCCGCGCTACTGAGAGCGCCGCTGCCTTGACCTGCTGGTCCCCCCCGCCGCCGCTCATCACATCGGACGCGGCCGCCGAGCGGGGGGACTACAGGCCCCACAATTCCTGGCTGGGCTAGCTCCGCCCATCTACGCCCTTTCACCAGCCCTGAGGCACACAAAACACCGCGGCTTCCACATAGGAGTGGGAGACCGCATCACCTACCTGGCGCAACCTGTTCCTATTTTCGCTAAAACTGCTGCCTGTTTGCTGGGACAGAGGGAGCTTCACTGCTGGGGTCAGCGCTACTGAGAGCGCCGCTGCCTTGACCTGCTGGTCCCCCCTGCCGTCGCTCATCACATCGGACGTGGCCGCCAAACGGGGGACTACAGGCTCCACAATTCCTGGCTGGGCTAGCTCCGCCCATCAACGCCCTTTCACCCACCCGGAGGCACACAAAACACCGCGGCTTCCTCCACGTCGCGGGACGCGCGCAGGCAGCGCCGGGCTAAGCCCGGGACAAGGGCGGGCCCTCTGTGGCCCAAAGAGGCCGGGTCGGGCCAAATTATTGACATCTACACCCCGGGAAAACCAGCACCCCTACAAACTACAATTCCGACCTGGGCTGCAACTATCTGTATGTTTTAACATCATACATTTCCCTGTTCGCCTCGATTACCACATCACTGTGCAATTTCGTAGTATAGGTGACCTAGCACATTAGTACATCAGCGTCCAGGAACAATGTCTCCAAAGGGCGCAAAGGCAGATAAGGGTAGGACATCCCTAGAGGGAGGGTCGCTAAGGGGTACGATTGAGCAGTATCTTACAAAAGCTGCTTCGGCGCTTGGGCAGGAGATTGAAATGGCTGAGCGCCATCTATCTACAGAGCTCCAGAATAGACGCTCCTCGCTAGGGCCAATCCAATCAGCCACAACCCCTAACTTGAATAGTAGGAAGAAAACACCTGCTAACAGTGACATCAGTATCCCCTTTATTTTTTGCAACGCTACCACACTATCGGAGACTAGTACACCTCATAGTAATAGGAATTCCAGCATAGACCCCTCACTAGAAATTATCCCTGAGGAATCCTTGATACTTCATCCCTTAATGTCTGATCCAAAGAATAATTTGCAACCCATACCCCCACCATCAACCAATATGCCCACATTAAAGAGAAAGAGGGGGGGGGAAATACCCACAAGGTCAGGCGGGCAAAATGACCTAATATCGCCCGGAACCCCCCAATGACGAGGAAGATAGGAACTGAGAACACAATTCCAGCTCAGATACCGGCTCACCCCTCCCCACATCAAGATCTAATAGGGAACATAGAGCTCCTGGTAAGATCCTTATTATTACCCCTTGTGGAAAGAACTAAAAGGCTAGCAACTCAGCTGGAGTCCTTAGAAGTAGCTATCACCTCAAATACAACTCTATTAAAAGGTTTGCTAGCAGATAATAGAAAGAAATCTGGAATAGACAACCCAAGTGTAGGGGATAATATCCCTAAACCGACACCTTTAAGTAAAGGGAATAAAATTGCAAAACTAACACCCCAGGTATCGGAAAAAACACAGGCCCCTTCTAAGACTAACACCGACCTACAAACATCTAAAACATCTAGGGAGAAGGATTCCGAAGCACCCCCAAGTAACACAGCAGACATGGGTGGAGAAAGTAGTGGGAGGATGTTAGATCCCAGGAATTCCAAAGGCTCGAATGTACAGATTGACTTGCCCCCAGAAGCCGTCCCATACGTGGCAATATTGACAAGGGTCCCAGAATTGAAACCAGGGATAAAGGAAGGGTACACTGACCTAAAAAACAAAGTGACTTACTGGTTAACGAATAATAGACTACTACCTCCCAACGTCAATGGGGAAATCATAAATGTGAGAAGGCTTGGGTGGGTAGGTCAGAGGCCTAAAGACACTCAGGGAGATGCAATAATCATTAATTTCAGGGACCGAAGTGTCATTTCGTACCTAAATGATTGGTACCAGGAGTCTGAGACCGGAGGAGAGGGGATAAGGATACATGACTTGAGCTATTTTTATCCTAGGTCACTAATACCCCGGCAACCAAGGATAAGCAAGCCACATTATCACAACACCTTGGGAGGGACAGTTTTTAATATCCAAACTTCAAATAGATTTACCCCCTTTGCAGGGTTGGATGAGGTTGATTGACTCACCAACGCACCACCTATGGCCCTAAGTGGAATAAGAGTAGCGAATACACTGAACGTTCCTATGAGCTCACTATTATCTAGTTCACACCTAACAAGCAGCAGGACCCTTACTGAGTTGAAGGGCATTCCAGAAGAGGAAACTATCGTTCAGGCCTCCATAATTGATACTGAACCAAATAGGACGGGGGAGGGTAAATCAGGCATAATCCGTATCCTCTCCTTGAACATTGCAGGCCTTAAAAAGAAACTGGATATTCCAGATTGGTAGTAATTCATTGATAAATATGAGATTTGCATGTTCCAGGAGACGTGGAGCTTGGTACCCTTGTATAAGTCTGGTTATTCCACCTTCTTTGTCCCTGCCGTAACTCAAGGCTTGGGTCACCCATCGGGGGGCCTACATATATGGGTAAAGGTAACAATGAATTTGGATATTTTTGTACATAATGCAAATTCAGAGGATATCTTACACTTATCCTTTAAAGGACCCCTAAATGGCAATAGAGTTCACCTTTTTAATGTATACGCCAGAGGAAGCCCAAGCAATCAAAACTCGGCCACAGTTTTATGCCTGGAAATGGCTTTAGCAGGTATCCCCCCCACGATCCAATATCATCTTAGGAGGTGATTTAAATTGCACGTACAAACCCCTAAGTAAGGAAGATCTACTGGGGACTAGTGAGCAAGACACGAAATACTCCATCCCTCTATTAAACCTGAGTCCCATTAAGAGATGGATGGTCAGGGCCTTACAGATCAATGCCCTGACACTGGAATATAACCTGCGGGCACTTAACGGGAGAACAACTTCGGACCCCAATGGGGCTATGACATTTAACAGGCTGAACTGCCCCTCACGCATTGATTATATCATCTTAGATTTAAGACTATGGGGGAACGTGGTAGATATGGAGGTCAAACAGATGCCCGATAGTGACCACAACCCACTTTGCGCTGGCATCAGATGGGAAGATAAAGGGAAGCTCACAAAACCTTACCTCTCCTCAAAAGCAGCAGTTCCATCTAACTGCAACCGCAGGTTAAAATGGCACAAGGTGGCATGTCAGGAGGAAACACTGTCTAGTATAGCTTTCCAGGTGTCATCTAAAACAGTGGAACTCTCCCTTTTTAACTCCATGCTTAATCCTATGCCTAGGTTTGATCTCAGTGAATCTTATAAGGTCTTTATAGATATCATAGGCTCCCATTTTAAAATTGAGGGGACCAGATGTAGGGAAAATCTTGTATATAAAAGTGGCAATCCCTGGTTTACCGCAGAATGCAGAGAAAGGAGAAAAGCCATCTCTATAGCTCTACGGAAAAAAGATCCTGTGACCATAAGGTTAGCGAGACGGGAATATAGAAATATTATGGTATCTGCAAAATGGGCATGGGAGGAGGATCACTGGCAGAAACTCAGGAAGGCGGCCTTTTTAAAAGACCCAACTCTCTTTTGGAATCTAATAAATAAACTAAATAGAAGGGGAACTGACTCCGTCCCAAATAATATAACCGAACAACAATGGTTTTCTCATTTTTTAAATCTTTACAGTTGTGAGGTTGGTTCGGAGCAAATACCAGCTGTTCAACTAGACCCCGAGCCAGAGAGAATGAATCTTGAATCAGTTGACCCCATTACACTCCCTGAGGTTCAGGCAGCCATTAATAGCATAGCCCCTGGAAAGGCTGCTGGCCCAGATGGTTTGCCTGGTGATTTAATTCTCCATGACCCCATTGTTTGGGCCAATTTTATTTTACACTTGATGAATCTCCTGTTACAGGGCCATTCAGTCCCAGATTCCTGGAAAGGAGCGGAAGTGGTCGCAATACACAAGAAGGGGGCGAGAGAGGATCCTGCCAACTACAGATCAATAAGTTTAATTGATGTAATCCAAAAGGTGATTGGCAGGGTTCTGATCTCCAGAATGGTGGCTTGGTTAGAGGAGGGAGACATATTAACGCACCTACAAGCAGGATTTAGGCAGAAAAAAGGCACAATGGACCAAGTATTCAGATTTACAGCTACATATTGGTAAGGGGTCATTGTATTTGGCCTTTATTGACCTTAAAACTGCTTTCGACCTTGTACCGCGTGCCAAATTGTGGCAGGTGCTGCATGACATGGGCCTACCGCGATATCTCCTTGAGTTAATCAAAAGCTTGCACGATGGCACCTATGCGAGAATCAGATGGGCAGGACAATTGACTGAGAGAATACCAGTACAGAGGGGGGTCCGCCAGGGATGTGTGATGGCTCCCACCCTGTTCTCCCTCTTTATAAATGGGGTGACAGACCATTTGAGGGAGAACCCAGTGGATGCCCCCACCCTGGCGGGTGAAAAGATACCGACCCTCCTCTTTGCAGATGACACCCTCCTAATGTCCAAAACCCCCTCTGGTCTCCAGAAACTTTTAAATGGGTTTAGTGCCTTTTGTGAGGAATGTGGGCTCACAATTAACACCACCAAAACTAAATTGATGGTGCTGTCTAGCCGCAAGAAAGTCAGGAGGATTAATGTTTCCCTCAATGGCACTTTACTAGAGGAGGTGGATGCCTTTGACTACTTGGGAGTCAGGATAAACCGTAAAATTAAGTGGGACTCCCACGTAGTTAAAATGCTTTTAAGCCTCAAAAGAGTGGCGGGAGCTATATCTAGAGATCATCGTGCAACATCTAGTAGACCCATCGGCCCTGCTTTAGCAGTCTACGATGGTAAGGCCTTGGCTGCTGCAACTTATGGGTCAGAACTGTGGGGCTTCGACAGAGTCCCAGATTTAGTTAAAGCAGAGAATAAGTTTCTGAGAGAGCTAGTGGGTCTCCCCATTTCCACTCCCTTGAAACCATTACTCCACGATATGGGCCGCCGCTCTTTTAAAGACATAGTTGGCCTTCGGCTTTTACTTTACTGGGTACGCATTAGAAGGACGCCGGAGCTTGCCAACTATGCTGCTGTCCTTGATGATCTCATCACCCTGAACTCTCCAAAGAAGATTGGCTGGCTGAAAAAATTGAGGGACCTGGCGATCAATTTGGGGCTAAGTGAAGAGTGGATCTCACAGTCACCACCCCCAAAAGAAACCATCAAGAAACTTTACTGGGAGTGGATTCAAGCAAGAGACTTGAAAAATCTAAAGGGGGGCCTTTTAACTGACCAGTTTTTGGACCACAAGCCAGAGAGGAAGCTAGAACCCTTTCTTGATTTCATTAGAAACCCGAGAGACAGAACATTGTTTTTGAAATTGAGGTATGGAACCCTACCCCTGAATGCCTTTACTAGAAGCTGAGGAGACTTCTCTCACCATCAAGCTACCTGCCCGGGGTGTGCTCATCCTACTGAGTCCCTAGCTCACTTCTTGTTTACCTGCAGGGCGTACAGGGGGCCCAGGAGAAGATGGTTAAGACCAGTTTGTAGAGAACTTGGAACAAGGCAATATTCAGTGTCTCTCTGCATTCTAACAACAGATACTACATCCATGATGGTAATTTGCGGGTTGCAAAATTCCTGGGGAAAGCATGGCAAATACGAACAAAGCTTGCTCAACTGCGAATGGGGTAGGGCACCAAGCGGTATAACTGTGTTATTATATAAACTAGCACTTTATTAATTAGCACTTTCTAGCCCTGGAACAAACTAGACTGGACTTCTTTTATTACTGATGTGTATTTTAACTCGTTTTTTAACTTGTTTCTTTGCTTTTCTACTTCGAAATGTGTTCTTATCTAATTTTACCCTTCATGATGACATTGCATCTACTTTCATGATACTTTGTTATCGAATAAAGTATTACATTCATTCATACATTGGACACTGGGCAATTAACTGCTCCGTAGTTGTTAAATCTATGCAATTGCTGGAGCACGAGGTTCCACCATCACTTACTCCTCACCAAGAACCCTGCATACATCAGATCGATGGATCTTTGCTGTTAGCTGAGATGTCAAAGTTATATCTCAGCATAAATCTTTAGCAATTATTGTTTCTTTAGTTCAGTCAAGGGAGTTTAGTTGGGTTAAAGGGTTTAATTTTAAATGTTTTTGTAATTCATTCATTTTATTAAGGTGTTCTTCTCTAAAGTTCATCAGTAAAAGTAAACAATTAATCAATCAATTTCCATTAATAAGGTGAATCAATTCAGCAATTGAAAAAAGCATTGATATGTAACAAGCACGTTCCATTAAGAAACGTCCCTATTCTAAGCTAAGTTGAGATAATACCAAAAGGGTTTTAGGTGTCAGTTCAGAAACTCATGAACAGTTTCTGATGAGAGAGTACAGCGTAAGCATAAAGCTTAAGCAGAATAAGCTATAGATCTTCTCAGTTCAAATGATAGCAAATCAGGAAATAACGACGTCGTTTCATAAAGAGAGGTCTAGGAAACTCACTAGTTCCTCTCAGAGAGTCAGGAAAAAAGGAATCAGAATGAGATGCTGCTCTCAGTCTATGGAATGGAAAATGGAGTCTGCTAAGGGTAGAAGCATCTGCCCTCATCAAACCCCCTGCCTAGTCTAGGAACATACACTAATATAAACACACATTATCTATGTAGCAATGACAGTAGCATGTTTGATCTTTCTTCTTCATGTTGATTAATAAGATTTCAGCATGCTCCTGGGAACCGGTCTACTCCCGATCTTCTCATCAGTCTCATCAATTGTCTTTCAACCATTTGTCCTTGAATGCTGGAGGCACATCCTTTCTTGTTTGTAATATCTTCTTCCCATGGATCATCCTCCCTGTGGTCTACATGTTCTATTGTCAGAACCTCACTATCAGTCATCTAATACAACATATGTCTACTCATCAAATAAGAAACAGTAGCTTTTGAAGAGGCAACAACCACAGCAAAGATAAGAAAACTACCTGCACGATTTGTTAGTTAAAGTATAAAACAAGCATTTCAGTACTGGTGGGAATTCACGTTAAAACATGGTGTCATTACACATGTCAACTTAAAATAGAATCCGGGCCTAAAGGTTGTGAGTGTGATTACGTACTACAATTTTTGTACTGAACATACTTTCAGGTAGATTCATCAAGCATTTTTGCGAGCGCAAACAGTGCGAATCGCAAAATTCGGCCGTTTGCGCCCGCAAAAATGGCATTTGGAATTCATCAATGGTTCATGAACTCGCAATTTGAAAAATCGCAAATAATTGAGATTTCTCAAATTGCGATCGCATTTAAGGAATCTCAATTAGAGATTCCTTAAATGCTATTCATAAACCTTGTAAAAATTGCGAATTCGCATTTTTGGGCCGCTATTTACCGCGAAGTCAAACCTCGTGGTAAATAGCGGAAACTTAGAAAAATGCACTTAAGTGCATTTTTCTAAGTTGTATGTTACACACAAGTGCGTAACACCAGCGTCCAATATCATTTCAGGGGTGCAACAGGGTGTCCTTTGGACACCCCTGCAGCCTTGAAATCGCAAACTCAATATGCGAATCGCTAATAGCGATTCGCACATTGTTATGTCTTCCCATTCATTCCTATGGGCCTTTAGGCCCATAGGAATGAATGGGGAGTTTTTCCTTATTTGCGATTAGCAATTAGCTAATCGCAAATAAGGAAGCTGTAGGAATCGCAATAAATATTGCGATTTTTACATGAATCCCGTTTTGCGAGTCTGTAATAGCGATTCCTTAATAATCGCTATTACAGACTCGCAAAACATGCCGATGATGAATCTACCTGTCTATTTTAAATGTGAACTCTGCATATTTGTATTCGTAATAAGGCATTTGGTAAATAATTAAAATCACGTTAGCACCATCGACGTCTACTGATCTGACTCCGTTAGCAGTGCACTTGAGGCTCGTCCTCCACTAAGTGGTCTCTTGCTGTTTGCCTCCAGTCTACCAATCTTCCAGAGCTGTGTCAGAGAGCAACCATCTTGCTCCATGACTAGCTGCCCTCCTGCACCCCTCTGCACATATAATAAGTATCTTCTGCATGGCTGTTAAACCTCTTTTAACCAGTCGGCTTTGGGTCATATAATGTTTTGATTTGTTACAAAGATTTTGAACCACAAAAAGTTTACTTGTATTCATCAGATTTTTACGCTCCCTAGAAATTGCTGTTTTGACAATCACCAAATGCTCAATGCCAAAAGATCAAACAGGCAGTGTGCTTCCACAACGAAAATTATCTTTTCCCTTATTTCAGGATCCATTGCCCTCTTAATTAGGCCTCTTGACAGACCTTTAACTCATGTATTTTTTGTGGAGTTTTGCATACTAATGCGTGTTGCCTGTTACATCGGAGCACTCCTAGGTGGAACAGATTCTGAACAAAGGGAAGGTAGAAACCATCAAGAAAGGAGGGGTTCAGTGCGATCTTCTCACAGGTCCCACGTGCAGGAGGACTCAGAAGACAGCGATTTGTAACGGTTTGTTTTCAGGCACTTCGGTAGGCACATGTAATTGGGCTCTGTCATACTTCCAAATGTCCTATTTGTGCCAACTAGGCCTGGCACAAATTGGAAATTTGTCCTATAATGTACTGTGTTCGAGCAGGGAGTGAGCCTGAATCCGCTAAAGTGTGCCTGGGGTTTTCTATCTCAAAGATAAGGTGAACAGCCTTTACAACGAAACTTTTACAACACACTACCATTACGACGCAACTTTTACAACGCAAACTATTACAACGCATAGCGCTTGGGGGCGCTCTAGGATAGGGAATAGGTTTAATGTACTATCCAACACCTTCCCTACTATCCACGGGGACTGGAGTTGGAATAGTAAATTAAACTATTCACTATCCAGCGCCCAAAAGCATTATGCGTTGTAATGGTATGCGTTGTAAAAAATGCGATGTAAAGGTAGGCGTTGTAAAAGTATGCGTTGTAACGTCATACATCCCAAAGATAAGTATATAAAAATACGGTCTAAGTGATGCAAATTGCAGTTCGTTGTGAAAAATATGGCTAAGCTTTTTTAAAGGTGGAACAATATGGGATTTATTTGAAAGCTCTTGGAGTAATAAATAACACGTTGAATGCAAGATACTGATAGGTGAGTAGTGCTGGATGTTTGTAGATACGCTGGTTTACCTCAGTAGGCACTATAGACTGAGCAGAGTATGTTAACCTTGAACCTGACCTCTAGTGGGAGCGTGAAACCTCCAACTTATGCTTTATAAGGCCTTGCAGGTTCTGAAGGAGTTTGGGTGCCTAGTTTTGGAGCGTTTGTACCACGACCACGGGCTGCTTTTGGAGTTTATTGTGTGCTGTGTTGCAACTGTCTAGTCCTGCCTTCCCCATGCCTTGTATCAAATCCACCAGATGGTCTGACCAGAGGTTGGGAGAATTTGTTAACGAAGAGACAGTTGCAGGTTCACTACCATGACCGCTGCATTAACTTGGGGGAGGTAGGGAACCTCTGCCTCCTAGAATCCATTCAAATTCATTATATTTTATGTACTTTTATTATGCTTTTCAATTAATTTTTATCAGAGCCATTAAGAGAACATAAATGATTTTTGTAAAGTGTTCTAATGTTCCAAGTAACAGAAAGTGACTTTGTACTCATCCTCTTCATCGTTATCATCTTCCCCTTCACGTTCAACATGGTGAATCACAGGGTCAGGTAAAGTTTCAAAAATCCTTCTACCATGTCCACCTCTCCAAACTCCCTCCAAGCCTCACAGTCCTTTTATCAACACCAACATTCTAACACAGGCTTCAGCCCAAACGGCTAGAATGCACCATATAGTAGAGGTAGGGGGGCAGGGAAATACCAACAAAACATTTATTACAAGAAAGGAACCATCAATCAATCAATGTATTTATAAAGCACGCTACTTACCCGTGGGGTCTCAAGGCGCGAGGGGAGGGGGTGCCGCTACTGCTCGAAGAGCCAGGTCTTGAGGAGCCTTCTGAAGGTGAGCAGGTCTTGGGTATGCCGTAGGTGGGTAGGGAGGGTGTTCCAGATTTTGGCGGCGAGGAAGGAGAAGGATCTACCGCCGGAGGTTGGTCGTTGGATGCAGGGGGACAGCGGCAAGGGCGAGGGTGGAAGAGCGGAGCTGGCGGGTGGGGGTGTAGAAGCTGAGTCTGCTTTCGAGGTAGGCTGGTCCGGTGTTGTGGAGCGCTTTGTGTGCGTGAGTGAGTAGCTTGAAGGAGATCCTCTTGTCGATGGGGAGCCAGTGTAGGTCTCTCCGGTGGGAGGTGATGTGGCTGCGACGGGGGACGTCAAGGATCAGTTGGGCGGAGGCGTTTTGGATGCATTGTAGTCGTCGCTGGTGTTTGGCCGGGATACCTGCGTAGAGTGCATTGCCGTAGTCCAGCCTGCTGCTGACGAGGGCCTGTGTCACGGTTCTTCTTGTTTCGGTAGGGATCCATTTGTAGATCCTGCGGAGCATGCGGAGGGTTTCTATATATAAACTTTATTGTTTAGTTAATTAAAACCATAACAAAACAAGCACGTGAAAACTGTCCTTAGCGATAAAAACAAGTAAAATTCTTCAGAATACGTATTAAACACGAATTTAAAAAGGATATGTTTTTTTATTTTTTTTACCACCCTTTCTAAGTCCAGCAAAAACTTTTATCAGATTACACATCAGTAAGACAATTAGAAATATAGAAAACCTTATTGTTTTAAAATTTCATATTGCTTTCAAGCGCTTTTCAAAGGCTATCAAGAACTTTATCAGCTTGCAGTTGATTATAGGGGCTGTTGAATCCAGAACACCAATAATGGCAGACCTGCAGGTGCGTAGCCTCTTAACCCTAAAAATGTTCTTTAAAAAGTATGTGCGCTCCTGGGTCAGAATCTTACAGTGGCATATGATGTGGATTAAATTATCTTTTGTGGTGCCACATAGCCGACAGGTGTCTGAGTCTGAACGTTTCCAGGTCGGTTCATCTGCCAGAGTTGGTAATTTACCGAATCTCAGGGTCATCAGCCTTTTTTTAATGAAGACCGGATATGTTGTTTCTAGATACGCAGCCGGGGTGAGTTTTTTGTAACTGTTAATCACAGTCCAGGAATGGGAGCGGTCTGAAAAGATCGCTTTATCCGTAATCAGCGAGTGAAATTTGGCCGCCTTATTTAGTGCCTGTTTAAAGGAAGTGAATGGCAAGTTTTTGGACCACAGGTTGGCGGTGCATGTTTGCTCCAGAGCACAAGTCAGATATTTTTTAGCTGCTGAGTTTTGTTGGCTTTCTAATTCCAGCCATAAGAATCTGTTTATAGTGTTATTTGAGGAATTAATTTTGATTCGGTACCATACTCTGATGCTTGTGTAGAGTCTTCCCAGTGACTCGTTCGTTAGGCCAAATTCTAGGCGCATCTGAGCCGGTGAAGCTGAGCTTGGGAGTTGTAAAACCTTCTTATAGATTTTTGTGATAAGATTGTTTCAAATGATTGCATCCTTGCCCTGCATTGCTACGCTAGCATACGATAGGGTAGGAAGTACTTTGGTGGCCATCACTGTCAATAGGGGTGTAAATGAAGGGCCTTCCAGTTTTTTTGACAGTGTGCTTAGTGCAAATTTTAAAGCTCCAGCTCTTTGCTTCATGTAGTTTTTTTGGGCGTTTAAGGTGAGTTTGTCGTCGATATAGTATCCTAGATATTTATAATTCGATACTCTTTCCAGTTGTTTTCCTTCAAGCATGATATTAAGATGGACTGAACGACGGTTGGTTATTAACATTGTTTTTGTCTTGGACAGATTGAGAGCAAGGTTGTTTGTCGCCAGGAATTCTGTCATTACTGCTAGTAGTCTAGAGAGGCCCACTTTAGTTAAACTCAGAAGCACAATGTCATCAGCATAAGCCATGTGAGTAAGTAGGAGGTTGCCAAGTTTCGGTGCATGAGCATTACAGTTGTTTAATTTGCCCGAAAGGTCAGAA
The DNA here is from genome assembly GCF_964261635.1 of Lissotriton helveticus. Taxonomy (NCBI): domain Eukaryota; kingdom Metazoa; phylum Chordata; class Amphibia; order Caudata; family Salamandridae; genus Lissotriton; species Lissotriton helveticus. Next base: position 780,478,468 of record NC_136065.1, on the reverse strand, counting down.
ATGAATAGGTTAAATAGTTGTGGTGCTAAAACGCAACCCTGTTTTAATCCGATCGACGCATATACTTTTCTTGATAGATGTGACCCGTCCCCTAGCCTGATTTGTGTCCATGTGTCAGAGTAGAATAAGAGTAGGCCCCTAAGTATATTCTCCGGTATGGCCCATGCTATCAGCTTCGCCCATAATAGCTTGCGATCAACGCTGTCAAATGCCGCCTTCAGGTCAATAAAGCACAGATTCAGATCCTGTTTAGCGTGCTGGCATTTTTCTGCTATCATGGTTATTGACAATATGTTCGACGTTGTTCCGATACCGGCTCTGAATCCAGTTTGATTGATTGGAATCATTGCTTTGTCTTCTGCCCAATTTACCAGGTCTTTTAGGAGGAGAGAAGCAAAATATTTAGCTTCTATGTCCTGGAGTGTTATTAGACGATAATTCAGTTAGTTAGCTCTGTCTCCTCCTTTATATATAGGCGTGATGATAGAGCCTTTCCAGCTTTCGGGAATGCGATTACAATTTTGAACATCTGCGAAAAGTTTTTCGAGAGGTGGGCCCCAAAATTCTGGTGCGTGTTTGAAGGCAATTTGCGGAATACCGTTCGGGCCCGGTGCTCCGATACTTTTACCCTTTCTAATGATGGTGATTATCTCGTCAGCCGAGTAGCAGCCGTCTGTGGTCTTAAGGTGTGCAGTATTCCTTGGGACCATTGTTGTTAGGTGGCTACAACGTTGTTCTTCGCTGCTGTTTATATGAGGATCCGATGGGAGGAATTGCTGCCCAAGAGCCTTCTTTGGGTTTTCATTAAATTTTGCCAACAGAAAAGTTGCCCATTCAGTTTCTTGGATGTTCGATGTTAATACGTTTCGCGGTCTTATTAGCTGGTTTATAATTTTCCAAAATTTATTTGAATCCTGGAGCTTAGAGCTGGCCAACAGATTGATCCAGAATTCGTGGTTCGTCTCCTTTTTATGTTCCCAAATTCTTTTTTTATATAACTTTCTTTGAGCAAGAAAAGTTTCCAAGTAGCTCCGGTCGTTAGCGTTTAGTTGCAGGTTTTTTTGACTTCTGCGTAAAACCCTTCTTAGATCTTGTAACTCCAGCAGCAGTTTCTTTGTTGGGTGCTTTCTATTAGCCACTGTTTTAAATGGTTTCATTTTTGTCTTTAATTTCTCTAGAAAAAGAGACCAGGCTTGTATCTTATCCATTGTTGCGCTACCCAGCTCTTGCAGTGTGGCCTCTATTATTGAGATCCACTTCCCTTTATTGGAGCTATTCCAGTATATTCGTTTTTGGTTTATTGTGCCTAGTTGGCCCTCTAGGGAGTACACAGGTTGCAGTGTTTCCGCAAAAAAAGTTGAGTTTAAGGTGTTGCATGCCGTGATCACTCATTGGTGTGTATTCAATGTAGAAAGTGAGTAATGGAGGGATCAATGGTAGGCTTACAATGGTAAAGTCCAGTATTGATTGTTTATAAGGTCCATAATTTTTTCGGTGGTCTGTCTTCCTCTGTCCTACCATTTAATACTCGCATACCTAGGTACTCTAGCTCCATTACTAAGTGTATGGCTAAGATGTCCTTTCGACTCCTTGTCACTCCATATGACTGCTCAGGGACGTTCCAGTGCGTGTTCTCTGAGGTTAATATTTCGTCTTCCTCTGGTGTATATATCAGGTTGGAATTGAAATCTCCAGTTAATATAATGTTCCATGTTGGCTCTGTACTTCGTAAATATAATATTTCCTTGCATAACAGATCATTTTTTGTCTTTTTCGCTTGAAGATTTGGTTGAATATAGTAATTAATCAGAATTGTCGTTTTATGGTCGTATGAGTTTTGTCCTGATAGTTCGATTAGCTGGATGCTTGGATCTGTAGATTTAAGTTGTTCTGTATCGATTTTTAGAGCAGTAGACACATAAACTGAGAGACCTCCAATTGCTCGACCGTAGGTTTTGCATTTTTTCGCAGGTACCGTGTAGTGAATGAATCCGGCCAGTGCGATGTCTTCCTGCAGCCATGTCTCCTGCAGGGCAATTATGACGGCGTTGCCCCATTCGTCCAAAGCAAGACCATCCTCCAGCAATCTTTTTGCGCCTGATATATCCCATGAGATTATATGTATATTGTTATTTACTGCTTTATTTCTTTCAGGGCCGTTCGGTCAATTCATCAATCAATCAATCAATCAATCATAACACTTGTATAGCGCACTACTCACCCGGAAGGGTCTCAAGGCGCTTGGGGGAAAGGGTCCGCTACTGCTTGAACAGCCAGGTCTTGAGTTGTCTCCTGAAGGCGAGATGGTCCTGGGTCAGCCGAAGGTGGATGGGGAGGGAGTTCCATGTCTTGGCCGCCAGGTAGGAGAAGGATCTTCCTCCGGCGGTGGCTCTTCGGATGCGTGGTACGGCGGCGAGGGCGAGGCTAGTAGACCGTAGCTGGCGGGTGGGCGTGTAGAAGGTCAGGCGGTCATTGAGGTACTTGGGGCCCAGGTCGTGGAGAGACTTGTGTGCGTGGGTGAGGAGCCGGAACGCGATCCTCTTGTTGACGGGGAGCCAGTGCAGGTCTCTCAGGTGGCCGGAGATGTGGTTGCATCGGGGGATGTCCAGGATGAGTCGGGCGAAGGTGTTCTGGATGCGTTGGAGTCTTTTCTGTAGCTTGGCTGTGGTTCCGGCGTAGAGGGTGTTTCCGTAGTCCAGTCGGCTGGTGACGAGTGCTTGGGTGACCGTCTTCCTGGTTTCGGTCGGGATCCATCGGAAGATCTTGCGAAGCATGCGTAGGGTGTGAAAGCATGATGAGGAAACGGCGTTGACTTGTCTGGTCATCGAGAGTGAGGAGTCCAGGATGAAGCCCAGGTTGCGTGCGTGGTCTGTTGGCTTGGGAGTGGTGCTCGTTTATTATGTAACATGCTGGGAAGCCATTTCCAGGCATCAGATGGTGTTAACGAATCCCCCGCTCTCTCAGTGTCAGGTGCTTTGCGTATAATATCAGCCTCACTTCTGCCTTTGGCGTTGTGTAAAATAAAATATACAGTTTTTTTCGGGGCAAGGTCCGCCAATCTCCTAGTAAGTTGCGGCCAGCTGTTTTTCTTTAGAGGAAGCGGGTATCTTGGGGTAATTGGCTGCGATAGTTGGATACCCAACGTTTGAAATATATCCGATTTCCCTAGTATTAATTGCACTAACGCTGCGGTTTTCCAGGTTGTCATCGTTTGTTCGTTCGCTGTTTCATTAGTGCTACTTAGGAATTGAACCTGGAGTAAGTTGGACGATTTAATGGCACTCAGATCCTTGATTTCCGCCATCAGTTTTAAAACATTATTCCTGTTTAGGATATCATGTCTGCCTTGAGTCAAGTACTCCGGAGTGAAAATAATTTGGAAACTGGCGTTGTCTAACTTAGTGCTGTCTGACTTTGGCTTAGTTGCAGCCTCATGGTTAGACTGCGTGTTTTCGTTGTTCACAACGCAGAAGCTCAGTTTTGTCTGGACCAGATTGCGCTGAATGGCTGTTGTTGAATTGTGAAGGATTGTCCCGGAATTTTGAGGAGTGTCTTGTATTCCCCATTGATGAGCTGTTTTTGGATTATTGGCTTTCAAGCCCGAATTTACTGCTTCGCTCTGTATGGGCTTTTGTAGTTGACAGCTAGCACATTCTTGTTCCTCTTTGTTTCCCTCGTGATGTGCTCCAGGTTGGGCGTTTTGGGGTATTGATTTTGGTGTTGTGTTGATCGAGTAAGTGTGCCATGCCACATTTTTTGATACCAGGACTGGCGCCAGGTCTTGAGATATCAACCCGTTCAAGATGGACTTAGACTGCTCAGTATCCTCTTGAACGGTAGTATTGATGTTATCCCTTGTTGCGGGTATTTTATGTTCTATCCCTATTGCCAAAAAAACACCACTGGGTACGGGCTCCCAAGCAGCAAGGCCAAGCCACAGCCTCATGAACTATACAATAGAAAAACGCCAATGCTGCCATTAACACTTCACCACAAATTTATACTACTCACAATTGACTGAAACATAAAGTGAGGGGGTCTGATTCTCTTGAATGAATCTATAGTTTTATTCACTTTTCACTTCTATTTGATTATTTGATTATTTTTTTAAACACAAATTTTTAAATTCAAAAACAACATGTACCATACAATATTTGAAAAACATTATGTACATTAAAACACTCCCCGTTCAACACTCACACTACCACTCATTTGTGAATCACTATCAAACACTCTCTCACACATTCAACATTATAACATTAATATTTACAATAGTTCAAAATCCACTGTTTTTTCAATGTTTTTTCAATAATGCCACAGGTTTATGTTTAACACCTATTTCTAATTCTTTATACAACAAACTCATGTATTGAATGTCCTTATGGCATACGGAACAAAAAGGTCTACGCGTTTCGAACTCTTTTCAGTATCGAGTTCTCATCAGGACCACACTGTAGAGTGAAAAAGTGGGAGACCTTCGTTAGAAATGTGTTGTTGACCATACTAGAAACTGCTATGTGGCTCAACTTCCACTTATTGCACATCTTACCTCATTTTTAACAACAATTCACTTTGTCAGCAAGATCACGGCGCCAGACAACCTAAAACAACATTAAATCACATCGCTCAGCTCCACTGATCACAATGTTGTAAGTCTGATATACGAAATCTAACATCTAAGTTCTCACTCACCACTGCGTCTTGGTCTATACACCATGTCTCTGTGAATAAATGATATACGGAATCAATTTTAATTTTAACACCCCTCTTTAATACACCCTAGGTCCGTCTAGGGAGTCATTCTTTCTTAATTTCTTACCTATTGTCATTCTTATAGTCTTTAGTATTGGAGAGTTGTCTCACTGTTGTCCCTGTAATGATAAGACCATGTTTGTTATGATATATCCTCTCAGGCGCTGTTTATAACTCACCATATGTGTCTGTGAGTCCTTTACCTTAAATGTGGGAAGCCATTGCGGGGAACCGACTAAGAGTCCTAAAATGACAAATTATGAAATGCTTGTCAGTCATGTCCGCGCTCTCGCGCTCAATCGTTTTTTACCCCCTCCCCTGAGGTCATTCAGACAACGTTTCCTGGTTGCAAAGTGGTTCTTTACCTTAATTTAGGGCTGCCATCGCTGTGCGCCGGTTCCTGGGGTTCTGTACGACCGATCGTGTTGCTGGCTATGCGCTGGTTCTCCTAGTATATTGCACTTCCGGGTGTCGCCATCTATGGGTATGACGTGTTTTTGCTACCTAATGGCGGCGCCATTTTACAGTGGGTTAAGATTCCTTGTTCTGTGTTGGAGGATAGGGGTTGGGTGGCTTGTATTGCGAATGCGTCTTGCATTCTATTAGAGTATACCAAATATTCAGACACAACATTGTGAAGCCCGTGAAATCCTTAATCAGGTGCACGTGTGCTATTATGTTAGTTTATACATTTCTGAAATCTCATTCAATCCTTCCATTGCTGAATTAAATCTCACTATCATCATTGCGTATTCGTAGAAATTGTCAACAAAAGGACGAATTTATGAAACACTCAGGAAAATTGACTGCAAACCTGATGGAACGTGGATATCCTAAAAAATTACTGAAACGAAGTATGAAAAGAGCGTGGTGGACGCCACGGGAATGTCTCCTAAAAAAGAAGAGTAAACAAAAAATGGACCGGATGGTTCTAGTCAGTACATACTGCCCCAATTCAAACATGCTAAAAAAAGCAATCAAGAGCAACTGGCATCTAATTAAGAATCTAAATGAGGAATTTGAAAAAGTTCCTCTATTTGCTTTTCGGAAAGAAGCTAGCATAGCAAATAAATTGGTGAGAGCAGCTATGCCTACAAATGAACAGGTTACTCTGAGAACCATACTTGGCCTTCCACCAATCCAGGGTCATCACAAATGTGGGAGTTGTAATTGTTGTGCAACCACAGAAGAAGGGAGCATCTTTAAACATAAGACAATCTCATGGAGACACGAAACATTTACTAACTGCAAGTCACGCTACGTAATTTATGGAATAACATGTCCATGCAATTTATTGTATGTTGGGAAAACCAACCAAGAGATCAGGATGCGAATCCAACAACACAGATCAAGAATCAAACGGAAGGTACCCAATGCACCACTGGTACAACATTGGCAAATAAAAAACCATACAGAAACTGACTTACGCTGGACTGTAATAGCCAAGGTTGAGCAGGATAAGAGAGGAGAAGACCTTGAGGTTCTACGTATTCGTAGAAATTGTCAGCAAAAGGACGAATTTATGAAACACTCAGAAAAATTGACTGCAAACCTGATGGAATGTGGATATCCTAAAAAATTACTGAAACGAAGTATGAAAAGAGCGTGGTGGACGCCACGGGAATGTCTCCTAAAAAAGAAGAGTAAACAAAAAATGGACCGGATGGTTCTAGTCAGTACATACTGCCCCAATTCAAACATGCTAAAAAAAGCAATCAAGAGCAACTGGCATCTAATTAAGAATCTAAATGAGGAATTTGAAAGAGTTCCTCTATTTGCTTTTCGGAAAGAAGCTAGCATAGCAAATAAATTGGTGAGAGCAGCTATGCCTACAAATGAACAGGTTACTCTGAGAACCATGCTTGGCCTTCCACCAATCCAGGGTCATCACAAATGTGGGAGTTGTAATTGTTGTGCGACCACAGAAGAAGGGAGCATCTTTAAACATAAGACAATCTCGTGGAGACACAAAACATTTACTAACTGCAAGTCACGCTACGTAATTTATGGAATAACATGTCCATGCAATTTATTGTATGTTGGGAAAACCAACCAAGAGATCAGGATGCGAATCCAACAACACAGATCAAGAATCAAACGGAAGGTACCCAATGCACCACTGGTACAACATTGGCAAATAAAAAACCATACAGAAACCGACTTACGCTGGACTGTAATAGCCAAGGTTGAGCAGGATAAGAGAGGAGGAGACCTTGAGGTTAAATTATCACGCTATGAGGCAATGATGATAGTGAGATTTAATTCAGCAATGGAAGGATTGAATGAGATTTCAGAAATGTATAAACTAACATAATAGCACACGTGCACCTGATTAAGGATTTCACGGGCTTCACAATGTTGTGTCTGAATATTTGGTATACTCTAATAGAATGCAAGACGCATTCGCAATACAAGCCACCCAACCCCTATCCTCCAACACAGAACAAGGAATCTTAACCCACTGTAAAATGGCGCCGCCGTTAGGTAGCAAAAACACGTCATACCCATAGATGGCGACACCCGGAAGTGCAATATACTAGGAGAACCAGCGCATAGCCAGCAACACGATCGGTCGTACAGAACCCCAGGAACCGGCGCACAGCGATGGCAGCCCTAAATTAAGGTAAAGAACCACTTTGCAACCAGGAAACGTTGTCCGAATGACCTCAGGGGAGGGGGTAAAAAACGATCGAGCGTGAGAGCGCGGACATGACTGACATGCATTTCATAATTTGTCATTTTAGGACTCTTAGTCGGTTCCCCGCAATGGCTTCCCACATTTAAGGTAAAGGACTCACAGACACATATGGTGAGTTATAAACAGCGCCTGAGAGGATATATCATAACAAACATGGTCTTATCATTACAGGGACAACAGTGAGACAACTCTCCAATACTAAAGACTATAAGAATGACAATAGGTAAGAAATGAAGAAAGAATGACTCCCTAGACGGACCTAGGGTGTGTTAAAATTAAAATTGATTCCGTATATCATTTATTCACAGAGACATGGTGTATAGACCAAGACGCAGTGGTGAGTGACAACTTAGATGTTAGATTTCGTATATCAGACTTACAACATTGTGATCAGTGGAGCTGAGCGATGTGATTTAATGTTGTTTTAGGTTGTCTGGCGCCGTGATCTTGCTGACAAAGTGAATTGTTGTTAAAAATGAGGTAAGATGTGTAATAAGTGGAAGTTGAGCCACATAGCAGTTTCTAGTATGGTCAACAACACATTTCTAACGAAGGTCTCCCACTTTTTCACTCTACAGTGTGGTCCTGATGAGAACTCGATACTGAAAAGAGTTCGAAACGCGTAGACCTTTTTGTTCCGTATGCCATAAGGACATTCAATACATGAGTTTGTTGTATAAAGAATTAGAAATAGGTGTTAAACATAAACCTGTGGCATTATTGAAAAAACATTGAAAAGACAGTGGATTTTAAACTATTGTAAATATTGATGTTATAATGTTGAATGTGTGAGAGAGTGTTTGATAGTGATTCACAAATGAGTGGTAGTGTGAGTGTTGAAAGGGGAGTGTTTTAATGTACATAATGTTTTTCAAATATTGTATGGTACATGTTGTTTTGGAATTTAAAAATTTGTGTTTAAAAAAATAATCAAATAATCAAATAGAAGTGAAAAGTGAATAAAACTATAGATTCATTCAAGAGAATCAGACCGCCTCACTTTATGTTTCAGTCAATTGTGAGTAGTAGAAATTTGTGGTGAAGTGTTAATGGCAGCATTGGCGTTTTTCTATTGTATAGTTCTATCCCTATTGCCGAGCAAGCTGATCAGTTTTACAGCCGCATTTTGCTTGGTTATTGACATCAGTGGGCTGTTTGTCGGACTTCCTGGTAAACGTGGGGCCTTGGGTTCCTTTATTGATGACGTATTATTGGTAAGGTGCCTACTGGCTCCTGCTATTGGGTCTTGACCAATTCCTCTTGAGCCGGCCTCCGAAGATTTTAGTGTGTGTTGGTTTGAAAATATCGGATACATACTGGGACGTAGGGTGAGTGTCATCTTCAGGTTTTTTTTTCTCGCTTCCGTTCTTTTTTCATTTGTCTTTTCATTAATATTTGTTTTGTTGGCACCGCAGTGGTAGGCTCAGTCGTTGATTTTTCCATGGTATCGTCGCTAGTTATATTGTTCGCGTACTTAGATGGCTGTTCTTCGATCATTTTTTCCACGCAGGACTTATTACTGCTGTTTGTTGATCTTCGGGTATGACGATGTTTGGGCAATCTGTGTCGCTTTCACGGCTAATAGCTCGTTTGTTAAGATTAATGATCTGTTCTAGGACAGTTGGTAGGGTGCTCATTTTGTCAAGGATTTGGCCGCAGGGGCAATGATGGTTGCGGATTCGGGGTGGTATTAGCTCTTGGCCTCTTTTAATTAAGGTGTTAGAGGTTATCTA